>NW_024412440.1:2322994-2353607 GCF_014898765.1 Herpailurus yagouaroundi | reverse complement strand
ACCATGATCAAGTGGGATTCATTCCTGGGATGCAGGGCTGGTTCAACATTCGCAAACCAATCAACGTGATACATCACATTAACCAAAAAAAAGAGAAAAACCATATGATCCTGTCAACCGATGCAGAAAAGGCCCTTGACAAAATCCAGCACCCTTTCTTAATAAAAACCCTTGAGAAAGTCGGGATAGAAGGAACATACTTAAAGATCATAAAAGCCATTTATGAAAAGCCCACAGCTAACATCATCCTCAACGGGGAAAAACTGAGAGCTTTTTCCCTGAGATCAGGAACACGACAGGGATGCCCACTCTCACTGCTGTTGTTTAACATAGTGCTGGAAGTTCTAGCATCAGCAATCAGACAACAAAAGGAAATCAAAGGCATCAAAATTGGCAAAGATGAAGTCAAGTTTTCGCTTTTTGCAGATGACATGATATTATACATGGAAAATCCGATAGACTCCACCAAAAGTCTGCTAGAACTGATACATGAATTCAGCAAAGTTGCAGGATACAAAATCAATGTACAGAAATCAGTTGCATTCTTATACACTAACAATGAGGCAACAGAAAGACAAATAAGGAAACTGATCCCATTCACAATTGCACCAAGAAGCATAAAATACCTAGGAATAAATCTAACCAAAGATGTAAAGGATCTGTATGCTGAAAACTATAGAAAGCTTATGAAGGTAATTGAAGAAGATTTAAAGAAATGGAAAGACATTCCCTGCTCATGGATTGGAAGAATAAATATTGTCAAAATGTCAATACTACCCAAAGCTCTCTACACATTCAATGCAATCCCAATCAAAATTGCCCCAGCATTCTTCTCGAAACTAGAACAAGCAATCCTAAAATTCATATGGAACCACAAAAGGCCCCGAATAGCCAAAGTAATGTTGAAGAAGAAGACCAAAGCAGGAGGCATCACAATCCCAGACTTTAGCCTCTACTACAAAGCTGTCATCATCAAGACAGCATGGTATTGGCACAAAAACAGACACAGAGACCAATGGAATAGAATAGAAACCCCAGAACTAGACCCACAAACGTATGGCCAACTCATCTTTGACAAAGCAGGAAAGAACATCCAATGGAAAAAAGACAGTCTCTTTAACAAATGGTGCTGGGAGAACTGGACAGCAACATGCAGAAGGTTGAAACTAGACCACTTTCTCACACCATTCACAAAAATAAACTCAAAATGGATCAAGGACCTGAATGTGAGACAGGAAACCATCAAAACCCTAGAGGAGAAAGCAGGAAAAGACCTCTCTGACCTCAGCCGTAGCAATCTCTTACTCGACACATCCCCAAAGGCAAGGGAATTAAAAGCAAAAGTGAATTACTGGGACCTTATGAAGATAAAAAGCTTCTGCACAGCAAAGGAAACAACCAACAAA
Organism: Herpailurus yagouaroundi; assembly: GCF_014898765.1. Classification (NCBI taxonomy): domain Eukaryota; kingdom Metazoa; phylum Chordata; class Mammalia; order Carnivora; family Felidae; genus Herpailurus; species Herpailurus yagouaroundi. The sequence continues at coordinate 2,352,201 of NW_024412440.1, read as the reverse complement.
ACGAAAAGGCAACCAACGGAATGGGAAAAGATATTTGCAGATGACATATCGGACAAAGGGCCAGTATCCAAAATCTATAAAGAGCTCACCAAACTCCACACCCGAAAAGCAAATAACCCAGTGAAGAAATGGGCAGAAAACATGAATAGACACTTCTCTCAAGAAGACATCCGGATGGCCAACAGGCACATGAAAAGATGTTCAGCGTCGCTCCTCATCAGGGAAATACAAATCAAAACCACACTCAGGTATCACCTCACGCCAGTCAGAGTGGCCAAAATGAACAAATCAGGAGACTATAGATACTGGAGGGGATGTGGAGAAACGGGAACCCTCTTGCACTGTTGGTGGGAATGCAAATTGGTACAGCCACTCTGGAAAGCAGTGTGGAGGTTCCTCAGAAAATTAAAAATAGACCTACCCTATGACCCAGCAATAGCACTGCTAGGAATTTATCCAAGGGACACAGGAGTACTGATGCATAGGGGCACTTGTACCCCAATGTTCATAGCAGCACTCTCAACAATAGCCAAATTATGGAAAGAGCCTAAATGTCCATCAACTGATGAATGGATGAAGAAATTGTGGTTTATATACACTATGGAATACTACGTGGCAATGAAAAAAAATGAAATATGGCCTTTTGTAGCAACGTGGATGGAACTGGAGAGTGTGATGCTAAGTGAAATAAACCACACAGAGAAAGACAGATACCATATGGTTTCACTCTTATGTGGATCCTGAGAAACTTAACAGGAACCCATGGGGGAGGGGAAGGAAAAAAAAAAAAAAAAGAGGTTAGAGTGGGAGAGAGCCAAAGCATAAGAGACTGTTGAGAACTGAGAGCAAACTGAGGGTTGATGGGGGGTGGGAGGGAGGAGAGGGTGGGTGATGGGTATTGAGGAGGGCACCTTTTGGGATGAGCACTGGGTGTTGTATGGAAACCAATTTGACAATAAATTTCATATATAAATTTAAAAAAAAAAGAATATAAGTCCCTTTTGGGCAGAATTTTGTTCTTAATCATTGTATACTCAGTACTTGAACAGTGTGCAGAAAAAAATGTGTGTTCAGAAAATGGATGTTGAATGAATTAAGTAATTGTGAAAGAACTTGCCATTCACTCCAATAAATTATTGTAGCGTGACTTCTATCATGGCCACCCTAAAGAGTGTTTTCTGGCAGAGTTCACCATTGAACTTTATTTCCAAATGCAAGTATCACTTTTTAGTTTTTTTTTTCCAACATAGCTTTTGCATTAAGTATTATTCTTGGAAAAATGATTTTCATAAAATAAAATACATGAGTTTTTAATTATCTCTGAGTAACCTGTGTGACTCCCTGTGTAACTACCACCCTAGTTAGGAGATACTGTGTTTATGTCACCCTGTAAGTTTTCCATATGCTTTTTTCCGTCAATTCTCCTCTCACCATAGGTAACCATTGCTGTGGTTTTCTACTATGCAGGTTAATTCTGTCTTTTCCTACACTTTACTTAAACGGGATTATAGATGATATATACTTTTGTATCTGTATTCTTTTGATAAAATTAATATTTTTGAGATGCATCTGTGGCATGACATTGTTCAGTTACTTTTGCATTTTTATTGGAATGTAGTATATCATTGCATGAATATACCAAAATGTATTACTTATTCTCCTGTTGATAGACACCTGGGCTCTTTTGAGTTTTTCCCTATGGTGATTAAAGCTGCTATATATGTTCTGATAAATATCTTTTCTGAGTATATACAGTTTCTTTCTTTTCCTTTTTCTTTCTTTTTTTTTGAGGGGACAATGTCTTAATGAGGAATTCCTGGGGTATAAAATGGTTTTATATTTAAATTTAAAAGATATTGTCAAAGTTTTTCAAAAGGTTGTACCATTTTGTATCCTCACAAGCAATAGTGAGGGACTATTAATTATTTTATGTTTTCTTCAATAATCTTTTCCATTTTAGCCTCTTAATGGGTGTTTAGTGCACACACACACAAGTGAGGGGAGGCAGAGAGAGAGGGGGACAGAGGATCTGCAGCAGGGTCTCTGCTGAGAGCAGACAGCCTGATGTGGGGCTTGGACTCTGGAACTGCAAGATCATGACCTAGGCAGAAGTTGGAGGCTTAACCGACTGAGTCACCCAGGTGCCCCTGCTGTTTTATTTTTATTACGCTGATGACAAATGATGGTGAGCAACTTTTTTGATGCTTATTGGCTCTTCGTATGTCTTCAGTTTTAAGTGTCTGTTGTTCAAGCAGTCCAACTGTTTTTAACAGATGAGTGATTTGTTCTCTGTATTATCGATTTGTAGGCATTCATATGTATACATATATACTTCATATGTTGATTTATATATGTTCTTCATTGTGGGTTTACTTTGCCTTTTAACATTTAATTTTAATTAACCCTATATTGTCATTTTTATTTGTCCTAGCTTAGAATTTTCTTTTATCTATTAAAAAAAAAACTTATCTATCTCAAGGGTTTGTTAAGATATTCTAAGTTGTCTGCTAGATGCTCTATATGTTTAACTTTTGCATTTAGGTCTATAAATTTACTTTAAGTAGATTTTTGCAGATGATGTGAGATAGGGGCTAAAGTAAATCTTTCCATATATAGATTTATAATGTTTACAGCATGATTTGTTGGAAACACCATCATTTCTCCACTGGGTTATAATTACACCTTCTTCAAAAATCAATTGGCCATGTATGTGTGGGTTGATTTTCATGCTTTCCATTTGGATCCATTGATTGAAATGTTTACCCTTGAGTGAATAATACAGTCATGATAGATCAGTTTTATGGTATCCTTTAAAATCAGCTATTGTAAGCCTTCCAGTTTTATTTTTCCTTTTCAAAATTATTTTGCTCTTTTAAATCCTTTGCATTTTCCTATAGAATAGAGAATTAGCTTGTCAATATCTATAAAAGAAAACCGTTGAATAGGATTGCATTGAATCTATGTAAAATTTTGGAGAGCATTTATATTTTAACAATGAGTCTTATTTGTAAATATAGACACATTAGGAACATTTTGTTTAGTTTATAAATATTTGGAGATTTTGGAGATGTCTTATTGTTATGTATATTATATTTCATCTATTTTCCAAGAAACATGATCTGTGTGATTATATTCCTTGACACTTTTTGATAATGTTCTGAGGCTTTGCATATGGTCTATTTTTTTTTTATGTTCCTTGTGTATTTAGAGTGAATTGAATGTGAGCCCTGCAAGTTTTATTTAAGAATCTAAGAATGAAGATAAAGTAAAATTGTTAATACAGTTGTTCAAATTTTCTAAAGCCAAATTTTTTTAAAAAGCATATTTATTTATTTTGAGGGAGAGAGAGAGAGAGAGAGAGAGAGAGAGAGAGAGAGAGAGAACATACCCAAATGGGAGGATTGTACAGAGGGAGAGTGAGAGAATCCCAAGCAGTCTCAGCACTGTCAGCACAGAGCCCAGCATAGGGCTCAAACTCAGAAATGATGTGATCATGACCTGAGCTGAAATCAAGAGTCAGACACTTATCTGACTGAGCCACCCAGGTGCCCCTAAAGCCAAACTTTCTTAAACTTTTTATTTTCTACTTACTAGGAGTGGAGTGTTAAATTAAATCTCTAAATATGATTGGCATATGATAATGAGTTTTTGGATTTATCCCTTTAGTGCTAACAAATTTGGCTTCATGCATTCAGAAACTCAAGCTCTATTATTAGGTGTTTCAGTATGAATAATTTTTGTTGACCTGTCTACAAGGTAAGTGACCCATTCCTTTGTAATTTCAAATCTATTATTAATCACATGCAATGAATTTTTAGTGTCACATATTACATTAACTAATTCCTAGTACTTACATTGGTTATTTAAATAATTTTCATATCTCTCCTGCAATTTCCCATTGCTTTAACAACTAAACCTATATGTTTCTTCAAATTCTTTAACATTATGTTAAACACTATGTTCACATTAGTTAAAATAGCTATTTTAAAGTCCTTTAATTGAGGTCATTTGTGGGGGCTAATTTCTATTTGATGATTATTGTTAGTATGGGTCATATTTTTCTGTCTTTTTGGAAGTCTAGTAACAGTTGAATCTATACTCATTAAGTTGAAGAATCCAAAAATCCAAAATCTTCCTCTAAATAGAGTGCTAGGCTTTATTTTAGCAGATTCTTATATTAATGATGGTCTACATTCTTTCATGGAGGCTTGGTTTTAGGCTTTATTGGGACAGATCTATTTTGGTATTGCCCTTGTTCCTAGAATATTCCTTCCGGGGTTTCAATGGAAGGTTCAAAATGGTGACCATACCCATCCCAGTTGGCAGGACTTGAACTCCAAATGTAGTTTTCCAACCATTGGGCAACTGCTGAAATCTCTAATAACCTTTTTAAGGTTATCCACTCTTGTTTTATCCTAGCTTATAGGGAACCTTCCTTTCACAGGCATAGTTCAGAAACTTGGAATTCCTTTCTTTCTTCTTTTCTCCCCTAGATTTTTATCTGTTCTGGATGTTCCGAAATTTGCCTGTGATACCTCCGCCCAATTAGATGACCATTTTCTACAAGATCTCTATTCTTTGGGTGCCAGGGGGACTGAGGAGTACACTTCCAATAAAAACCTGGTAAATGCGATCTTATCACTGTTTTTCCTTTCTTTCACTGTTTTTGTCTGCTTCACTTTCAGCCTGCTTTTGATTGCTCACCAGTACCTCTGGACTATGTGTGCATTCATATTCCATAGTCTAGAATTTTTAACAACACGAGGGTTAGGGTGATACAAACTACATTGCCGTTGTTGGAGTCTGGAAGTCAGTATGTAGAATGTGTTTTCAAACTATTATGTTTTTTTGGTTTCTCCAGTCCAGAAAGCCCTTTGGATCTTTTTTTTTTTTTTTTTTTTTACGATTCCCAGAAGCTCTCTTTCATCCACCATTCTTCTAACTGCTGTTCCTCAGGCTTCCATCTTTCGCCTATATTCTGCATGTTCTTTCATGGCTTTTATATTGTGCAAAAGCATTTATTACACCCAAATATATTTTCCTTTGTTTTATTCTTTACCTTGATATCAGTTATTGCAACCATTTACTGTACATCTCTATTAGATTTGTCCCTCAAATTCTTTACTGACTTGGCCCAAATTCAGTGTCAGATGAACAGTGACCACTATCACATTCTTTGGATTGGAGCCTGCCTCAAAATACCTGAACTCAAAGAGACAGATACGGGTTTGGGAGGTGTGTGTGGGTTTTTTTCTGTCACAGTGGCATTTTAGTGTAGGTCTCACATTGTTGATGCCATTTTAATTTTTCTCTTGGAGCATGAGATTCCAGAATCTTGAATCCAGAGCAGGTCACAAACTCAAGGAAAACAAGCTTCACTCAGTTTTATGACCTGAAATTCCCACAGCAATACATGATTAGTCTCTCAGCAGATATCCCAGAGTCTTATTTCTGTAATACTCCTAATAAGACACCTGTCATGTTTCATTCATATCTGTAATCATTTCCTGTGTGAGGTACTTAATAGGTATTTGTTGACTAAATTAATTTATTTAACAAACATTTACTGAGCATCTACATTGCATAGGTATTTGGAATAAAGCAATCGGTGGGGGAGACAAAAATCTCTAGTCTGTGGTATAAATGACGTTTATATATATATATATATATATATATATATATATATATATATGCCTACATTTATGACTAAACCACAGCTTATTGTTCTGCTCCTACTTTCTTAATCATACTGGCCTGAGAAATTCTGTGTCTGATCATAGCTTTCTCTGAATCACTCATCTTCCAAATCTCATATCCATTATAAGCCCTTTATGCCTAAACATTGCTTATTATAAGCACTTTATGACTAAACATTCCTTAAAGAGTCATGTCATTTCTACCAAAACATTCCACAATTATCATTGAGTATGTTAAGTCAGATGCATTTGATATTGCCAAATACTACATAAATGACATACCTTTACAATTGCATTTCCTATAACTGTCATTCAGAACATTCTCTTTCTAAAGATTTTTATGATCTGTAGAATGTGGTTTGAAAATCAAAGGAGTATAAAGCATTTTAAAATATTCCAGTCCTCCTTGAACATGCATAATAGCCTTTGAAAATATACATTTCTTTAAATAGTGTCATTTGCTATGAGATTTTTTTGTGCTAATACAACTAAAAGCAACTGAATTTTCATATATTTATTTTTTAAATTAAAAACAATTTTTTTTGAGAGAGAGTGAGCAAGTTGGGGAGGGGAGGAGAGAGAGGGAGAGAGAGAGAATCCCAAGCAGTCTCCATGCTGTCAGCACAGAGCCCAATGTGGGGCTTAATCACACCAACTGTGAGATCATGACCTGAGCAGAAATCGAGTTGGACACTTAATTCACTGAGTCACCCAGGTGCCCCTTCATATATTTTAAAATAGATCCTATGTAGTTGACTACAAAGAAGTAACATGTTACTGAAAGGATCTATGAATATAGTCACTCTTTTATCAGAACGTGGCTTTTATTTTAATAAGTTTAACAGAACAATTTTTTTATTTTCTTATACCAAGAACCTTTGCTATCTAGCTTGCCATCATTTTTAAATGGAGAAAAATCAGTAGAATTTTTTAAAGTAAAGTAAGAAAGATATAATAATAACTAACATTAATCAAGCTCCTCTAGTACACTGAGAACATTTCATGTTTTTCTCATTTTGCTGGTGGTTTAGAAAATGGGCTTTTAAAGAAAAAAAATTTGATCCAGATCTTGGCTTTGTTGCTTGCTAGCTGTGTGACTTTGGACAAGTTACTTAATCCCACTAGTTCTAAGGTCTTTTCTTGTAAAGTAGGGCTAAAATGACTTCAAAGGATTGTTTTGCTAATTGTATAGAACACCTACAAGTCACAGTGCTATACACATAGATGGCACTCAATAAGTTAGCTAAAAATTATTTTTATTACAAACAACATTGAAGGTAGGGTATTAGACTCTCTTACATCTGAGGAGAGTCATTCTTTTACCATTTAACCTGAAGAGTAGAAATATTTGTATAGGAATGGGGAACCATTTTATTTATTTAAAACATTTTTTTTAATTTTTTTTTCAACGTTTTTATTTATTTTTGGGACAGAGAGAGACAGAGTATGAATGGGGGAGGGGCAGAGAGAGAGGGAGACACAGAATCGGAAACAGGCTCCAGGCCCCGAGCCATCAGCCCAGAGCCTGACGCGGGGCTCGAACTCACGGACCGTGAGATTGTGACCTGGCTGAAGCCGGACGCTTAACCGACTGCGCCACCCAGGCGCCCCTAAAACATTTTTTTTAATGTTTATTTTTGAGAGAGAGAGACAGAGCGTGAGCTGGGGAGGGACAGAGAGAGAGACACACAGAATCTGAAGCAGGCTCCAGGCTCTGTGTTGTCAGTACAGAGCCCGACGCGGGGCTTGAACTCATAAACCATGAGATCATGGCCTGAGCCAAAGTTGGATGCTCAATGGACTGGGCCACCCAGGTGCTCCTGAATGGGAAATCATTTTAGATTTAACTACTCAGATTTTATTTGGCAAATATTTGGTGACCAATGAGTTCAAACCTGTTCTGACACTAAATCACTCATAGAGTCTCAAAAATAAGTTTACCATATTTGCCACTGATGAATTGTGGTATATGAATTGTGTGTATACAGAGACATGTACATACACGCACACCCATGCACACTCACACATTTTTATCTTTGGGCTGCCAAATGCACTTAACCACTTAGTTTCCTTCATTGTACTTATAAATAAACTGTTTACCCACATCAATTTTTGAAGACTTCATTTTTTAGAGTAGTTTTACGTTTATAGAAAAATTGAAAAGGAGGTACAGGTGTACCCTTTCCCATACATGCATAACCTTTACCATTATCAATATCTCCCACTGAAATGGTACATTTGTTACAACTGATTAACCTACATTGTAACATCATAATTATCCAAAGTCCATAGTTTACCTTAGGGTTCATTTTGGTGTTGCATATTCTAGGAGCTTGGAAAAATGTTTGTTGACATGTATCTATTATCATAGTATCATACTGATAAAAATCCTCTGTGCTTCACCCCCACATCATATTGAAATTGTAATGTGAAATTTACTTAGTTATCAATCTATTAAATTAATTAGTAATTAGGAATTAGTAATGAAACTATAGGCTGATAACTTCAGAAATGATGTTTTTCATCCTTTTAATCTTAAAATAAAATTGATTTGCTTTCCGAATACATTGTATGTCTTCTTTCTGATATACTGAATATAAATGACATTTTCCCCCCAAAGGCTTTGCTGGTAATGTAGAGTTTTTTTGGTTTTAATCTATATCAAAAGAAAGAGGTACAGTACGCTACTCTTCATAACCAGTTTTTGTGTTTTTTTTTTTAACAGAAAGGATAGGTAAGAATCCTCATCCATCCTTTTTGTCTCAAAAATTCATTATAATGGCTTTTATTTGGTTCACTAGTAGAGGTTCCACCAGGCCCCATGTATACATTTTTAAATTGCAGTTTGAATCCTTCACACTAAATCATTTTGATAGCATATTTTTTTTCCCTTCGGAGGTTAAAAAAACACAACTCTTGACTTAGTTTGAAGCAAATAATCCTTTTAATGAGAAGATGAACTCAGCCACAGCATTTCTTTGATTTTTTTTTTTTTTTTGAGTACAAGCGTGTTAATTAGAAATGAGTCAATGGTAGCAGGAAGAGTTGATACCCAATTTAATTACATTTCCTTGAATTAATAGAATTAGGTAGCTGGCACACTGTATTCTTCCTGTAATGCATTAACAACATTTTTTTATTAGTAGTAAGAATTTATAGTAGTTCAAGTAATAATTTATCTTGCATTAAATACATCTTCTCAGATTTAGTTGAAGCTAAGTATTCTTTCAGAATTTGTATGATATGTTTAAAACTTTTTCGGAAAATGCAATATTCTTGTTAAAACGATTAGGAATTTAAGACAAAAGACATGGATTAATAAATAGAGCAGTATTTTACTTTTGTACTAGTTAAAAAAATCTTGAAACATTTTGAAATATCAAAGTGACTGATTTAAGAGCTCTATAAAAACAGCTAAATTAGGCGCAAATAAAATTATGCCCTTAACAGGTCAAAACACTATATATAATCTGAGTTGCCTTGAGATTGCATTCGAGGAGGTAAACTTAAGGATAAATATCATCTATGAAATCTTTTAATGCTTAAAATCTTATCAGGATATCTAGTTCAGTTTTCATAATTTGATTTTGTCAATTTTTATAAGTCCTCTATTTACAATTTAGGAGAAAAATTATGAGAAAATTTACATTTATTTCTTCTTCAGAATAGCAGTTTTCACTGTACATTTGAATTACCTTTCTAATAAAAAAAAAAAATTCTCTCTTAAACCTTTTTGGTCCCAAAGTATTGCTATGTTTTTCTCCTACCAAAAATAGTTCTCCAAAATTAAGGAGAGCTGGAGGAGGATTAAATCTCCTCTACAATGTTAGCCAACATTCTTGGTAGGATTTGGTTAAACATTAGTGATTAAAAAGATACATTGTAAGGGGTGAATGGATGAACAGTGAATAATTTCAAATCTAAATGATTTAGAGAATCCAAGATCATCACATTAATCTTGGATTAACATACTAATGTGTGTTATGACACTCAAGATATAATAGTTCCTAGAAATTAGTAGAAAAAATACACTTATTTATTAAATATATTTTCTTGCCTAGTATAATGTGAAAAAAATCACTTAAAATTTTTTTTAATGTTTTTATTTATTCTTGAGAGAGAGAGAGAAAGAGAAAGAGCGTGAGTGGAGGAGGGCAGAGAGAGAGGGAGACACAGAATCTGAAGGAGGCTCTAGGCTCTGAGCTGTCAGCACAGAGCCGGACGTGGGGCTCAAACTCAAAGCGCGAGATCATGACCTGAGCTGAAGTTGGATGCTTAACCAACTGAACCACCCAGGCACTCCAAAATATAATCACTTTCAATTATAAAATAAATGAGTGCATAATGTGTTGCCATGAGCATTATATTAAAGATTGTTTCCTTGAATAATGTGTTCTCATCTAAAGCTGAACTCAGGTATTTCTGAAAATTGGTATGTGCTGTTAACTTGTGTGCTGGCCACAGTGATACTTTTTTTGCTTTCTTTTGAAATATCACCCAAGTACTGTATTTTTGAATGATACAAGTTAGAAGCAGTGATCTGACTGCGGAAGGATAAAAATTCAAAAAGAATTTATTTCTACCTTAAGGCTTAGAGAAATATGATGTATTTAGAGCACTCTTTTTCAAAACTACACAAAAGCAGGACACAAACAGCTCATTAATACTTGTAAAATAACATTGACCTACAATGAGATTTTTAGGTTTAAAAGAAACTGTTGAGAAATGTTTTATTTTCCTTGAATCATTTGTTCCTTAAATTTAATTTCCTTATTCCTAAGGCCATTTATCATGAATAATTAAATGATAGCCATTAATTGAAATTCAGGTTCTAAAGGCAAAGAGAAATAGAAGTTTCAGCTAATTTTGTGTATATTTTTGGTTTATTCAGTTAGGGTAACACTAAATTTAAGTCCATAAGATTTTGAAAAATATGTATATAACCTATAATATGTTATTATATAAGAACTATTCATATACACACATGTATACACATAAGAACTATACATATATAGACACACAAATTTGACCATTTTAAAACTCACTTTCTTTAAAAATTAATTCTCCATGATGCCACAAATAGCATTTTGCCTAATAATCAAAGAGGTAATGAAACAGGGATTTAAAAATAAAGGCAAACTTTGGCCTAAGACTGATTATGGGAAACCTCAGTAGATGTTCTCATGGAAATAATTTCCTCCCTGGAATTTATGGTTTACTTATTTGTGAAAAGAGAGGTTGGATTAGATTTCTCTAACAGCATTTTAATGACATAGAGTGGTAATCAGAATTAATTAAAAAAGAAGTTTCAAAATTGTTTGTTAGGTGCCCAGTGAATACATGGCTTTTACTGTGAGTTCCTACGCATAAAAATATATAATTTACTTTGTTTACTTTGTATTTTGCTATTTTGTTTTAATATATCATGTAAAACATGAATGATAACATGTATGCATTATAAATATGAATACAAGCTGGAAATTCTAGCAAGAGAGATTAATGTCCTGTGTTTCCACCCGTTTCATTAAGAATATCTTAAAATCGCCAAAATGCCATAAAATAACAAAATAAATTTTATTCTAAAAATTTAGAAAATTATGCCTTCAGTGGAGCACCTGGATGGCTCAGCATGAAAATCTTGATCTCGTGGTCATGAGTTCAAGCCCCATGGCGGGTATAGAGATTATTTTTAAAAAATAAATAAATAATATAATAAACTTTAAAAATAGTCAATTAACACGTTTTTTTAAAAAAACATATGCAGCCAACAGAACATTTTTTGAAGAACTCTTGGATAATCAAAAGCAAGTGAAATTATGGGGCGCCTGGGTGGCGCAGTCGGTTAAGCGTCCGACTTCAGCCAGGTCACGATCTCGCGGTCTGGGAGTTCGAGCCCCGCGTCAGGCTCTGGGCTGACGGCTCAGAGCCTGGAGCCTGTTTCCGATTCTGTGTCTCCCTCTCTCTCTGCCCCTCCCCCGTTCATGCTCTGTCTCTCTCTGTCCCAAAAATAAATAAACGTTGAAAAAAAAATTTAAAAAAAAAAAAAAAAAAAAAGCAAGTGAAATTATATTTCAGGAATGGGGAAAAAGCAGAGAAAACAACAGGTCAAACACATTTAGCAAAAAACTACTATAGACGTAAAAAAGCTCTTCCAAAAACATTCAAGTTCAGAGACAACATACACAAAAGAACCTGGAAGTTCAGGACCAATTGTCAGAATAATTCATTAGGATTACATTAAGGACAGATGGGTACTGTAGTCAGCTTATAGTAACAAGCAGCAATATTTACTCCGAGGTTAAATTGTGAAAACTGCTTTCCAGCTGTGAACTACTGTCTGAGAAAGGGTCTGAATATAAATATGGGGGTTTAAGAAAGAAGCAGAAGAATACCCAAAGTAACCCAAATTATAAGAAAGAAGAATGGAATGGAAAAGGGAGACTCTGATTCTGCTCTTAGCCATCTAAGTAAAGCATTTAGTATCGCTTAGACTAACTCATATTCTGCTGAGACCACAGTACTACCCTTTCATTATATTTCCTTAAAGAAAAACTTTCATTCATCACAGATAAGGAGTCAGTAAAACTTAAGATGCAAAGAAACAATATTTGAGGAAAAAATCCAACACCATAAAAATCAAGACACCAAATTCAGCAATTGAGATTTAGGAAGAAGAAGAAGGAGGAGGAGGAGGAGGAGGAGGAGGAGGAGGAAGAGGAGGAGGAAGGGGAAGAAGAGGAGAACACGACGGAGGGGCCGGGGGCGGCAGCGGGGGAGGAGAAGAAGAAAGTATCACATATTCATCAGTCATTACCACACAACCTTAAATTTTCAGTGGCTTAGAACAACAATGTCTACAAATGTTCAATTTTATCTCTAGGGCTACTAATCTTTCTCATTCTCATTTTGGAACCCAAACTGATGGAATAGCTAATATATAGAACATTTGTAATAATATCTTTCTAATCCTCCCTCTTATCTCTTAGACCTTTATTTAGACCTTTATTTTTCCCCCATGTGGTATTATTAAATAGCATTACCTTCTTCTCTAGAAGGTTGGAACCTGACAATCTCACATCTCACAAAAACTCAACCAACAAACAAAGGCTCATGAAGGCATTTTCTCAGCAAGAGTGTTTTTCCTTTGAAAGGAAGTCTCATCATTTAAGACCAACCGTTAAGACAATTAGCCTCCTTCAGTGGACAGGGAAGCAGGGGAACCCGCTTAGAAAGTTATCTTTAACTCTATCAACATAGATGTTCTACAGATTCTCTAGGTCCAGGTGGAGTGATTTTGGTATATATACATCACTACCTGGGATTTATTCAAAACCAAATATTTACAAACCAAATGTAATATAAGCCAAATGTTTATATTACTCTCTCTCTCTGTCTCTTTTGAGTGAGTGAGAAATAGAGCAGGAGGAAGGGCAGAGAGAATCTTAAGCAGGCTCCACATGGAATCCGATGTAAGGCTCAATCCCATGCTCAGCATGAAGCCCCATGCAGGGCTTGATTCCATGACCCTGGAGTCATGACCTGAGCTGAAATCAAGAGTTGGACCTTCAACTGACTGAGCCACCTAGGCATCCCTATATTACTCTATATACACCAAATATAAAACTATCAACGAAAATGCTTCTGCTGACAAATGACTAACCTCATGTGATATTTATGTCAAGCCTCTTACTAATTGAAATAAATTTCTTTTATATTAAATCTCTTTTATTTTATTTATTTAAAAAAATTTTTTTTTCAACGTTTATTTATTTTTGGAACAGAGAGAGACAGAGCATGAACGGGGGGCGGGGGCGGAGAGAGAGGGAGACACAGAATCGGAAACAGGCTCCAGGCTCCGAGCCATCAGCCCAGAGCCCGACGTGGGGCTCGAACTCACGGACCGCGAGATCGTGACCTGGCTGAAGTCGGACGCTTAACCGACTGCGCCACCCAGGCGCCCCTTAAATCTCTTTTATATCTCTTTTTTATTAATTTACTTTAGGTAGAAATCTTATTCTACCATAACATAGATAAAAAATACTCTGTTGAGCTTTCATGATGATGGCAGCAATGGCTTATTTTATTGTTGAATAATACTTTCTAGAGAATTTATCATTGAAATTGTTCATACATTTCTGTTACTCTTCAGTCTTGTCTTAGAAAATGCTGCAACTACAAACTAGAAAACTACCTTTTTTAACAAAAATGTATCATGTTTTTGAAAAGATAAAATGTATTTTGGAAATGTATTACAGTTCTCTTATTTTGCCTTTTGCATAGAGGGCCCATAACATCCTTACTTTCAGAGGCATCTATGTGCCTCTAAGAAATACTGGATGGTTATTGAATCATTTGAGAACGAAAAAAATTGTGTTTAGGAACTTGACATTTCCAAAGATAAACTCTTGAAAATTTGACCTTGGTAAAACTATATATAATTGTTTTTTTTTTTCAAGAAAATAAAGCAGTTCTAAGCGACATTTAATTTTATTATAATTCAGAAAAACATATTTATGATTGATCGGGAATCAGGATACAATAAATGGAAAATTCCTACCAGAAAAGGAGAAATACATGAATGACTTCAATACCTGTAGTTCGTGGGAAGGAGAAAGGAATTGAAGACAGGAGAAGCAGAGGTGATTCACGTCATTCTTTCCCTTGCCTTCCTGAGCTAGGGTCCTTCGTGACTATATCTGTTAGATAGGTTGAAGAGAAAACTGAATGCAGAAGTGCGTTATCATACTTCCTTTTTAAAACCCTGGAGGAGATGACCAGGCAGGGTAATTCAGTACAAATACAGTGTGTGAAGGTACAAAACACATCTGTAGTGGAGGGAGATGATTATCCAGATTAACCTCAGTTATTTCCATGTGACATTGAAGGAATTGAGAAGTTCCTGCTAGTTTATTGCAAAGAAGAAAAAAGAGAGATTATTTTAAATATCACTGAGAATCTGGCTAGAGAGTTACCAGATGTGTTGCCAAAGAGTGTACACGATAGCCCTGTAATCAAATAGTTCAGTACAGGCTATCTATACTAGAAAGTCATGGCTACACCTCAGAATATTGTCTCAGGCCAGGGACACTCTAGGTTGCTCTAAGTTAGGAAGTGCTGAGAATGAAGCCAGTTAACAAAAACAGACTGTTGGTTCCCCAGCTACATATTTTAGGAGCAGAAACCAATAGGATTCCCAGGGATGGGAGTACACTAACCACACATCAATAAACACCAGCTGGCACTCCCCCTAAGAAGAGAACAGCTGTGCCTCAGTGGAATCCATTGCAAGAGCCAACATGAGACTCATATTGTAGGTGAGAGTAAAGGGAGGGAAGAATTTGATCTCATCCCTCTAGTTTATCTTTTTATATCTTTACCTGAGGGAAAGCTGGGAAAAGCTGAAATATCATTATTTTCAAGCTGGGAAAAGCTGAAATATAGTTAAATATTAAATGTACTCATGGGATGATTAGGTCACTTACAGAAATAAAGAAATTGCCACATACCTATGTAGGACCATAAAAAACATTTCCAATGCCACTGCAAAAATGATGATAAAAATACGTCATTTTAAATAAACATGTGCCTTTACATTGGCAATTTTTTTAAATGAATCATAAGTACAACCTTGTGGATAAACACATTAAAATAATTTCAAGTAAATTTAGTTATAAAATAAAGCAAAATACATAGTAAAATTTTTATGAACAAAAGCGCTGATTGTGAAAAATATCTAATATATAACATTAAATTAGTTTAAGGAAAAACAGTGATTGTACATACATATTATATAATATATATTACTAATAATATTACATGTAATCAATTTATACTATATAATTATATATAATAACCAACATATTAATATATTACTGTTACAGATATATATTACAGTTCAAACCACATCTCAATTATTAGTTAAAACAATGTAATTTCATAAGAATTTGATATTTATGTTTTAATGTAATTTTTTTTAATGTTTATTTTTTTTTTTTGAGACAGAGGGAAACAGAGCACAAGTGAGGGAGGAGCAGAGAGAGGCGGAGACACAGAATCTGAAACAGGCTCCAGGCTCTGAACTGTCAGCACAGAGCCTGATGCGGGGCTTGAACCCACGAACTATGAGATCATGACCTGAGCCAAAGTCGGATGCTCAACCGACTGAGCCACCCAGGCGCCCCAATATTTATGTTTTAAATGACAGTCTAGCTGCTATGAATTTAAATATATTTTGGATATATATCATAATATTATATGTAATATATTTATTTATATATTTATCTCACAATATGTCATAATATTATATATTAAATTAATGGTAGATATTATTTATAGATATTTATAGATTTAATGGAATATATTAATATAATTAATAATAGATATTATAATATATATCCCAAATATATTTAAATTCATAGCAGCAGGACTTCTATTTCAAACATAAATATCAAATTCTTATAAAATTACATTGTTTTAACTAATAACTTAAAGTTGTGATTTAATCTATAATTTTGCTAATTTGAGGCAGTTAACCAAAATGGGAAAATATATAGACTCTAGAACCAGATCAGCTGACTCTGCCTCTAATTAGTTGTATGAACTTGATTATTAACTCTTTGTTCTTCAAAGTCCTTATCTGTGAAATGGTAATAATAACAGTACTTACTTCACTGGATTGTTTGCAGACTAAAATTAGAAGTTATTCTATGCTATATAAAGTGGTTAGAATAGTGCATGGCACATAGAAAACACTGTACAAGGCTTGACTTGTATTATTGTCTTCAACTAGTGGCCATCAGAAAGATTCCATAGCAAATATTAGATTATGCAAATTTCAAAAACACTAATTTCAAAATCAGATAAAGTATTCCTTTTCTCATTTTTCATCTTAGAAATATTCAAAATTCCAATTCCAAATGTAGAATCACCAAGCCAGTGCATTATTTTTCCAGTTTAAATTTTGTTTCTAAGTGATTTTAGCTCTGATTTCTGAAGTAGCTTATACAAAAATAGATGAAAAATAATCTACATATTTGGGGTAAGCTGTGATACATGTTTTCCAGACTTTTTTTTAATATATTGCTTAGAATTAAAGAAGTTTGTGAAATATTTTCATACATATAGTGCTAATTAAAAGCTATTATGAAAGCATCTTCAGCTCAGGGGTTTTATAAAGTTCACTAACAATGGGCAGAATCTGGACGCTAATAGCTATACAGGCTTACCTAGGCAAATGCAAGCTTAGAGCTCTCTGTTAATTAAAATCAAAAAATTTATAGGAGAAACTCTACTTAACTATGGAGGTGCAGAAATACTTTTCCTTACCCTCAGTAGACCTGTTATATTTGGTTAAAATATATTCTTTAACTCCACTTTGACTGTTTTTGCCTCTGCTGGTAAGAAAGTGTAAGAGAACATCACTCCAATGAAGCAACCAGGAAAGTAAGATAGTTTATAAAATCATAGCTTCTTAAAATCCTTCCCAGAACTGAGGACACAAATGTAAGTGAACAAAATCCAATAAGTGTGAAACACTTTTAGGAGAGAAGAGACCCAAAGCTGCTTTGAACTCTGTAGGGCAGAAGAGAGAAAACATCCATCCATGAAGGCAAGAAAAAACAGAGAAATTAAAAAAAAAAATGTATAGCTTAGTGAGGGCTAGCATGGTAATTTAGAATCCCTAAGAGTTCACTGGTCACAAAATACGTTTGCAGCCAATCACCAACTCTTTACCATAGGACTTTATCAACATTCCATTGGAGTGTTGGGGACAGAGCAAGAAATGAGAGAAACTCTCCCTGCCCAGGTGCTCCAGCTTTCAAGGAAAGAGTTGCCTATGAGTGCCGTAAGAGCAGGAGAGCTCAGAGTGACCTTCCTTGAGGCTGAGGCACATCCTTGCTAGCTGAGGGTAGGGCAGCAGTGAGAGAAAACTTCTAGATTCTGTGTGTCATGGAACACATGACAGAAACTCCAGCTGGGATAGGGGCAGAGGTGCTGAGAAAAATCCCCTGAGCAGGAGGTACGGGTGCTTCTGCTGACCTCTGAGGGCAGACAAAGGAAATGATAGAATCCTCTCGGTACTTCCAGCTCTCCACTGTGTAATGAGTGTGACTGCTGGTGGCTGGGCAAGGGGCCTGGGTGCCAAAAGGTACAAGCTGAGGTGCAGGCATAGAAGATTGCTTATGGCTGACAATGGGCCAGTAGAACTAAGGTAAGTCCCCCAGACACCCATACAAGTTCATACTTGAAGAATAGTTAAAACTTATTCCAGACTTTGATGTCTTTCTTACTTAATGTTGTAAATTACATTTGAATTTTCACGTACTGACATGTGAACTCCATAATCCTAGGGACCTGACTCCTTCACACCAATTCCTTCAACACTGAGGTCATACTTTTTGTCTTTCAAAAGTCCACCCTTCTTGCTGACTATCTAATTAACTTCTGTTTTCTGGTCTGAATAGAATCTCTAGTTATTTAATCTTGTGCTGAGCTGTCATAAATATAAATAATTACATTTATATGTTCGTATAATGACCATAATAATGGTCAGAATGGATAATTAACCCATTTCCAGTTCAAGTTACTATCTATCTCTGCCTTCCCACATTATCTTTTCTACTTCACAAAAGATACTTTACTTTTTCCAGAGCAGTGGTGCACCAGCATCCTATATTTTCTATCTTTCTATAAATAAAATACAGAAGACTGTAAGTTCTCCAATATAAGGGAAGTGTCACTCCATCGCAGTTTTGCAGGTTGTTGTAGTATCAGATCAAAGAGTTGTGTGTGCCTATTTGTGTTGAGGATGGTCTCGTGTTGGTTCATTGTAATAACAAAATAATTCTGGACTTTTTACTCATCATGGAATGTGTATTTCAAGACATTCAAGACATTCAAAGACACATTCAAGGAATGTGTATTTGCTTTTAAGGAAAAAAGAAAACACTGATTTTAAGTCCTGGTTTGGTCACACTTTCTGTTAGCCTTAGCAAGTATTGTATTGTACATTTATATGATTATAGTAATAACCTTGTCTATAAGATTTTGATGGGATAAGGAATGTAAATGAATGGAATTTGTATTCTTTAAGCACCATGTCTATTAAAGATATTCTGTTACTACTCAGAAAGTTCTTCATACTGATCCTGCACGTTACATCTTTTTGTTTTATTTTATACATTTGCTTAGAATCTCCATAATGCTAGGGGACAATACTGATTAAGTATATTCACTTTTCAACAAAGCAGTGTTTTTAAAGACGATTATCATACTCATTTATCTTTTTTTTTTTTTTTTTTTTTTTTGTAGCTGATGAATTCCCATATCCCCCATTATTCTCCATGTTACTCATTATTCTAAGTTTTCTGCTTGGACTAATGAAGAAATTTTATAAAGATTGCAAAATCTTTATTGATTGCCCCTAGGTGAATTCCTCAACTATGAGTTTTTATTAACTTACTAAAAATTCAAAATATAGGTCAATTTTTTAAAAGACATTATTTTAGAGCAGACTTAGGATCACAACAAAATTGAGAGGAAGGTTCAGAGATTTTTCATATACTTTTTTCCCCATACATGCATAACGTCCCCTGTTATCAACATACCCATCTGAGTGGTATATTTGTTACTACTGACCAGCCTACGCTGACACATCATTGTCACCCAAAGTCCATAGTTTACATTAGAGTTCACTCTTGGTATTTGCATTATATGAGTTTGCAGAATGTATAATGACACGTATCCATCATTATAGTGTCATACAGAGTCTTTTCATTGCTCTAAGAATCCTCTGTGCTTCACCTATTCATCCCTCCCTTTCTCCTAACTTCTGGCAAGCATTGATTTTTTTTTTTTTTTACACTGACTCCATAGTTGTTCCTTACAGTTTAATTTCTGAATTCCCAGCCTGTGTTTCTTTTATTTCCTTTTATTCTCTTAGTAATATTAGCGTGGACTTCCAGTATGAATGTTGAAAAAGAATGGGGATTTATTGGATTTCATCAAATACTTGTTTTGCATCTATTTGTATGATCATATGATTTATCTTTTTTAGCTTGTTCATGTAAGTGATTGTGTTAACTGAGTTTTAATGTTGGACCAGCCTTGCACATCTGTAATAAATACTTGTGGTTGTGCTGTAAGTTGTTTTTATCAATTGTTGGATTCAATTTGCTAATATTTTGTTGATTTTTATATGTTACATGCATGAGAGTTATTGATCTGTAATTTTTTGTTCTTCTAATCCTTTTGTCTGCTGTATGTGTGATCTGGCCTCAAATGATGAGGTAGCACACATTCCCTCTGCTTCTGTCTTCTGAAAGAGACTGTAGAGAACTGATGTAATTGCTTCTTGAAATGTTTGAGAGAAATACCAGTGACCCCAGGTGTCCCTGGGGCTTTCTGTATTGGAAGGTTATTAATTATTTATTTAATTTCTCTAATAGATATAAGCCTATTCAGATTATCTAGTTCTTGGGTTAGTTTTGACAGATTGTGTCTTTCAAAGAATTGGTTATTTCATCTATGTTATCACATTTGTGGACATAGAGTTGTTTATAGAATTCCTTGATTACCCTTTGGTTTCCATTGGATCTGTAGCAATCTCCCCTCTTTCATTTCTGATCATAGTAATTTTTGTGCTCTCTTTTTTAAGTTAGCCTGTCTGGAGGCTTATTGATTCTATTGATCCTTTAATGAACCAGACTTTAGTTTCATTATTTTCTCTGTTGATTTCCTGTTTTCAATTTCATTGACTTCTGCTCTAATTCTTATTATTTCTTTTATTTTGCTTACTTTGTATTTAATTTGCTCTTCTTTTTCTATTTTCTTAAGGTGGATGCTTAGATGATTGATTTTGGATCTTCCTTCTTTTCTAGTATTATGCATTCAATGCTCTAAAGTTCCCTGTAAGCACCGTTTTTATGCATCACACAAATTTTGAGACATTGTGTTTTCATTTTAATTTAGTTCAAGTTGTCTAGCTATCTCATTGGTAAGGCATGAGACTCTAAAGTTAGTTTGAATATTTTAAAATTTCTCTTGAGATTTTCTTTGGCCCATGCATTATTTAGACATGTGTTGTTAAATCTTCCTGTATATGGGGATTTTCCAGTTATCTTTCTGTTACTCACTTCTAGTTTAATTTTGCTTTGGTTTAAGAGTAGAAATCGCATGGTTTCTTCTAAATTTGTTAAGGTGTGTTTTATGGCTCAGTATTTAGTCTGTCTTGGTAAATGTTTCTTGTACGCTTGAAAATAATGTGTATTCTGCTGTTGTTGGATGAAGTAGTCTCTAAGTGTCAGTTATATTCAGTTGATTGATTCTTTTGATGAGATCAACTATGTCATTTTCTGCCTGCTAGATCTGTCCATTTCTCAGGGAGGAGCGTTGAAATCTACAGCTATGATAGTGGATTCATCTACTTCCTGCAGTTCTATCAGTTTTTGCTTCAAACACTTTAATGCTCAGATTTTAGGCGCACACACATTAATGATTGTTATCTCTTCATAGAGAATTGACTCCTTTATCATTATGTAATGCCCGTCTTTATCCCCAGTAACTTTCCTTGCTGTGAAGTCTTCTCTGTCTGAAATTAATGTAGCCACTCCTGTTTTCTTTTGATTAATATTAGTATGTTCTATCTTTCTCTACTCTTTTATTTCTAGTCTATATGTGTCTTTATATTTAAAATGGGCTTCTTGTAGACAGTGTATGATTAAGTCTTATATTTTGGTCCACTCTAATAATCTCTGTCTTTCCTTGGTATATTTAGACCATTGACATTTAAAATGATTATTGATATAGTTGGATGAATATCTAACATATACATGACTGTTTTCTATTTGTTGCCTAGTCTCTGTATTTTTTAATATTTAATTCCAGTGTACTTAACATACAGTGTTATATTAGTTTCAGGTGTATAATATAGTGATTCAGCAATTGCATACATCACCTGGTGCTCATCACAAGTGTACTCCTTAGTCCCTACCCCCTCTAGTAATCATCAGTTTGTTCTCTATAGTTGAGTCTGTTTCTTGGTTTTTCTCTCTCTCTCTCTCTCTTTTTTTCCCTTTGCTCATTTGTTTTTTTTTTCCTTAAATTCCACACATGAGTGAGATTATATATTATTGATCTTTCTCTAACTTATTTCGTTTAGCATTATACTTTCTAGCTCCATCCACATTGTTGAAAACGGCAAGATTTCATTCCTTTTTATGGTTGAATAATATTCCATTACATGTATTATATATATGTATACATACACATATATATGTATACATATATGTGTATATATATGTATACACACACACACACACACACACCTTATCTTCTTTATCCATTCATCTATCAATGGACACTTGGATTGTTTCATTAATTTGGCTATTGTAAATAATGCTGCTATAAATATAGGGGTGCATGTATCCATTTAATTGGTGTTTTTGGTTTTTTTGGGTAAATAGCCAGTGGTGCAATTACAGGATTGTAGGGTAGTTCTATTTTTAAAGTTTCTGTATTTTTGCCTTTTCTTCTTTTTCTTGCTTTTGTGGTTTTAATTGAGCATTTTGTATGAATTTATTTTCTTTTTTTAGTATATTAGTTATACTTCTTTTTGAACTTTTTTTTTTAGTGTTTGCCCTAGAGTTGCATTATCTAATTACAACTAATCCAAGTCCATTTTCAAAGAACACTACACTACTTCATGGATAATGTGCATATCTTTTAATAACACAATAACCCTAATTCTTCCTTTTTGTTTCTTTTATTGTTGCTGTCATTCATTTCACTTATATGTAAGTGTATATGTATATGCATAAAATATATATAAGCATACATAATCAAATACAATGTTGCTATTATTAATTTGAACAAACTGTTTTCTGTTAGATCAATTAAGAATAAGAACATATGTTTTTATTTTACCTTCACTTATTTCCTCCCAATGTTCTTTCTTTTTCTGTAGATCCTACTTTCTTTTTTTTTTTTTTTTTTAGATCCTACTTTCTAATAAAGAATTTCTTTCAGTGTTTCTTGCAATGAAAGTCTACTGGTGATGAATTTCCTCCATTTTTGTTTGTCTGAGAAAGTCTTTATTTCTTCTTCACTTTTAAAGGATAATTTTGCGGGGTGCAGGATTGGTGATTGATGGGTTTTTTCTCTCAACACTTTCGATATTTCAGTTCATTCTGTTCGTCCTTGCATGATTTTTGAGAAGCTGGATGTAATGAATATATTTACTCCTCAATAAATATAGTATCTTTTCCTTTTCTTTCATTACTTTTTATTTATCTTTGATTTTCTTATTGCTGGAAAATGATATGCCTTGGTATAGTTCTTTGGCATATATTCTAGTCTAGTATTCTCTTGGATCTGTGGTTTGGTGTTTGACATTAATTTGGGGACATTTTCAGTCATTATTGTTTAACAGATTTCTTCTGTTCCTTTCTTTTCTCCTAGTATTCCTATTACATATGTCATATCTTTTGTAATCATCCCACAGTCTCCAGATACCTTTTTTTTAATCTGTGTTCTTTTTGCTTTTCAGTTTTTGAGGATTCTACTAATAAGTGCTCTAGCTCAGAGATTCTTAGCTCAGCTGTTTCCAGTCTCCTAATGAGCTCATGAGACGCATTCTTCGTTTCTGTGACAGTGTTTTTTATCTTCAGATTTGTTGTTGTTCTTAGGATTTCCACCTTTCTGCTTACATTGTGCAATGGCCCTCGCATGTTGTCTACTTTATCCATTAGAACCCCTAGCATACTGATCATAGTTATTTTAAATTCCCAGTCGGATAATGCCAGCATCCCCTGCCATGTCTGGTTGTGATATTTTTTCGGCCTCTTCAAACAAACTGTGATTTCTGGCTTTTGGTATGCCTTGTAATTTTTTTCTTGGTAGCCAGACATGATACACTGGGTAAAAGGAACTGCTGTAAATAGGACTTTCACAATGTTGTGGTGAAGTGGAAGAGGAAATGTTCAATAGTCTTATGATTAGGTCTCAGTCTTTTAGAGAGCCTATACCTTTGGATTGTGAGGTGCACAGGTGCTTCTCATTCTCCCTCCTTATATGGGACAGCTGGACTAGAGTGGGCTGGAGTTGGGTGTTTCCTTTCTCCCACGTGGAAGACTAGAACTGGCTGGACTTGAGTATTTCCCTTCCCCCAAGTCAGTTAGGCTCTGATAAAATCCCAACAGGTAAGGCTCTGGTTAAGTAGTTTCACTTGTGGGTAGACCTTGCCAACAGCAGAGTGCTCAGAGGTATTTCAAAATGGTTTCCTTTCCTCTCCCACTCCTGGAAGCTGGAGAGGAGTTTTCTCCAATATTTACTATGAGAACCTGGTTGAACTCCTGCAGGTAAGCCTAACAGTAGGAGGGAGGAGCCCCCATGACTGATTCCCCTTGGAGTTTTTAATTCTTGGATTTATCTGCACTGAGCCTTCAGCAATTTGTCAATTATAGTTCACATTTTCCTGTTTTGGGATTTTTTTCTGGCAGAGGCAATCAGCTCATGAGTTTCTGTTCCTGTAAGTTGAGATTCTCTGTATTGGTCTGTTTCTCCAATTTTGGGTACAGTTGTTTTCTCTCTGACCTTGCTTTCCTTAGGAATCTAGGAAAGGTTGTTGATTTTCAACTTGTTTGGCTTTTAACTTGTTAGGACAGAGTGGCAACGTCCAAGCTCCTTAAATGCAGAACTGAAATGCATGGAATGATTTTGTTACAAGACAGGCTGTGTTTTGTGAATGGAGGTCTCTGTCTTTGGATTTCCCATGAGATTTAGGGATCCATGCTCAAAATAAAGACGGCTGTTAGGAAAGTAGCAAGCACAAAGCAGTTTATTAACGTGGAAATACACTCTCAAGGTGGGAGAGCAAGGTTGTTTTGGAATTGGATATTACTGAGTTTGTCTGGGCTGGGAGGAACAGGGAGGTACAGTGGGGTGGTCTCTAAGGTAGGCTGCCTCCAGTCATTT
Organism: Herpailurus yagouaroundi; assembly: GCF_014898765.1. NCBI lineage: Eukaryota > Metazoa > Chordata > Mammalia > Carnivora > Felidae > Herpailurus > Herpailurus yagouaroundi. The sequence goes on along the minus strand of NW_024412440.1, from coordinate 2,327,533 downwards.
GGGAATCTCCTCCCACAGATTGGGACGGGGAGTTTTGACCCTATAAGGTTTGCACTGAAACTGTCATGGCAGCCGTTCCACATTGGGAGATGCTGTACCTACAATCAAATGAATTATAATGAGTCTGAAGATTACCCCGTGGCAGAGGTGGAAGGGGAGAGCATTTGTTGAGCACCTGTGGCTCCTGATCTGTCAGTCGCTTGAAAGCTGCAAGGTCAGGATGCTCCTATGTAGCTTCTACCTAACAATTTTAATGTTTTTCTTTATATATCTAAGATTTTAATGGATTAATTTTTGTTTTATCTCTATAGGGGATATTCAGTATTTTGAAAAATAAAGATTATAATGTGGTTTAGCCTTCTTATAAAGAACTGAACTTTATCCATTAGAAACAAAACTGTGCTTTCATATAAATTTTTCAGGCTATAAGAATTACATGACTTATTTAAAGTACTGAAAATGATATTTGATTTTACCAGCCTTTTCAGATTTTATTTATTAAATGTTTTTCATGGGCCTATTCTTAGCAAGGAACTGTTATTAGTGTGTTGATTCCATAATTTGAAGACAAAATTGCCTGTCTTTATGGAACTTCCAGTGAGTTTTTAATTTAAATAATTTTTTTTTTTAATTTTTTTTTTAACGTTTATTTATTTTTGAGACAGAGAGAGGCAGAGCATGAACGGGGAGGTTCAGAGAGAGGGAGACACAGAATATGAAACAGGCTCCAGGCTCTGAGCTGTCAGCACAGAGCCCGACGCGGGGCTCGAACTCATGGACCGCGAGATCATGACCTGAGCCGAAGTCGGCCCCTTAACCGACTGCGCCACCCAGGCACCCCTAAATAATGTTTTTTTTTATTTGTAAAATTTCCTTTTTGTTATTTAAAAAAATTCTATTTATTTACAATTTCTACCTTTTCGGGGCACCTGGCTGGCTTGGTAGGTAGAGCACGCAACTCTTGACCTCAGGGTTGTAAATTTAAGCCCCACTTTAGGTGTAGAAATTACTTAAAAATAAAATGTTAAAAAACCCTACATTTTCAGTCATATCAAATATTCATTTCTTCACCTCACATAGTGTGGTTATAATTGCCGCACTAACATCTTTATTTGATAATTATAACATCTGAGTCATCCCAGAATCAACATCTCTTGGTTGCCTTTTCTTCTGAGAATGGCTCATATTTTCCTCAGTATTAATGTAATAAGTTTGTGTGTTTTAAAGAATTTTTTTCTAACGTGTATTTATTTTTTTTCGAGAGAGAGATCAGGAGAGGGGCAGAGAGAGGGAGAAAGAGAATCCTAAGCAGGCTCTGTGCTGTTAGCACAGAGCCCAATGCAGGTTTCGAACTCAAAAAGCTGTGAAAGCATCACCTGAGCTGAGATCTAGAGTCAGATGCTTAACCAACTGAGCAACCCAAGTGCCCTTGTTTTTTGTTTTTGTTTTTTTTTTTTAATTGCATCCTAGATGTTGTGAATGTTGTGGTGTGTTGACTGCATTTTGTGACAGTCCTCTGAGGTGTTTCTTTGTCAAGTTTAGGCCCAGCGTGTTTCATCTGGTATTGCAGTGGGTTCAAATCTCAGTTCTTTTCTCAAAACTTTGGTCATGTTGATTTGGGCCTATCTCATTTAAACCTGTGAGGTTCTGGGGTTAGGATGGGATTTTACAGGTGACTCGAATGTCAGTTTAGTTCTCAAAGTCTTTATTATACTAATTTGGACTTGTGCAAAGCCTGTCCGGTCCACACATGAGGCTGGGAGTTTTATAGGATTCAATACAAAAATGCTAGCTTCTCTTTTCAGTCTCCTCCTCCCCTAGGATTTACTCCATGTATTCTGACCTAACTGGGCTTTATTCCATTGTTCTCTGGCCAGAAATACCCAGATATTCTGTCAGAGTTTTTGCTATTGCACTGTGCAACTGGTGTCTACCCTTGGTGCAAAGCAGTGAGAAGAAACAAAAATAAAACCAGGAAACTCACCTGTGACTGTGTTGCTTCTCCAAGTTTTGACTTCTCTAGGTCACCCCTCTGATTTTGTTTACTTTTCAGGTTCCTCGAGCAGTTTTTTTTTTTTTTCTCTAGTAATGTCTCCAAACGCTATCGTTGTAATCAGCAAGAGGGATGAGTGTGAGGGGCTTAGATAATCATAGGCAAAATGGATATTCCCATAAGGCATACATTTTTAGTATGTTGGCATTTCCCTTCTACAGTGAGTAATTGAGGGAGTTGTTCCTCACGTTTTGAAAAGTAATGTTTGTAGCATTTCTTAAGGTGTGTCTGATAAGTCAGTTTAAGGTATGGGCTGCTGAACCAGGATTGGATTTAGTACTAAATTGAACACACATGGCAATTAATTGGCACCGATTAGGTTAGCGTGCCTTATGGCTACCCAGCTGCTTGGCAGAAAGTAAGGCTGGGAAATCAACTTTCATGTTTGCCATTTAAAATTACCCATATCTATTATTTTTGAATCTGAGCAGCTGCTATCTTTTCTGAAAATTGAACAAACACATCTGTCTTAGCAAGCTGCTAGGTTTAAACAACAAAAGGTTTCTGTTAAAGTAAACGTTTGAAAACAGTTTAAACCTGTTGCTCTTACAGCTCTATCAGGTATTCCTATGCAGCTTACTTTTTAGCTACAAAATACTTTCACTCAAATTAAAAGCAATGTTATGTTGAATCACTTATTACTAAGAGGGGGCTAAGATAATAGAATTTTCTATTACTTGAGTATCTAGTCGTTAAATGGTAACTGCCATAGTCCTATCCAAATTAATGATTAGATTTCCAAGAAATATATATATATATAATTTGCTTACTGGTGTCAAGAGGTGTGGCATGTTGTACATGGACCCTGTTGTTGAACATTTTGTGCGAGCACAATAGTTTAAAACACACAGCAGTAATACTTAGTATTGATTGAATTATTCACATACATTCTCAGGATGAAGATGGAAAGAGAATCACAGCATCAATAAATACAGGGTATGATTCTATTTTAGAAATCCTCGGAAAATCATCCTGCAAGTCTGTAAGAATTTTCTCATTAGTTTTCCCTTTATTTATATATGATATCCCCTGTGTTCAGTAAGTGGGTGTGTAATTGATTTTAGTCTGGTGTTATACACATTGACTTCTCTATTTTCCTTGTTCTGAGAACTTTCATCTTCATTGTTTGTTACAGTTTTTTGAAGCTCATGATTCTAAACTGAATACATTATGTGTAAAAATTTTATAATTATTAGAATCAAAATGGCATTTGCCATTTTATGTTTAGAGTCGGATGATGAAATAAAGGAATTATATTTTTTTCTATGAAAATGACATTTTCATAAATGAAACTTCAAAAATAAAAATGGTTTAATGGATATAGATAAAAGCAAATTTAGAATGAATGAAATGTTTCTAACCTTTGACAACTTTTATTCCTAAAATATAGCCGTTGATTATTTTATGAAGAAAATAAATAGTATTAACAGAAAAGTATCTTTATCTGGAAAAATAACTAGGTTTCTAAGCTCCTGTATTGACTTGCTAGGGCTGCTGTGGCAAATAACAACTGAGTGTCTTTAAACAGTAGAAATTAGTTGTCTTACAGTTCAGGAGGCCATAAGTCAGAGATTGAGGTATCAGTAAGGTTGGTTCCTTCTTAAGTCTGTGAGGAAGACCATTCTTTCCTTGCCTCTATCAAGAATTTGGTGGTTTACTGGCAATCGTTGTCTTTCCTTGGCTTATAGATGTATCTGCCTAAGAAAGTCATCTTCCCATGGCATTCTCACTGGTGTCTGTGTCTCTTTAATCTTTAAATGGTAACTGCTGTAGTCAAATCCAAATTAATGATTAGATTTCCAAAGAACTATTTTTTCTATGTCCAAATTTTCTCTTTTTGTAAGGACACTGGTTGTATTGGAGACTCACTAATGACCTCATTTTAACTTGATTGTCTCTATAAAGACCTTATCTCCAAAAGGTCAGATTCTGAGGTACTGGCGATTAGGGTTCCAACACATCTTTTCTGAGGAGACATAGTTCAACCCATAGTAGCACATGAATTTTAAATCTGGGAATATGTGAGCTAGGGATTTATTAATCATTCCCTCACTTTTGTATATTTAGATACTTTCCAAGAATATAAAAACCCACTTCTGCTTATTTCTATTCAACTCTTACTTGTTTTAGAGAAAACACTGGTGAAAATTTAATGAAAATTATTTAATGATATAAGGGCTTATTTCAATAAAAGAATAACTTATTCATTTATTTTCTCTTCCATTCAAATAACAAATATTTTTAAGTACTCAGAGAAAACAGATTTTCATTTAATTTAAAAAAAAATTCAAAGGATTCTGCCCTCTGGTGGGTTGGGTGCCTCTAGACTTCACCTCTGCAAATAAAGAAGTCACTGTCTAAGTGCAAAGAAAATAAAAAGATAAATAAAAAATAAATTAATTAAGGCATGAATTTTCTTTTTTGTTTCAATATATGAAGTTTATTGTCAAATTGGTTTCCATACAACACCCAGTGCTCATCCCAAA
>NW_024412440.1:2247085-2322594 GCF_014898765.1 Herpailurus yagouaroundi | reverse complement strand
ATATCTTTTCCCATTCCGTTGGTTGCCTTTTCGTTTTGTTGGTTGTTCCCTTTGCTGTGCAGAAGCTTTTTATCTTCATAAGGTCCCAGTAGTTCATTTTTGCTTTTAATTCCCTTGCCTTTGGGGATGTGTCAAGTAAGAAATTGCTACGGCTGAGGTCAGAGAGGTCTTTTCCTGTAAAGCATTAATTTTCTAATGGTTCCACTTCTCCAAGAAAATATCCTCATTAATGCTTTGAAAACCCTATACTGCAGAGCCAGAAATCCTGAATTTTTAAATTGTGATCTGAGTCAACAATTGTCATTACTCTTATTGTTAAAAATGATAAAATAATTAAAATAATGAAAGGCCTGAAGCCGTTGGGTTCAGTACTTTTTCTCTGCACCACAGGTCCTATGTGAGAACCTCATGTCTAGAAAGCCTCCATTCATAAGAGGGAATCTTCCCAAGATTTAACAGTGGGTAATGGTGAACATACAGCAAAAGCTTTGGGAACCAGGCATGTGCACAACAGACACAAACCAGCATAGCAAGTACATTGAGAACTGAATTACGATTTTAAGCTACCACACAAAAGGGGAAGAGGGACTTCCCTTGTGAATCCACTTTGAATATGTACTGCTGAATTATAAATAGGAGTCTATACAGTATAAAATTCACATTATCCAGGGTACAATGCAAAATTATTTAGCGTATAAACAACTAAGATTATATAACCAGTTCTCCGGTGGGGCGGGGAAGGGAGTGGGGGACAATGAATACATACCCACACACAGTTGTCCCAAAGCTGGAACTCTCAAAGACTTTAAATCAGCTATTATGACTATGTACCCTGAGGCAAAGGAAAACGTATTTAAAATAAATGAACACATCTAAGATAAGCTTATCAGGAATTATTTCACATTTACAACATTTTATTGTAAATGCTCTAATTACTGAATACTATACTTTGCTTATTGCAGAGATCCTCAAAGTAAGAGAAGACCTCACTATTTTGCCTACAAAAGTAAACACATCAAAAGACCAGAATACCTGTTTTAATGGCTGATAAAATAGTTTTCCAGAAAAAATAAAAGGGATATTGCACAATAAAAATTTTTTAAGATATAAGAATAAACATGTATGATCCTCAAAACATGTAGTAGAATATTGTAACATACAGATAAAAGTATAAAAAAGAAACCTAGATTATATGAAAAAGATTAGCAAACACTTGACTTAGTTGACATTTTAGAACCTTATATTCAGTAGCTGGAGAAGACACATTCTTTTGAAGTTCTCATTCTATATCCACCAAGATAGACCACATCGTTTGTTGTAAAATATATCTCCATAAATTTAAAAGAATTGAACATTGAATTAGAATGTTTTCTGACCACAGCAAAATTAAATTAGAAATCCACAACAATAATGAGGAAAATCCAAATATCTATATATTACAAAACACATTTTTAACAATTCGGGGGCCAAAGGTGAAAGCAAAAGTCATATTAAAAAGTGGTTCGAAGGGGAAAAAAAAATAATGCCACATATAAACATTCATGAGAAAAAGGCAAAGCAGTTCATGGAGGGAAATTTTAAATACTTTCCTTAATGCTTCTAAAGTCAGGGACCTAAGGACTTAGATTACCAAGCTAGTAAAAGAAGAGATAAGTGGACCCAAATAAGTGGAAAGGAGGAAGTAATAAAGATAAGAGAAATCAATGAAACAAAAAAGCAGATACGTGATAGAGAATTTGAACAAAAAGAGACAAGAACAGAAAAGATCAACGAAATTTATACATCCCTAAAATAACCTGACCAAACTTAGTAAAAGAAAAGAATACAAATCAATAATATTATATATAAAAAGTAAGATTATCTAACAGAATGAGTGCAGTGTTATTAGCAAAATAGTTTTGACGTCAAGGCTGGACATTCTGTGAAAAATCAATGCTTAGGGTAGTCAGCCTTCAATGTAATGTTTTTTCCAATGTAAAGTAGCTGTCTTTTCTATCTGAATGTTTGGTGTCCTATCTTTCACATGTCTAGGTATAGATTTTTTTTTGTTCATTTAAAATTTAGGGGCTATTCTTGCATCTCGTGATTTTTTTTTTTTCATCGGTTACTAAAATCCTTAGTCATTATTTTTTCAGATACTATCCTTTCCTTATTTCCTCCATAATTTCTTTTTGAAATTCTAGTTAGCCAGTAGTCAGACCTCCTCAATATCTTCTAAATTATATTTCACATTTTCCATCTTAGATTCCCTGTGTAGTATTTTGTGTAATGTTAATATCTACCTTTCAGTCTTGAGCTGTATACATTTTACTGTTTAAACTTGACACTGATATTCTAATTTTAATTATTAAATTTTTACTTCTAGACATTCTCCTTTTCCCCCACACTTGTCAACTTTAATAGTCTATTTTTACTCACACTTTCAAAAATATTCTTATGTCTTTTAAAATATCTTTATTTTTTATATTATGGTTTTTACATACAATTTTTATAGAACCAGGGCTACAGTTTGTTGGTTTTTCTGATTATTAGATATTATGGAGCTCATATTCTTTTTTATTTAGTGATTTATTGTTTGTTCATATTCATTAAATTTACTTTTGGTATTTATTTCTATCTTGGTTTAAAAAATTTCCTCTCCAGAGGATATATGTGTTTACTTCTCCCAGTTTTATAGGATACTATTATCCTGTTACCATGTTGAGTCTAGATTTGTGTTGGGTTCTTTACGACCTAGGGGTAGTGTAAACTCTACCGCAAAACTTTGTGAAATTGTGATCAAGAATCCTCGTGGCAAATGTTTATCTTTCTTCCTCTGCAATTAGAGCCAAGACAGGTCATTTTATTCACTTCCTCCCTTATTGGGACAGGTTTCTGTTTGTTTAGGATTGTTTTGTTTCTTCCTTTCCTAAGTGACTCACAAGCGTGTTGCCTTTCGGGAATGCTAACTTTCTTGCAAAGTTGTGCAATCAGATCCATTTCCTAGGTTCTGCTCTATGGCTCCAGTGCACAGCAGCCTCCTCTGTGGATTCTTTTTTGTTCTTTTTCCTTTTTTAAATGGAGAGGATGGGAGGACTGTGAGCTCAGTCTACATTATTTTTTTCCTTTCTATTTTTATGCAACCTTTTTAGGGATGAGGTAGTCAGAAGCATTTGTTTTCCCGAGCATTTAGTTTTTCATATTGTTGGTTATGGAAACTAACATTTTAAATCAACATTTATCATGACATTTGGAAGATGTATTGGTATTTTACCCCCTGCAGGCTGATTGAGTGTATTAAAAATTTTGCATATTCTTTTACAACTTTCAACTGTCCAATTTAAATGGTTTGCTAGTTTAACATATGATTAATATATATCCATCTCTTTTCACTTTAGCCTTAACAAATTAACACCTATTTAGGAATAATATCAATATTAAATTAGGATGTAAACTTTTGGAATGCCTCATCTCCCCTCTGTTAAATCTACTCATTTAATTACCTCTGAGACCTATCAAAGCTAAGCTGCCTCCAACTTCCTAAAATATATTCCTAGAGGTAAAACTATTTAGAATCCCTGTTTCTTCTCAGGACATGGAATGGACAATGCAGAAATAAATCTGATGGATTTTTATTTACTCTTTTCCTCAGACTGAAGGAGACTCCTAAAGAAATAGATTAATATTAGCAAATTGTGGTATAATAAACAGGAAATGGGTATAATTATTTTTAGTTTACACATGTGTTTAGAAACCACTGTTTAGAGACTGTTTAGTAGAGTCAAGTCTTCTAATTTCAAAAGCAAATGTTTACTGAATAACAGTTACAATGTGAACCACTGTGCCCTTATGCCTATGACTTTTCACTGTGCAACAAAGTGTTGCCTTTTCTTTTTTGTCTGTGATTCCTCCATGATCACTCTTGGTAAATATACTTCAAGAATAGAAAACCATGAGAACTCAAACTGCCCCTCACCCACAAGAAGAGTAGTTCAATTTATCCCATCTTGTATTCTTTCTGGATGATAAAACCAAGCCGATTACTCTAGCCACAGATGATTATGTCAGTGACTCCCATGGCTGTTGCAATAATTTTACATTGACTCAGCAAAAGAAAGACCAAACAACTCAGAATTGTGAAGTGAAGGCTTTCCCAGCGTGTTAGCCCATGCTGACAGTGCAGATCTTCTCTTTGGGGAACTATGAATCGTTAAGTAAAGAGAGAGGAATTCTACCATTTAAGCTTGTTCCCTGTATGGTAAGGTTGTATTTCAGCTCTCTAGGATACAAACAATAAATCTCAGAACATCTCAAACCCAGGAAGTCTAGATGAGTGAGGAAGTGATTCTGTATAACACCGTGATCCTTCTTAATTCTGTGCCTAACACAAGAATCATGAAAGTATTAGTATTTTCTTTTCTGGGAGGAAGAGGTGCTACCTTATACTAGATACTCTTTAAGATTTTCTAACCATCGATAGTAGCCTTTTTGTTTGTGTAGAATTTTCTCTTATCCACCTAAAAGTGAATTCATAGGAACCAATATTGGATTTAATCATCATGTGTGTTTACCTTAAATTATAAAATGTGTGTAATTGTTATGTGTATAATTGGAATAGCTAAAATCATCTGCATATGAGGCCTCAGCAAAAATTCCGATTATGACTTTCTTACCAATGTGTGTGAGGTTAGTTGGATGGATAGATCAGAGTAATTGAATAGGGGCCAACAGGTAAATAATGCTGCAAGATAGTATTTATTAAATATTTAAAAATATGCCAGTCAGTGTTCTAAATGCTTTATGTTCATTAAATATGATCTCCACAACAGGACCTGGAAGTCATACTGTTTTTATCTGGGAGAGATGTATCAACTTGCCTCTTGTCAAGATTGTAGCAAACATTGAAATAAGTGTGCTAACCTTCATCAAACCAACTCCAAGGATTATAATCCTATGTTCTCCAGTTTTTTCTTGGTATGTCCATGCATTCTCTTCATCAGAAGTAGCTGAGAAACTCATTAAAAATGCAGAATCCTAATATCCATATCAGACATTTAGCATTTTAATCTCGACTTCAGTCAGGAGGTATAATAATTAATAAATAATGAGAATTCTAGGTGACTGTGATCTTGAGGTTCATAGTACTATAAGTAGGTTCTAGATGTCATGAGGCTTTTTCAAAGCCAAGAAAGGAAGCTTAAATGGAAAATCTCTTATAAGCCTGCGAAATAAAAACAATAACAATTCTCATTTGAACATGGCTGCAGAAGAGAATCACTTGAGAGTCAAAGCAAATAAACACATAAATGTGGCTTGGCTCTATTCCAGACCAATTAAACCTGAGCCCTGCACATCAGTACTGCTCCCCAGATGATTTTTAATGGGAAGCCAGGTTGTTTACTAACATACAGCCATAACTACTTTTGGAAAAGTCTCCCTTATTAAATACAACACTTTCAAACAAACAAACAAACAAACAAACAAATAAATAAAGCATCCCCCCGATTTTCTCTGTTACATTTAACAGGATTTTGGAATGGTTTAGAGAGTGCCACCTGATTATTGCTCTTTTTTTTTTTAATGTTTTCTTTAAATTTATTTTGGAGAGAGCGCGGGGGGGGGGGGGGGAGGTTAAAGAGAGAGGGACAGAGGATCTGAAGTGGGTTCAGTGCTGATTTCACCAAGCTGGATATGGGGCTTGAACTCATGAACTGCATGATCATGATCTGAGCTGGTCAGACACTCAACTGACTGAGCCACCCAGGTGCCCCTGATTATTCCTCTCATTCACAGTAGTTTATATAATCTGTGCATATATGACAATGTTATTACTCATCTTCAGCAAACTAATTACAATTAATATGATGATATAATAAACTTTGCTCTCCTATCTGACTTTTGAATTTTTAGAATAAATGATCTTCAGTTTATTTCCTCTTACAAAGATTTACACCATAATGCCTTTTCATTGCTCAAATTCCTGATAAGAGAGTATATTTTATAAACTGGAAATTCAGATTATAACCAAAGGTTGATCTAAGAATTTTGGGAGAGCTAAACTTAATTACTGCAACAAAACTACTCCATCCTCTCAAGTCGATTTATATGCCTAGAATGTAAGAGATGCACAAATACAGGCTTTGTGATGAGCCATCCTGCTCAATTTTAATTTTCTGAAAATGTTCCATTATCTCCCCCTAGAATGTATAAAGACCGTTTGTTCTTTAGTTGGATAATTCTATACCCTTGTCATTATGGAGGGGGGTAGAGTTAGGAAAAGGTAAATTAAGGTAGCAAATGTACTTTAGAAATGACGACTTTGCTTGAAAACTCATTGTTAAGGCATATGAAATAAAGCGTGCAACCAATGATTCAAAATAATTTGGTTCTACCATAATTCACTTGAATGTCTGAAAGTTTCATGGATTTCTAGTTAGAAGAAAACTGCTAGAACTCTTAAGCAAATAAAAATGTCTTTTTAGATGAATATATATTTACTTAATGCAATATGATTATGAATGGAAGAACAGAACTTTTGTAATCTAATAACTTAGAATACCTGTACTTTATTCTTCTAAATATATTTTATTATTTGAAATTGCCTGTAATTTATATACTTGCAATGCAGATAATAAAAGTTAATATTATCTTAGACTATTAAGATTTCGAAATAACCACAATCTAGAAAACTCAGATATTATTGGACCTGTTTCTTAGAATAGTTGTATATAGAGACTTCCTATTAAAAAAAATCAGTCTTCAATAAACAATCATTATTATCCCAAAGAGACTACTCATAACAAATGGTCTACTGAATCTGGTCAGCAACTTTGATCTTGCTGTAGATCAAGGACCAAAGTTACCACAGTTATCTGCTGACTTGCACTTTTTTCCCCAGAGATATATGAAGTTCTTTGTGATTAAACTGCAGTTGAAATTGCTTTCACATAAATAGCTCATAGTTTACTTTGCAAGGGTGAAGGTGGTAAAAAAAAAAAACTCATATTTTCAGAGTTGAACATGACATAAAAACCCTTCTTTGGAATTTGTTAACCAAAAGTTTAAGAAAGACAGTGGGTTTTTTGTTTGTTTGTTTTTGTTTTTTGTTTCTTGGGTTTTTTTTTTTTTGAAGCTGATTTTAAAAAAGCAAATAAAACATGTTAGAAATTCTTGCTATGAAAATATTCATCAACAATGTTGATACTCAGATATCCAAGTCTTTTTCTGTGTTTTTCCATAATGCTGTTCATTGTTGGAATTGCCTTAGCTAATTCTCAAAATAAGTCAGCTACTATTTGACTGTTTCAGTGTATTGTACATTGCATATTTTCAACTGATTTTTGTTTTTGGATGAATTCCAAGAAAAATAATGCCTTACTAGTCGATATACATAAAACTGACTTAGAAATGTCTTTGGTGTCCAGCCTATCATTATGTAGTGGTGTCTATTTTATTGGACTATACAAATATATTATTGTTTCTTTTTCCCCCCAGCTTTATTGAGATAGAATTGACATATAGAAATTTTGTAAGTTTAACATAAAACATGATTTGATATATGTATATACTGTGAAATAGTAACCACAATGTTAGTTAACTCCTCCACTACTTCATATAATTACAGTTTTTTTGTGTATGTGTTTTGAGAACCTTTAAGATCTATTCTCTTACCAACTTTCGAATACGTGTACAGTTAACTATAGTCACAATGCTCTATATTATGTTCTCAGAATTTATCTATCTTATAACTGGAAATTTCTACCCTTTGATCACTTTTATCTATTTTCCCCACCTGCCACCCATCCCTGGAACCACCAATCTACCCTTTGCTATGAATTCAGTTTTTTGAGGATGTGGGGAAAAGGGAACGCTAATACAGTGTTAGTGGGAATGTAAATTGGCACAGCCATTATGAAAAACAATGTGGAGGTTACTCAAAAATTAAAAATAGAACTACCATATGATCCAGCAATACTCATTCTGGATATATATCCAAAGGAAATGCATTCACACTTTTTTTTTTTTTAAGTTTGTTTATTTATTGAGACAGAGAGAGAGAGAGAGAGAAAGAGAGAGAGAGAGAGAATGAACAAGCGGTGGAGGGGCAGAGAGAGAAGGAGAGAGAGAATCCCAAGCAGGCTCTATGCTATCAGTGCAGAGCCCCATTCAGGGCTTGATCTCACAAACCATGAGATCATGAGCTGAGCTAAAATCAAGACCCAGAGGCTTAACAGACTGAGCCACCCAGGTGCCCCTGCATTCACTATCTTCAAGAGATATCTATCCCTCTCATACTTGCTGTAATATTATTTACAGTAGCCAAGACATGAAAAAAACTTAGTATCTGTTAATAGATGAATGAATAATGACCTTGTGGTGTGTGTATAAATCTACATATAGGGGTGCCTGGGGGGCTCAGTTGGTTAAGTGTCGGACTTCATCTCAGGTCATGCTCAGGTCATGATCTCATGGTTCGTGGGTTCAAACCCCGCATCAGTCTCTGTGCTGACCGCTCAGAACCTGGAGCCTGCTTCAGATTCTGTCTTCCTCTCTCTTTGCCCCTCCCCTACTTGTGCTTTGTCTCTTTCTCTCTCTCAAAAAATGAATAAACATTAAAAAAATAATCTATATATAGATATGAATGCTAGTGTTTTACGTGTGTAATTTCCAATTTAGATATGTGTGAATGTATTTTTTAATAGGTTTAAGCCATTTACGTTTGTCCATGTGGCAGATACTCTTTGTCATTGTTGTCCTATTGTTTGGTTATCTTTTAAGTGTTTAAATTTTGAGCACAATCTTTCCAAGTGATACACATAGTTTGTTACTGCTTAATCCAGTATCTGTTTGTTCCCTACACAATTAGTTGTAAGAAAGTGTGTGTCTAATAATATTTTATTTCTAGTTTTAAACTTACCTTCTAAGATTTTTCATTTTAGTATTAATACATTCCTAAAAATATTGCCTTATTTGCCAGTTTTATATATATTTAATTTATATAGAACTATAATATATAATTTATAAATATAAAGGTATTTATATTATGTTAATAAATATATGTATATATAAATATATATATTGCCAAGTTTTTATGAAGAATCAATAAGCCTACTACTCTTACTGCTGACTTGTTTCCCACTTCCTTTCTCAAATTTTGTTAGTTATCTACATGATTAGGATGTGTAACGTATATATTCATCCTTGGCAATTCTAAAATCTGGGCTTCATTTAATCTTACTTCTAGAGTTAAATTTATTTAACATTCACTGTTGGTTCTTTTATAATAATTTCCCTCATTATCTTGTGTTGGATGAAGTTCATACTCTTTTAATGTCCTAGGGAAGGATTCAACAGAAGAATATTCTCTGAATTTGTGTATATTTTAATATTTGCAATCTTTGTTCTTGAAAGATGACGTATTGGGTTTTGATTTATTGCCCTAATGGCTTTACAGGTGTTCTTTCCCTATGTTCTAGTGTTAAATGAAGATATCTGAGACCGGCATGATTTTTCTTTGTGTAAATGATTTGTATTTCCTCTTTGCATGCTCAGTAAATCTTCGTTTATACTGAAGAGCAATGCCTTTAATAGGACATCTTTTGTGTTAACTGTTACACATCAATATTCTGTGGTATGTGGTGTTCTCTTTCAGTATGTGGAGTTAGATCACCTTTTATTTTACGTAAATGTATTAAATTATACCTTGATTTTATTCTTTGGGGACTGCAATTTTGTATATGTTGACTTGCGCTTGCACATTTTCTGTGTCTATAATTTCCACTGTAATGTGTTTTAACTCTTTAATTTATTTTAAATTTCTATTTTTGGAGGCACCTGGGTGGTTTAGCCAGTTAAGCATTTGACTCTTGGTTTCAGCTCGGGTCATGATCTCATGGTTTGTGAGATGGAGCTCCACATCTGGCTCCGTGCTGACAGTGTGGAGCCTGCTTGGGATTCTCTTTCCCTCTCTCTGCCTCCCTCCCCCACTTGCACTTGGTTGCTTTCTCAAAAATACATAAATAAACATTAAAAATACCTTTGAAATTTCTACTTTTTTTCTTTTCTGTCATTCTTTTTATAATTCCTTCTCTTTTTCCTTCCTTCCTCTCTCTATTACTTCTATTTGTTTTCTTTCCTTTTCTTTCTTCTGTTTCCATTTTGTGTCCTTTGCTGTGATTTCTACAGTGAACATTAGTTTTTCCTCTTCTTTCAAATTGCTCTTTCTGTAACTATTTTTACTGTATTTCATACCTTAGTTCTACCAACTCATATTTTATCTGCTTCTGTTTCTTACCATTTGTTCCCTGAATTTTCATAATTCTGCCTTGAGATCTTTGTAAAGGTAATTATTTTGCAAATAATGTTTAATTTTATAAAATTTTAGTTGGCCATATTTATTCCTTTTTACAGTGTTATTTAAAAAATTTTTTAATTATTTATTTATTTTTGAGAGAGAGAAAGAGACAAAGTGCGAGTCGGGGAAGGGCAGAAAGAGAGGGAGACAGAATCCGAAGCAGGCTCCAGGCTCTGAGCTGTCAGCACAGAACCCAACATGGGGCTGGAACTCACAAACTGCCAGATCATGACAGGAGCCAAAGTTAGACGCTTAACTGACTGAGCCACCCAGGAGCCCCTGCAATGTTCTTTTGACACGTTCTCCAAACAAGTATAATTTTCTGATTTCTTATTTGTTTTTCTTATAATATCCTTCTAACCATGCTGTATCTCTTTCATTTTTATTACTCAAATCTGACCATATTAATTTTCCTGTATCAGCCATTTGACAGATTTCCTTTAGAGAGAGAGAGTGTTGTCTTCCAGGCTATTTGGGATTCACAACCTATAGTGTCCCTCCTCCTTCTTCTCCTCCCCCCCTCCACCAAGTTTCTTTATTTAGAAAGAGACAGAAAGTGTCCATAGTGTCTCTCCTCTTCCTCCTCCCCCTCCCCCTCCTACTTCCCCTCCCCCTCCAAGCTTCTTTGTTTAGAAAGAGACAGAGACAGTGCCCATAGTGTCTCCCCTCCTCTTCCTCTTCCTCTAAGTTTCTTTATTTAAAAAGAGGCAGAGTGCAAGTTGGAGAGAGGCAAAGAGAGAAGGAGAGAGAGAATTCTAAGCAGGCTCTGCATTGTTAGCACTGAGCATGATATGGGGATTGAACCAGGAAACCATGAGATGATGACCTGAATCAAAACCAAGAGTCAGACTTGTAACTGACTGAGCCGGCCAGGTGCCCCCATACGTCTCTTCTTATCTGATACTTCAAATGCAGACAATATCATTAACATAGTCCTGCTGTGTTTGCTTTTGCTGTAGATGGATTCCCTGCCTCCTCTCAAATTCTGATAACACTTCTGATCCCAGTGTCTGCATCTTTTTTTGCAAACAATAAATACATATTTTCCACGTCAGTGTCTTTTCTTCACCTGTAGTAAGTGTTTTTATTCTAGTGTTTTCTGAAATCTTTTTTATTGGTTCCTTCTTAAGTCTCTTTGTATTTCTTTTCTTCACATCTTTTCAAATGGCCTCTACCATTTCTTTAGCTGTGAAACAGATTAAAACTGCAGGTGATGAATGTTACCTACTTCTACCAAAATCATAATGTATTTTTTGTTTCTTTGTTACATTTTTATGCTTTATATGAAGACCAAAGGAAAATGCTGAATTTTGAATCTGTGTGCCAACCGAAAATCAAGAAATATACTATTAATAATATTTACTTCACTAAAGAAAATAGAGCACACAGAAGTTAAGCCATATACACCAAATAAGGAAACCAATAAGAAGAAGCTTCTACCCAGAAAATCTTGCCCCATAAACCAGACTCAAACTTATATAATATTTCTTACAAATTCAAGTAGGATTCTAGTTCTAAGCTAAAAATTATCACCCCAATTAAAGCAAAATATTTTCCTCAAATGAGATTGCTTATGATTGAAGATCTACCTATAAAACCATAACTTATTTTATTCTCTAATTGCTCTTATCTGGAAATTATATGAACTAATGCTCAATAATTGAATATTACACAAACAAGTATGCATATATTCTCTTAAATAGGATCACATGCCTACATTTTTATTTGTGTTTTAAATCAATTTAAATCATTTTTTGACACTCTTTTACATTGGAATAATTGTGCTTATCTTTTGGCAACATACAAACTTTGTTTAAATGTTGTTTCAAAAAGAAGTATGTTTTGTTTTTACTCTGGTATCATTTCTGTAGCCTTACTAATACTCTAGTCCTTTTATTTTGCTCTTTTTTCCCATGGGGAAGAAAAAAAACCCTGTCACTGAGGATTTTTTCTTCTGTTTTCATGTTCTATATGTTATATTCTCTCTCTGTTCTATTATTCAGTTTTTCTTTCAACTCTTCTGTGTGTTCTAAAAAGGTGATTGAGAATTTTTCACAAGTTTATGCTATGGTTTTAAAAGAAAACATTTTTTTTTTGGTGTTTACTTTTATGGCTACTAGGAAAATGTCTTTCCATTTATTGACTTTGATATTCAAGAATAAAAGTTCCATGTTAGATCTACTTTATTGTTACTTCCCCCCCCTCTTTATATTCAGCTTTATTACTTCTGAATACATGTCTCCTAAGACTTCTGTGAGGTGACTTTACATAGATTTATTTCCTGTGTCTCACTCTGCTGTGACAGTTTATTCCCTTATGTTTTACAATAGGCCTCATCCTGATCTTCAAACACAGTTAGAATAAACAAGTTGCAAACACTCTTTGCTCTTTGAAAGTGAATAGGAAATAGGTATTTGCAAGTTTTTAAAAATTCCTACACCTATCATATTTCTTATTTTACTTTCTAGAGTTAAATGTATAGTGGAGTAACAGAAAACACAAGTGGCTCTCTCTCTCTCTCTCTCTCTCTCTCTCTCTCCATGCCCAGCAGAGAGCCCCCATCTTATGACCCTGGGATCATGACTTGTGCTGAAAACAAGAGTTGGACACTCAACCAACTGAGCCACCCAGTTGCCCCAAGGGATTCTCTTAATGTAAAGTCTTGTTATTCTATATGTGAGATTGAAAAAACTTTGCACAAATTGACTATTACTACACCGATTGGCTTTTGTTACCTCAATGTACTTTGTTAAATCTTCTGGAGACATTTTCATTGGTGGTTGATGTAGTCATCTCTCCTAAAACTTGTATCATCTACTAGCAGCCTTATTTTCCTTTTCTTTGTGTTAGTAGTATCTTACATATAAAGTTGAAAAAATTCTCACTTTGAAATTTAATAAAAATATACCTTGACAATGTAATGTACTTATATTTAAGGCATTATAAAAATAATTATTGAAAGTGTACACAAATATTACAAAATAATGAAACATATTTATGCAGTCTCCATATAGAATAGTTTTTAGAGGTTGAAATAAGAAGAAAGTTGAAATTTTTGCTGAGGTCAGTTATACATATTTAATGATAAATGATTGTGAAAGAAACAAGGATATTAAGGGTTTTAAAAGAGACAAAGTACATAATATTCATCAGAAATGTGTGATGACTCAGGGATAGTCACTTAGAGTTTTTGATCTAGATTTTTGAGCTAAGGAGAATGCTCAAAACCATTTCAATTTAGTAATGAGCAACCTTGTATTTTCTTCATATCATAGAAAATCCATTGAAAATAATGATTATAGACCAAATGTTATTTTAGTAATAAATTCTCTTTTGTCAAGATATTAAATATATGAAATCTAGCATAATGCATCATTTTATTAATTCCCAACCACTGAAGTCATAATTATGATTGTGGTAATGAAGTTTTGCCTAAAATTTTAGAATTTTTCATTCCAATGCTAAGCTTCAGTACAAATTTTAAAAAATTATTTTTAATGAAATAGGATAGTCTCAATATAATATGGCTTGTCTTTCTTTGGTTAATATTATCAGTTAATATAGCTTGATTCTTAGATAATCTTTTAAGTATTTTTCAATATAAAGAGGCAAAACAGCAAATTTTAAATTTCACCTTAGAAAGACATAAACACACACATATGTAAATGTAAATTATATATACATATGTTATTATAAAATGTACTTATTATAAAAGGTAAAAAAAAAAGTTACCAGTGGTGTCAATAACTAGACCCAAGATCTGACCTTTACTGCCCACCTGCTTGTACACATTGACCTTTGTCCCATATTTCTCCTTAAGCTGTTCATTCCACCTTATCTCTAACTAAGGCAAAAGACCCATGAGCATAACATCCTCTGATGGAAACCAAACTACTTCTCAAGCAATAATGACTGCCCAGGACACCTAGACCAGTTTGAACTTAGCCCCCAACTCATGCTTGAGCAGATGGACCATGGAGTGACCTCTAGAATGACTTATCTTTACCTCATTATAATACTAAAACCTCTGCTCCAGGAGGAGCACAAGCCTCATTTACATACAATGTATGTATAGCCGTGTTTCCTTAAGTCACATCTTATGGTCACCTGTACATACAGTGACAGGGCTCCCCTATCTAAATATTCATCTAATTCTAAATAAAAGTAATCCATTCACCCCTGCTCAGGGAGTCATAGTTTCAAAAGTTATTCCCTGTGGTCTCCTTATTTGCTGCAAATAAAGTTTCTATTTTTTTTCTTATGGATTTCTTATATAGTTATACACACACGTGAATAAAATCTATCTTCTTCTTCCTTCCCTACCTTTTTCTCTCTTATCTCTCATTTTTATAGTTGCAGATATGTTTTCCAGTTTGTAGCTTGTCTTTTGACTCTAATACATCTTTTGTGGAGCAGACTTTTCAATTTTTAAAGTAGTAAAATGTATTACTATTTTCCATTATTTGCCTGTTTTTGTTTTCATAAAAAGGCATTACTGTGTAAGTAACAGTGCAGCGATTGAGAACATGGTTCTAAGCCATTTATACTGGATTTGAATCTTCACTCCCTTCTACACTAGCTGAAGTAATCTCAGGCAAATTACTTAAATCCTGTGTGGTAAGTGGAATTCTAAAATGGTCCTTAAGATTCCTGCCCCCTTTTATGCATATTCTGTATAAATCCTTCCCCTCCCCGTTTTTTTCTGATGGTTGCAGAACTTGTGGATATGATGGGATATCTTATCTGAGATAGGAACTTATCAGTTGACTATTAGTCAAAAGGGAGATTTTTGCAATGGGACTGACTTAAGCAGCTGAGTCTTTAGAAGGGACTGATCCTTCCTGAAGTTAGAGAGAATGAAGTGTATAAGGGCTTATGCCTTAGGAGAAGTCCTTATGTCAGATAAACTATAAATGTGAGAGAGAGAGGCTCATGTGGGAAGGACCTGAAAGCGGTCCCTGGTCACCTGCTAGCAAGACAATGGGGACTTCAGTCATATGCCCCCAAGGAGATTATTTCTGCCAACCACTAGGAAGGGAATCTTTCTGGTGGAGCCTCCAGATGAGTACACAGCCAACCAACACCCTGATTTCAGCCTTTTGAGTCCTGGAGCAGACATTCCAGCCAAAGTGTGCGTCGTTCTGGACCCAGAGACTCATGAGATAATATATTCGTGATGTTTTCAGATTGCAGGCTTGTGATTATTCATCAGTGGAAAACTAATGCATCCTTGAGGCCCAGTTTGCTCATTTATAAAATGAGGATGTAGTAGTCTCTAGTTCATAGAGTTGATTGTTGTCAAGATTGCAAAAGTGCTTGGTGCACAGTGCTTGATCAAGTGAGCACTATAAAAATGACATATTTTAATGTGAGGAGTATATTCTTCCATGTTTTATTCTAAAACTTTTAAAGGTTTTGCTTTAAGTTTATTTTCTACTGGATACTAATTTTTGTGGAGAATCTAAGGCAGGAATCTGTCCTCCCTCCCTCCCTTTCTTCCTTCTGCAGAGAATCAATGGTGTCAGCACCACCAGTTGAAAATTACATACTTCCCTCGGTGATATGAAATACCATGTCTTTCATTGGCCAAGTATTCATCCATGAACAAGTTGATTGTTCTGTTGTCTCATGTGTTATATTGATTTCTTTATTTTTTCTTGTATCGATAACTTAGTCATTAACACAAGTCTTCATATCTGTTAGGGAAAATGCCATCATTTTACCCTTCATAGGCTTTCCCTATTATTTTTCCTTTTGAAAGAGTAAGACACCCATGTACTTTAAAAATGTTAACTATATGCACCAGTTTTTTTTTCACATATATATCATCATGGTAACTATTATCCAGAGCAAGATGCAGAATATTTATGGTATGCATGTCATTCATGCACAATGAAAGTCTATAGAAACTCCTTTTTTTTTTGATTATGTATTTATTTTTAAATTTATTGTCAAGTTAGTTAGCATACAGGTAGTTTTGGCTTCAGGAGTAGATTCCAATGATTAATCAATTACATGCAACACGGAGTGCTCATCCCAACATGTGCCCTCCTCAATGCCAATCACTCACCTCCCCCACCTCCCCAATCCCTAACCCCCACCAACCCTTAGTTTCTTCTCTGTATTTAAGAGTTTCTTATGATTTGCCTCCCTCTCTGTTTTTCTTTCTTGTCCCCTATGGTCTTCTGTTAAGTTTCTCAGATTCCACATAGGAGTGTAATCATATGATATCTCTCTTTCTCTGACTGGCTTACTTCACTTAGCATAATATCCTCCAGTTCCATCCATGTTGTTCCAAATGGCAAGATTCCATTCTTTTCCATCACTGTGTAGTATTCCATTGTATAAATATATCACATCTTCTTTATCCATTCATCAGTTGATGGACATTTGGGCTCTTGTCCATGATTTGGCTATCGTTGATAGCACTGCTATAAACATTGCAGTACATGTGTCCCTATGAATCAGCACTTCTGTATCCTTTGGATAATTTCCAAGAAGTGCTATTGCTGAGTCATAGAGTAATTATATTTTTAATTTTTTGAGGAACCTCCACACTGTTCTCCAGAGGGGCTGTACCAGTTTGCATTCCCAGCAACAGTGCAAGAGGGTTCCCATTTCTCCACATCCTCGCCAACATCTATTGTTTCCTGAATTGTTAATTTTAGTCACTCTGAACAGTGTGAGGTGGTATCTCGTTTTGGTTTTGATTTGTTTTTCTTTGATGATGAATGATGTTGAGTGCCATCTGGATGTCTTCATTGGAAAAGTGTCTATTCATGTCTTCTGCCCATTTCTTCACTGGATTATTTGTTTTTCAGTTGTTGAGTTTGGTAAGTTTTTCATAGGTTTTGGATACTAACCCTTTGTCTGATAAATCATTTGCAAATGTCTTCTCCCATTCCATCAGTTGCCTTTGAGTTTGTTGCCTTTGAGTTTTGTTGATTGTTTCCTTTGCAGTGCAGAAGCTTTTTATCTTGATGAGGTCCCAGTAGTTCATTTTTGCTTTTGTTTCCCTTGCCTCTGGAGACATGTCAAGTAAGAAGTTGCTGCAGCTGAGGTCCAAGAGGTTGTTGCCTGTTTTCTTCTGTAGGATTTTGATGGTTTCTTGTCTCATATTTAGGTATTTTCATCCATTTTTGAATTTAGTTTTGTGTATGGTGTAAGAAAGTGGTCCAATTTCATTCTTCTGCATGTTGCTATCCAGTTCTCCCAGCACCATTTGCTAAAGAGACTGTCTTTTTTCCATCAGATACTCTTTCCTGCTTTGTCAAATATTAGTTGGCCATATATTTCTGAGTCCATTTCTGGGTTCCGTGTTCTATTCCATTGGTCTATGTGTCTGTTTTTGTGCCAATACCATACTGTCTTGATTATTACAGCTTCATAATCCAGGCTAAAAAGTCCAGGATTTTGATGCCTCCAGTTTTGGTTTTCTTTTTCAAAATTACTTTGTCTATCCAAGGTCTTTTCTGGTTCCATACAAATTTTAGGATTGTTTTTTCTAGCTCTGTGAAGAATACTGGTGCTATTTTGATTGGGATTGCATTGAATGTGTAGATTGCTTTGGGTAGTATTGACATTTGAGCAATATTCTTCCAATCCATGAGCATCAAATGTTTTTCCATTTCTTTGTGTCATCTTCAATTTCTTTCATGAGCTTTCTATAGTTTTCAGCATACAGATATTTTACCTTTTTGGTTAGGTTTATTCTTCGGTATATTAGGTTGTTGGTGCAATTGTAAATGGGATCAATTCCTTGAGATCTCATTCTGCTGCTTCATTATTGGTGTATAGAAATGCAACTGATTTCTGTACGTTGATTTTGTATCCTGCTACTTTGCTGAATTCATGTATCAGTTTTAGTAGCTTTTTGGTGGGGTCTTTTGGGTTTTCCATTTAGACTATCATGTCATCTGTGAAAAGTGAATGTTTGACTTTTTCTTTGCCAGTTTGGATGCCTTTTATTTCACCTTGTTGTCTGATTGCTGAGACTAGGACTTCTCACACTATGTTAAACAACATTGGTGAGAGTGGGCATCCCTGTTGTGTTCCTGATCTCAGGGAGAAAGCCCTCAGTTTT
The DNA here is from genome assembly GCF_014898765.1 of Herpailurus yagouaroundi. NCBI lineage: Eukaryota > Metazoa > Chordata > Mammalia > Carnivora > Felidae > Herpailurus > Herpailurus yagouaroundi. Next base: position 2,304,178 of record NW_024412440.1, on the reverse strand, counting down.
TCCCCTTTGAGGATGATACTAACTGTGGACCTTTCACATATGGCTTTTATGATGTTGAGGTATGTTTCTTCTTTCCTGACTTTCTTGAGGGTTTTTAGAAAGGATGCTGTATTTTGTCAAATGCTTTTTCTGTATCTATTGACAGGATCATATGTTTCTTATTCTTTCTTCTAGTAGTGTGATGTATCATGTGGATTGATTTGCAAATATTGAACCAGCCCTGCAGCCCAGGAAGGAATCCCAGTTGACCATGGTGAATAATTCTTTTAATATACTGTTGAATTCTATTTGCTAGTATCTTGTTGAGAATTTTTGCATCCATGTTCATCAGAGATATTGGCCAGTAATTCTCCTTTTTAGTGGGGTCTTTATCTGGTTTGGGAATCAATGTAATGCTGGCTCCAAAGAATGAGTCTGAAAGCTTTCCTTTCATTTCTAATTTTTGGAACAGCTTGAGAAGAATAGGTATTATCTCTGCTTTAAATGTCTTGTAGAATTTCCCTAAGAAGCCATCTGGCTCAGGACTCTTATATGTTGGGACATTTTTGATAACCGATTCAATTTCTTTGCTGGTTATGGGTCTGTTCAAATTTTCTGTTTCTTCACATTTGAGTTTTGGTAGTGTGTGGATGTCTAGGAATTTGTCCATTTCTTCCAGATTTTCAGTTTGTTGTCATATAATTTTTCATAGTATTCTCTAATAATTATTTGTATTTCTGTGGTGTTGGTTGTGTTCTCTTTCATTTGTGATTTTGTCTATTTGAGTACCCTCTCTTTTCTTTTTGAGAAATATGGTTAGGGGTTTATTAATTTTGTTTGTTCTTTCAAAAAACCAGCTGTTAGACCCATTGATCTGTTCTACTGGTTGTTTCAATTCTATATTGTTTATTTTTGCTCTAATCATAATTATTTCTCTTCTTATGCTGGCTTTGGGCTTTCTTAGCTGCTGTCTTTTAGTTCCTTTAGGTGTGAGGTTAGGTTCTGTACTTGGGAGCTTTCTTGCTTCTTGAGATAGATCTGGATTGCAATGTATTTTCCCCATAGGATTGCCTTTGGTGCATCCCAAAGGGTTTGGACTGTGGTGTTTTCATTTTCATTTGCTTCCATATATTTTTAAATTTTTCTTTAATTTCCTGGTTGTCCCATTCATTCTTTAGTAAGATGTTTTTGAACCTCCAAATACATTTGGGGGCTTTCCAATTTTTTTCTTGGGGTTGATTTCAAGTTTCATAGCATTGTGATATGAAAATATTCATGGTATGATCTCAATCCTTTTATACCTGTTGAGGGCTGTTTTGTGACCTAGTATGTGATCTATTTTGGAGAATTTCCATGTGCCCTCAAGAAGAATATGTATTCTGCTTCTTTGGGATGAAAATTTCTAAATATATCTGTTAAATCCATCTGGTCCAATGTGTCACTCAGAGCCATTGTTTCCTTATTGATTTTCTGCCTAGATGATCTGTCCATGATTGTAAGTGGAGTATTAAAGTCCCCTGCAATCACAGTATTGTTATCTGTACATTTATTTATGTTTGAGATTAATTATTTATATATTTGGGTGCTTTCACATGGGGAACATAAACATTTACAATTGTTAGCTCTCCTTGATAGATAGCATGATAGATGGTTCTCTATCCCCTCACTTTCAAGTTGCAGGTGTCCAGAGGTCTAAAATGAGTCTCTTATAGGCAGCATATAAATGGGTCTTGGTTTTTGTTTTTGTTTTTGTTTTTTTAATCCATTCTGATACCCTATGTATTTTGATTGGGGCATTTAGTCCTTTACTTTCAGAGTGATTATTGATAGATATGGATTTAGTGTCATTGTGTTACCTGTAGTTTTCATGCTGGTGGTGATGTCTCTGGTCCTTTATAGACTTTGCTGCTTTCTACTCACAGAGTCCCTCTTAGCATCTCCTGCAGGGCTGGTTAGTGGTCATGAACTTAGTTTTTGTCTGGGAAAGCCTTTATCTCTCCCTCTATATTGAATGACAACCTTGCAGGGTAAAGGATTCTTGGCTGCATATTTTTCCTATTCAGCACATTGACTATGTCCTGCCACTTCCTTCTGGCCAGCCAAGTTTCAACGAACAGGTCTACTACTACCCTCATGTGTCTCTCTTTGTAGGTTAAGGCCCATTGTGCCTAGCTGCTTTCAGGATTCTGTCTTTATTTTTGTATTTTGCCAGTTTCACTATGATATGCTGTGGTGTCGAACTGTTTTTGTTGATTTTATGGGAAGTTGTCTGTGCCTCCTGGACTTGGATATCTGTTTCTTTCTCCAGATTAAGGAAGTTCTCAGTTATAATCTGTTCAAATAAACCTTCTGCCCCTTTCTCTCTCTTTTTCTTCTTCAGGAACTGCTATGATAGGGATATTATTTCTTTTCATTGAATCACTTAGATGTCTAAATCTCCCCTCATGGTCTAGTTTCCTTTCTTGCCTTTTCTTAGTTTCATCATTTTCCATAATTTTATCTTCTATTTCACCTGTTCTCTCCTCTGCTTCTTCCATCCTTGCTGTCACTGCATCTAGTTTATTTTGCATCTCATTTATAACATTAATTTTTTTTTAATGTTTATTTTGAGATGGAGAAAGACACAGCATGAGTAGGGGAGTGGCAGAGAGAGAGGGAGACACAGGATCTGAAGCAGGCTCCAGGCTCTGAGCTTTCAGCACAGAGCATGATGTGGGGCTCAAACTCACAGACTGTGAGATCATGACCTGAGCTGAAGTCGGACACTCAACCGACTGAGCCACCCAGGCACCCCATCATTTACAACATTTCTTAATTCATCATGTGATCTCTGCAGCCATAGATTCTCTGCTGTCTTCTATGCTTTTTCAAGCCCAGCTGTCAGTCTTATAACTATTATTCTAAATTCTTATTTAGATATATTGTTTATATCTCTTTTGAGCAATTCTCTGGCTGTCATTTCTTCCTGGAATATCTTTTGAGAATTATTCCATTTATCATTTTGGCCAGGTTTTTGTCTCTTACATGTTTTAATAGTTTGTTATATGTCCCACACCTACGAGAACTACTATATTAAAAAGTGGTCATACACTGTCTAGGGCCTGGAACTTCAGGAAGTATTTTTGGAGTTTGTTGCATGCACTCTTGTTGCTTCTTTGGCTCTTCTGTCCCACTGCTTGTAGTGGTGGATTGTTTGGACCTTCCACCAGGTGTGCTTTGATTTTTTTTTTTCATTGATGTAACCCTGGAAAGAAGGAGAAAAAAGTATCTATCCCATACAAAGGTAGAAATGAAAGAGGCAGGAAAAAACAAAATAAAACAAAACAAACAAAAAAAAACAGGCAGGGAATTAAATAAACTGTAAGGTTATCCAGAGAGAGAAAGAGAATAGAGTAAAAATGCCTGATTAAACAACCAACTAGAACAAAGGAAATAATTATATATATAATTATATTATATATATAGTAAGAATGACCAAAAATCAAATAAGAAACTAAGAGCCTGATTCCAAAGAGAAGAAAAAGAGAAAAAAAATAGACCAGCGTATAAAACCTCAGGACAGTTATTTGTTGGTGCCTGGGACCGGTGGCTGTGCAGGTCTGGAGGAGAGGCTATCTGGTTACATCAGTGTCAGTCCCAATCCAGGAGATAAGCAGTTACCAGGCATGGAGGGGCAGGGATGGTGTAAGAGCTGAGTGGTTTTCCATTGTGTGACTGTGCTGCATTTTGTTAATTTGCCTGTGAATAGGTAGTTTGTTTTCAGCTTTGGACTGTTTAAATATGGTGCTATGAACATTCTCTTGGAGGTCTTTTACTGATATATGCATTTATTATCTTGGATACATAAATAGATAAAAATGGAATCACTGGGTTATTAAATACATATTTAATTAGAAACTTCTAACTAGTTGTCCAAAATTTTGTATAATATTCTATTCAGTGCTGTATGAAAGTTACAGTTGCCCAGTGTTTCCACTAATATTTAATTTGGGAGGTTATTTTATTTTTAAACCCATTCTATTTTACTTTAGCTGGTCATTCCTTCATGATAGTTTCATTTTGCTTTTCCCTGATAGCACATTTTCATATGTTTATATGATTATTGGCCATTTGAATATCTTCTTAGTGAAATATCTCTTCAGGTATTTTTTAATTGGGTTCTTTGTCTTATTCTTATTGACATTTATTTTATATTCAAACATATACAAAATACACATGTATGTGTGTATATACATACATATTTCATTTTTGTAAATATAATTTGTAATGATACATATGATTTTATTGGAATAAAGGGCTTAATGTAGGGGGAAAAGCTTGAAAGTCATTAACAGAATTAGTTAGCATTTATTGAGTGTATAATGACTGATGACACAGATATTTTTTGAGCATTAACTATTCCAGGCATTGTGGTAAGTGCTGAGAAAAAAGTATTGAACGTAAATACAATTCTGATCTCATGGAGCATAAAATGATAGACCATACACAAAACAAGTCAATATTTAATTGCAATATGTACTTAAAAAAAAATGTATAGGCTGCTCTTAGAGTGATTAACAGCTATGCATCCTAATCAAGGAAGGCAGGAGAATTCTAAAGAAGGACCATTGAAGTTGAGGCTTTAACCATGTCAAAGAAAAATGTGGTACAGCACTCAAATTTTTTTGTTATCTGATGGAAAAGGCAGGCAATCACAGTTAATTACAATATTGTTAAAGGTAATGATAAGAGGAATTCATATAGTATATAAGCATATAGAGGGAACAAGTGACTCAGTTTGATTAGGTATCTTTTTTTTTTTTTTTTTTTTTTTTTTTTTAGTTTATTTATTTTGAGAGAGGGAGGGAGGGAGAGGGAGGAAACTAGTACAAATGAGTGGGGAGGGGCAGAGAGAGAGAGGGAGGGAGAGAGAGAAATCCCAAGCAGAGTCCACATTGTCGGCACAGAGCCTGATTCAGGGGTCAAACTCAGAAACCATAAGATAATGACCTGAGCTGAAACCAAGAGTCGGTACTGGTACTTAAACTTTAGGTACCTAGTATTATCTTTAAGGTGCATTGATAACAAAAAATATTAGGCAATGGTCTCAGGTACCATGTTGTAAATGAACTTGATGAAGTTTGTGATACAAACTGTCTACAACTAGACAGCCAGGTATACCAAACAGATTGTTAAACCAATGTAATCCAATCTAATATAAATCTTAATGAAATAGATTATTTACTTTAGGATTTTAACATACATTTACATGTTTGTGTCTATGGCACCAATAGTTTTTGAACAAGGATAGCATTCTTATATATTAGAGCCCTTGTTTGAAGTCCATCAGCCCCCAAAGAAATTCTGCATGCACACAACATATAGGAAAAATGTTTCCTGAGCCTGAATTAATCAGCTGGGTAACACACAACAATTTTTTTTTTCCACACAAGGATAGATCATCAAAAGCAGTCTCAGATTTGCTTTCTGATGTCTAACATGATTAATTGTATTTTTTATAACTTGAAAAGACAAACTAGCTGCTATTATGCAGATTGCCATTATTGGAGTTTGAAGACTGTGCTCTTTTCCTTCGTCTGGAAATTCTTTAAAATTCTATAATGCCAGTTGAGGGGCCTTCCCTCCCTACTCAACTTTGTTTTACATCTGACAGAGTGCTGATTTTTGGAAGCAATGGTTTCATAATATAAGATTTCAGATCATAAATTAATCATTTTATCAGGTACTAGAATAGAATTAATGTTATATAAAGAGAATTTACTTGTTCAAAATGGGTAGAATTTGTGTTTAACATTTGAAAATACCAAATGGCTTTACAATTCCTTGAAGAATATTTTTGTTCTAAGCCTATGTAATAATAACGGGGGAAATATAAATAAAGTAAACTTTCTCAATTTTAAATGTCTGTTCTTTGTTTAAACCAGTGAAGTATAACAAACACATAACACAGAGATGACTTCTTTGATTACTTCTATTTCCTGAATACTTAACTTGAATTTTGAAAGCTGCCTCTACTATTTAAAGGAAGGATATATAACATCCTTTTGTTGTTTATAAATTATTTGTTTTTATTACTCAATGTCAAATACTTTCTTTTGATGCCCCAAATCGGTGTTAATGTTTTATATAAGATATAAATGATGAGTTAGCTCAAAAGATGAGTAAATTTGTGGCAGCTTTCTTCAGGAAAATTGATCTGAATAAAAGTATCTTTTACCTACCATATCTGGGTCTGTATAACCAACTCATAAGTAAGGGAAAGTAGCTGCAGGCAGTCACAAGCAGATTGTTTTAAATTCTCATTTCAGCAGCCAGAGGGACAGCTTAAAGTGTTAGACCAGAAGACATCATTGATGTAGGATTATTGGAAGGTGATCAGTACCTCTCCCATAGAAAGGAGAAAATGAAACTGATCCATATTTAGTTCGGGTTGATACGTGTAATATAAATAGTTAAGCATATTAAAGAATTCAAAAGGGAGAAGTATTAGGAAGGAGGACATCTTCATTTTATTGAAGCAAGATTAATGTTTTTTAATCATAATAAATGGACATTGAGTAAAACACTGAAAAAGACCCATCACCTGCAGCCGGCAAAATGCTTCTGTATCCAGAAAAAAAGGCAAATGATGCATAAGCCAGAGGGCTTCAAGAAATGATTGAGCAGTTCTCAGGCTAGAAAGGTAATTTTTTTTTTAACTTTTAATGTTTATTTTTGAAGGGGAGAGAGAGAGAGAGAAAGAGAAAGCAGGGGAGGGGCAGAGAGAGAGGGAGACACAGAATCCAAAACAGGCTCCAGGCTCCAAGCTTCGAGCTCTAAGCACAGAGCTGGACATGGGGCTTGAACCCATGAGCGGTGAGATCATGACCTGAGCTGAAGTTGGGCACTTAACCGACTGAGCCACCCAGGTGCCCCTAGAAAGATAATTTAAGTAAAGATAAGGAAGTAGTCATTTCATTATCTAAATACATGGCAGTGTTAGAAATTTTTGGTAAGAATGCCACACTTGGAGAAAATATGTAGAATGGTTACAGACAGGTACTGTGATGTTCACCTGCTGGTATCCAACTCTATGGTTATCCATATACAGTCCTGTGCTGTTTCCTAATAAGTCCACTGTGTGTATTAGTTATCGTTTTGTTTTTTTTTTTTTTTTGTTTGTTTGTTTGTTTAAATAAGGGTCATAGTGTCTAAGTTATGTGCACTATAAATCCGAGAGGATGTCTCCTTCACCTTTATAGTATGCACAACCCAGATCCTCACAAGTGTAGGCATTAAATAGATATTTTTTCAGTGAATGAGTGGATGAATAATATTATATAAATTTTTAACAATGAGATTTTGTATTGACACTTGGGTTTTAGTTCTATATTTATTTCTTTGTTTGCAAATTCAATTAAGCAATCCATTAATCTAGCATACCATTCCAGGCTTGCTTCCATTGTTTGTACAGACTGCATTTCATAAATAAGTTTACCTTCACTATTCCTCGAATACACTTTGAACTGTTACTTTTTGCTATTGTTCTATTAGAATGCCATCATTTCCTCTCATTCTCCTCTTAAAATTCTATTTATCCTTAAAGTAAAAGTCTTATGTACTCTTTCAACCATGACTAAACACTCATTTCCAAATAAGGGAAGTAATCAAAATAAACTAAGATTGTGATAATGAAAGCACTTTAAAATACAGTACTTTTTCCTGCCTTTATATTTACTCTCTTTTTCAAGCAAAGTAGTAATGGTCTCACATGTATCATGTATATAGTCATTCTTGTTTGTTATTTTTTATTTGTTGTGGGCATTTTCCTTCCTTAGCATTTATTACTGTATGATAGGATAGATATTTTTTCCTAGCATTTATTTTTGTCTTCTGCTTTATCCTGTAAGTTACAGCAGGGTAGAAATCTTTGTGTTGTTCACTAATATCAACTAGTAAACCGAGTGCTTAGAAAAGAGCCTGGCAAATAGGCAACATACAACAAATATTTGTGGGGGAAAAAATGATTTGATTTCTTCTGTTTTCAAAGAACTCTCATTTCATGTCTCTCTCTCTCTCTCTCTCAAAAATAAACATTAAAATTTTTTAAAAAGTTGTGGGGGGAGCCGCCTGGGTGGCTCAGTTGGTTAAGCATCCTACTTTGACCCAGGTCATGATCTCATGGCTCATGAGTTTGAGCCCCGTGTCCAGCTCTGTGCTGACAGCTTGGAGCCTGAAGCCTGCTTCGGATTCTGTGTCTTCTTCTCTCTGCCCCTCACCCGCTCTCTCTCTCTCTCTCTCTCTCTCTCTCTCTCTCTCTCTCTCTCTCTCTCTCAAAATAAATAAATACATTAACATTAAAAAAATTAACTCTTCAATTCGTAATCTGAATGAGATCCTTGAATGCAGTTAGATGCTAATATATTGTCACACTGTATTTGCAACAGGGACCTGATTGTTATATCCCACATTACTGCTGCTGTAAGATGTAATTCTTTCTTGAGGTAATCCTTCTTCTTATTTATTTTTTTTGTAACAAAAGTCTAGAGCTGAACATTATAACATCATAAAACCAGTTAATTCTAGGAGTGAAGTAGGCTCTGGTTTTATGCAGCATTTTTTTTTCTCTGTAGTGGGAGTCATTCATATTACTATTTTTTAACACAGACTTCTTTTCATGAGTTTTTGTCAATTAGAAGTACTCACAATATATTCTAATTCATCAAAATTTTATAAAACATATAATAAGGAGTGATATAGGTGTTTGTTTTGCAGTTTTAAATTAATTCAAGAAAATACTGGCAAATACCGTAGGACTCTGACTTTAAAAAGGGAACGAGAGGTGTCAGGGTTGTGGTGTGGTGATTGCTGGACCCTTTTGCCTCATTAATGAATATATAATTAAAAGGTGATAATTGTGCTCTTTACTGTAATGAGGTGGAAGTGAATTGTAAGTAAAGTTTCCCTTTTATGAAGAGAGATGAACAAGAAAGTCAGGAAGTGTATAATCAAGGATGCCATGTAGGTTATTGATCTGATACTCAATTCATACCATTTTATGAACAACATTAAATCTTTGTACCCTCTCAATTAACTGTGGATCATACATATTGACTGACAGGAAATTTAGAGTTATTTAAAAATCTATGGCTCTTTATTGAAATTCTAGACTGTTGTCATTTCAAATACACAAAAAGGGTGCTCTGGAGTTTCAAAAATATAATTATTATAGACTACAAACCTCTTTGTTTCAGCTAGGACCATTCTACATACCAGAATACTCTTTGAAACTTTGAAAATGTCAATCTCATTTAGGTGTTTACAAACACCCTTTTATCCTAGAACTTTGGATATTGCTTAGCTTCTCTTCCTCGGAGGATTATGGTGGCTAGTAAGTTAATTTTATGCCTATGCCATACTATATGCAGTAGGCCAGATCCTCTAAAGTTAGGCAATTTAAAAATGATATCATTTGTTGAGCATTACTTTGAATCAGTTAAGGGGCCATTTATTAAATGATGTTTTAAAAGTACTGACAATTTTTAGGGGTGCCAGGGTGGCTCAGTTGGTTAAATGTCTGAATCTTGATCTCAACTCTGGTCATGATCTCATGGTAGTGACTTTAAGCCTCATGTTGGGCTCTATGGTGGGTGTGGAGCCTACTTAAAAAAAAAAAATGTACTGACCATTTTAAAAATGTTTTTAAATGAAATAGTTGATCTAAAAGAATAGTCATTGTCTTTCTTACTTGGGCAATTAAGCCAAATAAAATTTCTCTATAAAGAAATAATCAGCCTAATGTAAATAGAATTCATAACTAAGATTAAATAATGCATAACATCTTTAAGACTATTAATCTTCAAAATTCAAAACAATGTTTTTTAAATGTTTATACTTAAAATGTTTGATATTTCAGTGTTGGTTTTGAGTGAATTTTAGGGTAGTTTAGGAGTTTAGAAATAATTATTTTATGGCTATTTCACATTTTATCTTTTGGATTTTCCTGACATAAATGTATATTTTTTCGTGTGCGTTACCATATCTCTTCTCTGAAAAGTTTTAGCCTTGACCTGGGATTCATTTTCTTTTATATAATGTTTTTTTATCTTGAGGCAATTCTTGGCTTTGTCAAGGATACCAAAGACAAAAGAATCAAAAAGCAATTAAGCTCTTGTCTTTCTTGTTCCTGAAGTTATTTTTTTGTACATTATTTTTCGTTTGATCTTTTGTGATTTGTTTTACAAAATGCATGTATTGCTACTCCTGAGCAATAGACTCTCTTCAGGGGTCTTTTGGTTTCTCATAAACTACTGTGATAATTTATTGGGTGCTTTCATAATCCTCACATAAAATATTTTGTGATTTATATGTCTTCATGTGTACTGGCTTTGCCATAAAACATCTTTAACTTTTATGATTAGCTATTCCAGTGTACCTCGTAACATTCAATAGCCATGCATAAAACATCTGATGATTATGCTGTTTGAAATCTAGCTTCAAAGATTGCAATTTAAATAATTAGGAAATTGGTGAAATATTTTTCTTGTGTTTGATGGATTCTCCACCCAACACCCACCAAACTACTAAAGCAAATTTCTCTAAAGTATTGGAATTGGTGCCACCCAACACATACCAAGTGTTGCTTTTGATTCTATTAAAACAGATTTCAGTTAGTCACTGTAATAAACTATTCTTTTTTTTATTTTTTATTTTTTTTTATATATGAAATTTATTGTCAAATTGGTTTCCATACAACACCCAGTGCTCATCCCAAAAGGTGCCCTCCACAATACCCATCACCCACCCTCTCCTCCCTCCCACCCCCCATCAACCCTCAGTTTGTTCTCAGTTCTCAACAGTCTCTTATACTTTGGCTCTCTCCCACTCTAACCTCTTTTTTTTTTTTTTTCCTTCCCCTCCCCCATGGGTTCCTGTTAAGTTTCTCAGGATCCACATAAGAGTGAAACCATATGGTATCTGTCTTTCTCTGTATGGCTTATTTCATTTAGCATCACACTCTCCAGTTCCATCCACGTTGCTACAAAAGGCCATATTTCATTTTTTCTCATTGCCACGTAGTATTCCATTGTGTATATAAACCACAATTTCTTTATCCATTCATCAGTTGATGGACATTTAGGCTCTTTCCATAATTTGGCTATTGTTGAGAGTGCTGCTATGAACATTGGGGTACAAGTGCCCCTATGCATCAGTACTCCTGTGTCCCTTGGATAAATTCCTAGCAGTGCTATTGCTGGGTCATAGGGTAGGTCTATTTTTAATTTTCTGAGGAACCTCCACACTGCTTTCCAGAGCGGCTGCACCAATTTGCATTCCCACCAACAGTGCAAGAGGGTTCCCGTTTCTCCACATCCTCTCCAGCATCTATAGTCTCCTGATTTGCTCATTTTGGCCACTCTGACTGGCGTGAGGTGATATCGGAGTGTGGTTTTGATTTGTATTTCCCTGATGAGGAGCGACGTTGAGCATCTTTTCATGTGCCTGTTGGCCATCCGGATGTCTTCTTGAGAGAAGTGTCTATTCATGTTTTCTGCCCATTTCTTCACTGGGTTATTTGCTTTTCGGGTGTGGAGTTTGGTGAGCTCTTTATAGATTTTGGATACTAGCCCTTTGTCCGATATGTCATTTGCAAATATCTTTTCCCATTCCGTTGGTTGCCTTTTCGTTTTGTTGGTTGTTTCCTTTGCTGTGCAGAAGCTTTTTATCTTCATAAGGTCCCAGTAATTCACTTTTGCTTTTAATTCCCTTGCCTTTGGGGATGTGTCGAGTAAGAGATTGCTACGGCTGAGGTCAGAGAGGTCTTTTCCTGCTTTCTCCTCTAGGGTTTTGATGGTTTCCTGTCTCACATTCAGGTCCTTGATCCATTTTGAGTTTATTTTTGTGAATGGTGTGAGAAAGTGGTCTAGTTTCAACCTTCTGCATGTTGCTGTCCAGTTCTGCCATCACCATTTGTTAAAGAGACTGTCTTTTTTCCATTGGATGTTCTTTCCTGCTTTGTCAAAGATGAGTTGGCCATACATTTGTGGGTCTAGTTCTGGGGTTTCTATTCTATTCCATTGGTCTATGTGTCTGTTTTTGTGCCATGTAATAAACTATTCTTATGTGCAGATTCTGTGCAGTGCAATGTTTGGTTTCATAGAATGAGACAAATGATATCAGTATATTGTTTATTGGATCTGATGTACAATAAATCAGATGAAAGCTTAGCCCACATACCATGCTGCAAAAAAAATGATAATCAAATTTAGAAAGTCTAGATGTCACAGAAAGTTGATTCTGTTTCTAAATCCTAATGTATGAAAATAATTTTTTGATCAACCTTAACCATGAATTTCCAATTCTTAATATCATGACGTTGAACATGTTTATGAATCAAAATTGAGTGGCATGCTGCTGTTTTGCAAGAAGCCTACATATTAGTTTATATTCCAAGTCACCAAAGGCAGTGGTTTTAGTCATCCACGCGCTCATGCAATAAAGATTGAGTGGGAAAAGTCAAACGTGATATATTTTAAAAAGGAGAAGCACTTATTTAAGCTGAAATATGGCTTAGTATAATTTACATAAAAGCCAGCAATAATTTCTAGATAGAGAGAATGTTTAACGTTATTGGATTTAAACAATATTAGGCTACGGGGTGTATACCACACCTCTACCTCAGAAATGTACCCAATGATAGAAAGCTGGGGTAAAGTCAGAAAGAAATATGTGTCTCAAAATATATTTTATGGGAGTTATAGCTATAAGCACTATGATATAATGTACTTCTGAAGAAAATGTGTTTTTCGTGTATGTGTGTGTATTAGAATCTTTTTTGTCTTCTTGTTTTTTTCCCCCTGTTCTACCCTTTAACTTGGCCTATATTTGAAAAGGGAGGGGATGCTGTGTCCTGCCAGCTTCTCAGTCCCACGTTACATGTTGTGAAGTTCCATGTGGTAGCCATGTTTGACATATGCTGCTGATGTCTTAGTGTTCCAAAGCCTGTGAATATAAATTAGTGCCACTTTTAATGTTTTTTAATTTTTTTATTTTCAGGTCATTATGATATGATCATACATCCTTTTCTCTGTTTTCTTTTACCCTACTATTTTCAGTCAACCTAGCATTACCTTTGCTCCTGTGAACTTTTGCCATGTGTCATCTGTTACCTAAGAAAGAGAAAATGAGACTAATATCTAGAAGCTAGTTCCCCATATAGTGATTTCAGATTGTCTTACCCTTAGGTCTTTGTTACTTTCTGTATACTGAGTGGTGAATGTTGAGGTACAAGTGGGAGCTAGGTCACTGTTTTAGGTGCTTTTTGTTCAGTGCCATCAGGAGCATAATAATAGGCATCTGTTAGTTGGGTTGGGATTCTATTAAGTGTAAGGATTGCATTAATAAAACCATTTCTGGACTGTGGTAGGTGGAATTCTAAGATCTTCCCCCAAGATTCTACACTTCCTTTTAAAGTTCCAGGGCTGCGTGATGGGATATTATTCTTGTGATTAGGTTGTGTTATATGCCACGCTTGATTTTGGAAGACATCTGGGTTGGCCAAACTAATTCACAAGAATTGTTTAAAAGCAGTGAATTTTCCCCGTGCTGGTCAAAGAAAGAGAAAAAAGATTGGAGGTATGAGAAAGGTTGAACACAGTGAAGTTTTCCATTGCTGAGATGGAGGGGTCCACATGGCAAGGATCTGAGAATGGCTCTGAGTAGCTGAGAGCGTCCATGGTCCACAGCTAGCAAGCCTTCTGGGGCCTGGATCCTACAGCCACAGAAATGAATTCTTCCACCAACCTCAGCAACTTTAGGAGTCCATCTTTCCCTAGTGCCAAATGAGAACATAACAGGCTGATACCTTGATTTTAGCCTATACAGTCCTCAGAACAGAGGATCCAGTTAAAGTGGAACAGATTGACCCCCAGAAACTGAGGTGATAAATGTGTATTGTTTTCAGATGTTAAATTTGTCCCAGCACTAAACAAAACAAAATAAAACAAAGAAACAAAAAAACTAATACAGGCAGCAAGTGACTCCTCTTTTTTAAGATTCCTGTTAGATTTCTCATTGCCCCTGATTGTATGGTCAGTTGGAGCCATGTTGGTCCATAGGACTGATTTTGATAATTTTCAAAGTCAAAATAAATAGAAAAGACCAAAAAAGTCTTCTCAAAGAAAAATACTGAGCACGTTGAATTTAAATATCTTGAATAGATACACAGAAAAGGACACCACCAGTCTTTGCCTGCTTTATGGTCTAATGGCAAAGCCACATTCCACCTCATAAACAGTGGTTGGGGTTTTGCATTGCATTTGCATCATGAAAGGGTCCAAACAAAGGGCCGAGAAGGCAGATATCGATTGTAAATTTCATAGTGGTAGATTTTTCAGCTTCAAATTTGTCATAAGGTTTTCTGTTGTTTGATTTCCTGTATCAGTTTTGGAAAATTAGAAGACATCTCTTCAAATATTGCTTATGTCCCCCTTCATTCTTCTCCATCAGGTACTACAGTTCTTTTCTGAGATGCTTGCAGTATACCCCCTACATCTCTTCTTCTCATTTTGACATTTTTTAAATCTTTTTTTTTTGTCTTTCTGAGTTCATTCTGATTATGTTCTTCCATACAATTTCATTTAGCTGTGTCTAGTTGACTGATAAACCTACTCATTGAAACATTAATTTCTGTTATTATATTTTTCACTTCCCCAATTTGAATTTATATTTTTCTTCAGAATGGTCTGGTTTCCATTCCTGGACCTAGATTACAATACTGTCTTTTTATAGCAGGAATAGCTATTTTGAAATCTATATTTCAATGCTTCATTATTTGGCTTCTCAATGAATCCATTTCTATTCTCTGTTATTTCTCTTATGTCTGTATAATCTTATCTTTTTTTCCACATGTACATGCTTTTCTTTTTAACTAAATGCCAATTTTTATGAATACATGCGAGTATAGAATGGCATTATCTCCCTCAAGAGAAGTTTTACTTTTTATTTTGATGAAGCTGGATAACTTTAAAAAAAAATTTTTTTAATGTTATTTACTTTTGAGAGAAAGAAAGAGTACGAGCAGGAGAGGGGCAGAGAGAGAGGGAGACACAGAATCTGAAGCAGGCTCCAGGCTCTGAGCTGTCAGCACAGAGCCTGACGTGGAGCTCAAATTCACAAACCAGGAGATAATGACCTGAGAAGAAGTCAGAAGCTTAACTGACTGAGCCACCCAGCCTCCCCAAAACTGGATAACTTTAATCCAATTATAGAGATTGAAATGATTCAAAGCTGTTACTTCTTGTATGAACATGTCTGAATGTGTTTGCAGGAGTCTAAACTCAAAGCCTGGTTAGGAGGATGATCAAGCTATTAACATATTTTTTTTCTCAACTCATGAACCTCAACTTTGTTCCTCTTAGACTCTAATCCCTGGGGGCTATCAATCTCTCAAAATCTCCTCTGATTCTTATTCTGTCAGTTCTGTTTCTGAACTGTTAGAGAATCCTGGGAGAAATACATTACAAATATTACTTCATGTTTCTGGCTTTCTTCATACTTCTAGATTGGAACCTGAGATGTGTATTTTGAATCTTGTTACAGATTTTCTAGTTTCTTATCAATAGGAGGGTTTTTTGAATTCTTTAGATGGTCATTATCCAAAGCAAAATTAGTTTAGCTATGTATGAGTGTGTGTGTGTGTGTGTGTGTGTGTGTGTATAAATTTATATATGTTATTTATAAGTGTATCTAACATTTTATGCTTATAAAATATCTTTGATTATGAAGTTAATGGGAAGTCCATAAACTTAATGTTCAGTATTTACCTGCATGGTAAGTTTGCCAAACATTTATAGGCTTTTTTTAAAAAAGTTTATTTATTTTGAGAGAGACAGAATGAACGGGGGAGGGGCAGAGAGAGAGGGTGAGAGGGATAATCCCAAGGAGGTCCCAAGCTGTCAGCACAAAGCCCAATGGGGCTTGGGCCCAGAAATGTACATTCCAATGTACATTGGAATTTAAATGTACATTGATAGGTTTATGTTGAACACCTTGAATAATGTAGTAACATTAAAATGGTTTCGCTTCTTATTTTAGTGTTGGTCCATAAGAGCTAATTGGAGGTTTCTGTTTTGTTTTGTTTTTAGCTAGATCTTGGCTAGAAGCTGGAGAGTTTTTCAAAGCTATAGGTCTCTAGTTCTATATGTGTATGTATATATTATATATGTATTTGTCTCTAAAAAATTATAGTTTTATTTGATAATATTATGTGTAAAAATGACTGCCCTGAAATAGAACCTTCTTAGTCACTCAAAATACCCATTAGATGAACAACATTTTATTTCCAGAATATAATATATATCTAAAAACTGCCATGAATATTCTGGTTTTTGTAAATGATATGCATGATTGCATAGTATCAGAGTTCAGAACAGACAAATTCTCAGTCTTAATATTTAGGTCATTTTGGGCTTAGGGAATATATAAAATTTGCATAGACATCCATTCAGGAAAGTATTTTTGCTCCTCTTATTAAGGCACAGATAAATGAATCATAATTATATTTTAGGTAATTTTGAATTAACTCACTCTGAAAAAGAGGCTAATTTCAAAAATAATTTTAGTATGGTTATAGGTAATTTATCTAGTTGCTATCAGATAATATACACAAGGTATATTTTTGATCCTTAGGAATTAGTTATATTCCTTCTAAGGTATGGTCCAGACTAACATTTCCACTCTCCAAAACATCTTCCAAACTAAGTGCTTTTAATCAGAAGATGAACTGAATGCTGCATATAAACTAATGCATCAGTGCAAATACATCATTCATGGAAAAGCAAATAATGGTAGAGAAAAAATGGAGTATTGGGGTACACTAAACTTAGAAAATAACGCATTCATATTATAGTATCTTATCATCATTGTTATTGGCATTATGTATGCCCTGAAATTAATAGCTTATGGAATATTACTTCCTCCACGTTGCTGCTGTTTTATTAAAGAACATTAATTAGGGTCCCATAACTTTTCAACTTGTCTGGAAAATATTAGATATATTCTCTTATTTTATCAGAATTCATGTTTACTTTTTTTTTTGTCATTTGGCAACTCTTCCTAGGAATATTTCTGTGAAAATGAATGATAACTATGAAATAAATATTTATATGAATTAAAAATAGTTATATTTGATTATCAGTAACTTCTGTTAAGACTAAAAAATAAACTAGTATGAACTGACTTTATTTTGAGAAATATTTATTTTCATAGGTGCCTGCTATCCTGTGAACTTTGATTATTAGTGTTAAAACATTACCCTAGTACCCCTAGTCTCAAAAGAAAAATGCCATTATAAAAAATAATAATAATAAAATTGAGGTTCTGGTGGTGCTTTGTTACATATTCATGTTCATGCCAAGAAAATTAAACATGAAGGTAGAAATACATATAGAAAGAGATGAACTCAATCAACCGTAAAACGAGAGTTTTGAAATTCCCAAAAGATACAATGACATTAAATTGCTTAGAAATATGGGTCATTGGAAAAGTGGGAAGTTTTTTTTTAAGTGTGGGTTAAGTGTGTTCTGATTTTGTATTCTCTCAAAGTACAATTTTATAATATTTTATGCTTCACTATACCAAAACTCATTAAAATTTGTATTTGTATAAAATTGGATAAATGTAAAACTAGGTGACTTTCTACTTAAGATCGGCATTTAAGCAAGAGGCAAAGAATTCTAAAACCTTCTACTCAAGACACCAGAAAGAGCTTTGCATTTTGATTTATTCATTAGTGCCCTCTTTCCTTTAACAATGATATGTTGAACCCCCACACTTTGAAATGGACTCCTTGACAGTCAAGGAAGATGCAAAGAAACATGATGGATATGTTAAATATATAACCTCAACGATCTGAAACCCTTGTCAAAAAAAAAGGGCATATTAAGGAAGAGAGCAATAGACAACTCTCCTTGCAGTGCTGGCGATGTTATTCAGAAGGCTTGTTGTGTGAGAAGGCCCCAACTGTGGCCGCTAAGAAAAGCTGACTAATAGAGCTGTGGCTTGAGAGGCTTACTAGAACTTACTTGACAAGGGGGTAAACCTTAGGAAAAGTTAGGGAGTCTAGAGAAAGCATGTGCTGAGAAGAACGAGCAGTGTGGTGGTGTTGCTTAAGTACAGTTTGAGAGTGGCAGGAAATGGGACCAAAATGATTTATGGTCAGAAAGAGGTGTCTCTTATGACACATTAATGATCATGGACTGTAGACTGTGGACTGATAGGGTTTGTTTTTTTTATTTCCCAGGTAAAATATCAGGCATAATCCAAATTCCCTGTTACAATTTCATGCGATATATAAACTGTGATAATTACTGAAGGCTTCTAAACTACTCAGTAACATGGGTAAATGGTCTATTCAAACAGATCACCCTGGAAGTTGTTATGGAGGATGACTCTGAGGAAAATAAGATAAAAGGCAGAAGGACTAGTTTATTGGAATATCCTAGGAATGGATCTCAATCAAGAAAGGGTTAAAATGACTATTACTACAACTGCCATTATTATTAGTGGCTACTTTTATGTATGTTCTGTATATGCAAGGCACTGTGTTAATCGGTTCACGTATTATCTCCATTATAATGCCAGGAACAAATCTGTGAAGGTGATATTTATATCCCCAGTGTTAGTCCACATCCTCCACAAAGCAGACACCAAAAGGGGACCAAATGTGCAAACATGTTTTCCTGTATGGAAATGCCTGTGTGGGAGAAAATGCTGAGGGATCCAGAGTAAGATGGGAAGTCTTCAGACTCTGGTGTCAGTCTGACCTACACTGGAGGGAAAAGGGATTGAAGGCTGGGTGGAAGTGATCCAGACTGCTGCAGATTTTAAAGTAGCTTTGTCAAGACTGTCAGGGAATGCTAGAGCCAAAGCCAGCAGTTATTGGAGTCCTATCTATCCCAGGAATATGTGTTGCTTAGTATCCCTGCCCCACTCTGGTGCTGACTGGAAGCAGCCCCCCAGGAGGCATGGCCTCAGAGAAAACATGGCAGTGGATTTCAGAGCCTAATGACTAAGGCCCCTGGTCAGTTATTATTCCCCTGGTTGGAGGTCTATGAGAACGATTTTTACAGCCAGAAATAGCTATACAATTTGTATAAACTGGCACAAAATTTAAAAACTGGATGTTTGTTAAAAAATATTGTTAATAATTTCAACATAGCAGCAACAGAGGGTTAAATCAAGTATGCGCTTTTCGAAGCTCAGGGATATATGAGCCTGCACAGGTCATGTGCCCATGAAGTCACCTCTGCTCATAGCCACCACAATTCCCCTTAGTAGATGAGAAAGTAGATGTTAAAAAGTTTTCTCAAGCATTATTTAAAATAGTCAATAGCAGTTTTAGGTCCACAATAAAATTTAGAGGAAGGTATAGCAATTTCCAATATCTTTCCTTCCCTCACACATGCATAGCCTACACCATTAGTCACATTCGTCACCAGAGTGGTATATTTCATACAACTGATGAGTCTGTATTGATACATCATTTTCATCCAAAGTCCACAGTTTATATTAGGGTTCACTATTGGTGTTGTACATTGTGTGGGTTTGGACAAATGTATAACAACATGTATTCATCATTATATCATCATGTAGAGTGTTTTCACTGCTCTAAAAATCCACTGTGCTCTGCCTATTTATCCAACCCTTCTTTCAACCTCTGGCAACCACTGATCTTTTTATTGTCTCCATAGTTTTTTGCCTTTTCCAGAATGTCATGTATCCTACAGTATGTAACCTTTTCAGATTGATTCTTTCATTTCTAAGATGACTTGAAGTTTCTCTGTGTCTTTCCATGACTTGATAGCTCTTTTCTTTTCTTTTCTTTTCTTTTCTTTTCTTTTCTTTTCTTTTCTTTTCTTTTCTTTTCATTTTAGAGGGAGAGAAGACAGAGAGAGACAGAGAGACAGAGAGGGAGAGAGAGAATCTTAAGCAGACTCCATGCCCAGCCCAGAGCCCAACACATGCTTAATTTCATGACCCTGGGATGATGACCTGAGCTGAAATCAAGAGTCAGATGTTCAACTGACTGAGCCACCCACATGCCCCTAATAGCTCATTTCTTCTTAACAATGAATAACATTCCATTATCTGGATATATTACAGTTTACTTATCCATTCACTTACTGAAGGATATTCTGGTTGCTTCCAAGTTTTAGCAAATGTGACTAAGCTACTATGAACATCATAGATTTCATGACATGTAGATTTTTGTCTGGCCTTAAATTTTCAGCTCGTTTGGGTAAATAACATGGTATATGATTGCTGGGTCATAAGGTAAAAGTATATTTAGTTTTATAACAAATTGTCAGATTGTCTTCTCATGTGGCTGTTCTGTTTTATATGTTTACCAACAATGTGTTTGCTAGCATTTTGTGTTCTCAGTGTTCCAGATTTTGGCCATCCTGGTAGATGTGCAATAGTATCTCAATGTTGTCTTAATTAATTTGCATTTCTCTGGTAACACATGATGTGAAGCATCTTTTCATATACTTATTTGTCATGTTCCTCTCCTTTGGTAAGGTGTCTGTTTGGGTCTTGGCCCCATTTTGTAATTGAGTTGTTTTCTTGTTGTTGAATATTAAGAGTGTTCTGTATATTTTAGATAATAGTCCTTTATCAGATGTATTTTTTGCAAATATTTTCTCATGGTCTGTGGCTTGCCTTTCCATTCTCATGACATTATCTTTTGCAGAGCACAAGTTTTTAATTTTAATGAAGTACAGATTATTAATTATTTCTCTAATGGATCGAGGCATTGCTGTTGTAACTAAAGAGTAATTGCCATATTTAAGGTCCTCTAGATTTTCTCCAATATTATCTTCTAGGTAGTTTATAATTTTGCATTTTACATTTAGATATGAGATCCATTTTTAGTTAATTGAAGGGTGTAAGTTCTGTATTATGATGATGATGAGGAGGAGGAGGAGGAAGATGATATTTGCATGGGAATGTCTAGTTGTTCCAGCATCATTTGTGTCTTTGCTATATTGTATTGTCTTTGCTCATTTGTCAAAACGAATTGAGTATACATTTGTGGGTCTATTTCTAGGCTTTTCTCTTCTGTTCCAATGATCTGTTTGTTCTTTGACCAATGCCACACTACCTTGAAGTGGAACGCTGCCTTTATGGTGGGTCTTGAAGCTGAGTATTGTCAGTCCTCTATGATTCTCCTTCAGTACTGAGTGGACTCCTGAGTCTTTTGTCTCTCCATATAAACTTTAGAGTCTGCTTGTTCATACCCACAAATAATTTGCTGAGATTTTGTTTGGGATTGAACTGAATCTGTAGATCAGGTTGGGAAGACCTGACATCTTGACGATATTGATTCTTCCTATCCATGAACCATGGAATAAGGATTAGTTCTAAAAAGGTATGATAGATGGCAAAGTCCATAGGAATTGAAATTGGCTGAACTGATGAATAATGTGATAGGTTGAATGATTTTTTGTAAAGAATGTGACATGAGATTCTTGCTTAACATAAATTGGTACCTATAGCAGAGACAGATAATTCAGGAAGAGAAATAGGTTTGCTGCATAGATCCTGAGAACATTTTTGGACATGCTGATTTGGAAGTGCAGTGGGACAGCTAATTGAAGATTTGAAGGACACAGCTGTGGACATGAATCAGAAGTTTGGGTGAGAAGCCTCTTCAGAGATGAAAAATGTGTATTATCAGCACATTATCAGTTTATTGACCCATCTGAAATCAGTGATGCACAGACTCAAGGGTTTTATTTTTATCCAATTATTGCCTTTGAGAAAGAAAAGAAGTAGCCCCCTCAGCTGTCAACTGACAGCTGACCTTGCAGTAACAGCTAGGCCACAGAATTCCTCTGCTGAACAAAACCATTTCAGAGAACAGCAATATCAGACAAGGTCATTCTGTGACAGTGATGGAGTGAGACAAAAACAAGACCCCTCTGTAATCATGACTGAGCACAGATAAATGCAACAACACTGTTCATACCACAAAAATGACCTAACATCCCCCTCTCCAGGCTAACTTGAATGCCTACTTCTTTCCTATTGATTTGTACTTTTGCCCTGTTCTCTATGCTCTCCTTTAAAGAGATACCCAGTAACAGAACAGTTCATTCTCAACGACATTATCTAATTCAGAACAACAGCATGGTGTTCTTGATGTTTCCTGGTGATGCAGACTGTGGCTTCATGGTTTTAGGGATGTCATTCCTGACAAGTCCTATCTTTGTGTGGGGTTTCAATAATATACTTCAATTACTGTTACCTTTTCATGGGCCCAAAGTCAATTCCTTGGTAGGCCAAAATGTAAGAATGTGAACTTTACTGATTCACATCTTGTTCTTCTAACATCATGACTCCTTCATTGTTTACTCTCTCTACTCAAATGGGCAGAAAAGTCAGATCAGCTGAGCTGTTCCATAAGAAGCAGGATATAGGAGGTATAGGCTCTCATCTCTGATATCTGTGTGTTATTTGACACACCAAATTCCTGAGAATGAAGCTCCCTTCTTCGATATTAATAGTGATGGAAGGAAAATGTATGCTTTTGCCATGTGGGGAAAGATGTGTACCTCATCACACCTTAAATGTTGTAAAGTAGTCACTAGCCATAAATGGCTATTTAAGTTTATTCAAAATTAAATGCAATTAAAAATTCAGTTTCTTGGTTCCATTAGCTATATTTCAAATGCTCAGTAGCCATTTGTGGCTTGTGGTACTGTATTAGATAGCTCATATATAGAACGTTTTCGTCATTACAGAAAATTCTACTGGACAGACTGCCCTAGAGAAGAAGACACAGACTGGTTGAATAGAATAGGATAGCAGAACAGATTCATTAGTTTATTCATTTTCTATTGCTGTGTAACAAATTATCACAAGTTAAGAAGTTCTATGAACACATTTTATCCCACAGTTTTATGTGGTTCAGGAGTCCAGGCATGGCTTATCTTGAGCCTTTCCTTGGGATCTCACAGACTGCAGTCAAGATGTTGATCAAGTTGTGTTCTCATCTATAATTTAGGATCCTCTTTGAAGTTCATTCAGGGGTTTGGGAAGATTCAGTTTCTTGTAGTTACATGACTGAGGCTCCCAGTGTCTTTTCAGCTGTCAGACAAAGGCTGCTCTCAGCTCTTAGAATCCACCTGCGGTCCCTTCCCCCATGGTCCCCTGGACCATTCACAACATAGCTATTGTGTTCTTCCAGGGAGGTAGGAGTACGTTTATCTGGCTTTTTGCTCTGTGAGCATCCAGAGGAAATATTACACTTTTAAAGGTCTCACCTGATTGGGTCAGACCCAAAATAATCCCCCCAATATAACATAATATAATCAATTATGAAAACAGTATCTCATATTATAGGTTCCTTCCAAACTTAGTGGAATCATACAGGGTGTTTACACCAGGAGAGAGGTATCTTAGAGGTCAGCTTAGAGTATTGCCTACCGCAATTAGCCTTTCCATTTTCGAAGGGGTGTCTTAACCCCAAAGCATTGCTGCCTCCTTTATAATGTGAAATCATTGACATACATTTATTTCAGGTTTAGAACTCATTTATCATATTTGTAATGAAAATCTTCTCTTCAGCATTTCTTAAAGACACAAAAGTGGTTAAGATCAAGCAGAGAAACAGGAGGAAGGAAAAAGTAACCAAGGAGGTCAGCAAATATTTAAAGGATGAATGGAGTTAGAGGAGCAAAGGAAAAGTAGCTGGATAATCTGCACAGAAATAGAATATTTTTCTGTCATGTCAAAGAAGCCAAAGGAATAAGAATTGTTAAGAGAGGTGTGCCTGGGTGGCTCAGTCGATTGAATGACTGACTCTTGATTTCAGCTCAGGTCATGATGTCATGGTTTATGGGATGGAGCCCTGCATCGGGCTCTGTGCTCACAGCAGAGTCTGCTTGGGATTCTCTTTCTTCATCTTTCTCTGTCGCTCCCCTGCTCATGTTCATGCTCTCTCTCAAAATAAATACATAATAAGAACATTAAAAAAAAAGAATTGTTAAGATATTTAAAAACTTTATAACACAGTCAAATAGTGGAGAAAGTTTGGATTTTAAGGAGAACCATTGATTTCTCAATGAGTTAGACAGTGTCAAGTGTAATAGATTGTGGAGGCAAGGTTTATTAGAAAAGATGAATTAAGGACACGTACGTACAATGACTACTTGAATGAGGATGTAGTATGGAACATGAAAAACGAAGTCAAAATAGCTTATATTTGTTTTGTATTAAATTTTTGCTGCTTGCTACTTCTAATATGAGAAAGACCTGAGGTTATTTGTAGCTATTAGGAAAGGAGCTGTGAATAATTAAAAGGTTTGAAAACCTATGAGAGAAATAAGGCATCATTGATAGAATAGGGAATCTGGAACAGAAGAATAAAAGTAGATGAAGGATCAAAATGTAAATAAAAGGCATCCTTGGCTGCAGCAGGAGAAGGCATAAAAATGAGGATAGAAATACAAATAGGTACATTTGTAAAGTGAGTGGGCAAGATATCAAAGGAGAATAGATTAGATGCGTCTAATTTTCTAAGTGAAACAAATTCAAAGAATGTCATTTGTTGGGAGTAAGAGGTATAGGCATTGAGTAAGAAAGTTTATTAACCTGGTAAAAGTTAGGAAAATGTACTATAACCTTGAGATGATCAAAGCCACATAAAGGAATGACAGAAAGTATTAGGGCACAGTGGAAGCTGGGGGTCGGGTTTTTTATTGGCATCAGTTTGCATAAGTATGTGACTTTCTACAGCAACAGTTAATCGTATTATGTATAAAAAATAATGGAGCACAAGTGTATTGAGGGCAGGTTTACTTTTCACTATTTTGTTGGATTTTGGAGAATAGGTAGGTGACCCAAAGTGGAAATAGTGAAGACCAGGGGAAAAAGAGGCTAGACCAACACTGGTAGACTGAGAGAAAATACAGAGTTAGAAAGATCGTGTAAGAAAGAATCAGAAAGATGGGGCAGAAGTTGGACGTGAAGAGACAACCTTGGATTTATAAAAAAATAAGGGCATAATTTAATTTTGTTACAGCAGTTTTTATTGAAGAATTTTATGTAAATAGTTTTATTTGTCCACTGTATATGTGATCCTTGGAAAGTTCTTATTTTTAATTAGCAATCCAGTTTCTTTAATATGCTTATAAAACATGAAGACTTACTAAAAATCACTAAAATGCTTCCAAAAGAATTGAGGTAATGTGTAATTACATGTTTCAGCATGACCTTAAATATGCAGAAGCAATGAGACAAAGCATGCAAAGATAATGGCACTTCTTTGCCAAATCAGTGTAAATAAAGAGTATGGACAAAGTGCCATTTTGTGATGACATCAAGTGGGATTTTGACGTGATGTACTGGTCCATGCTGTCAGTTTCTTTTACTGATGGTCAATCTGCAAACACTTTATGGGGAGGAGGAGCCTGACAGTTTGTGTAAATTAGCAAGCGTCGGAAATCACTAAGTGCTCTCTCTCTATTTTTTTTTTCAATATATGAAGTTTATTGTCAAATTGGTTTCCATGCAACACCCAGTGCTCATCCCAAAAGGTGCCCTCCTCAATACCCATCACCCACCCTCTCCTCCCTCCCACCCCCCATCAACCCTCAGTTTATTCTCAGTTTTTAACAGTCTCTTATGCTTTGGCTCTCTTCCACTCTAACCTCTTTTTTTTTTTTTTCTCTCTCTCTTCTCTATACAGTTAATGTCTTTCAAACATTATACACTTGTATTCTATTTAGGATGGTTATTACCGATTTAAGGGAAACTCATAAAATAGTGTATTTAGAAAATAGACACTACAGTTAAAAAAAACTATTAAGATACGTAAAAATTAACAAATTATGATCCTAAGTTGACAGTGTCACATAGAGAAAGCCTATTAATTCATTGTCTTAAAAGACACTTTTATGGAAATTTCTAATGAAAAGCAAAACAACCACATTTCATCTTGACTGTGGGAACTCCATAAATGATAGTTATTTTGTATTTCAGTGAATTGGTGTCAAAGGACAACCACAACAAAGAAATTATTTGGAGGAAAATAAAAATAAAATAATCTGGTCTCTGGAATAATGTAAGAATCTATTTTTGATACGAAAAGGAAGACTGCTTTTATCCAAAAGCACATTAAGTTTAATTTTGGCCTGTTTGTTTTCTAAATCAAGACACACTTAACTTACTTTCTCATAATGAGGACACATTTTGTTTGCAGTTACAGTAAACCTCTGTCTTTATGCCAGTGCCACTAATTTTAGAATAAAATGTGATTATTTTTCCAGTGTCCCCTGTTTTATAAACACATAATAAATCATATGTTTAAAGTAAAATGCAACTGACAGGTTTACATTATATTCAATAGGATATATAGTGTTGAATTTGAAATATGCAAAATTATGGATATAAATATTCTCTTCTTTTCCTACACATGTTTATTTAATGATAACAGAACATTTCTCAAGAATGGAAAGTATGTAGCAAACAACTGAAACAAATCTGGTGCAAAACTCTACACTGTAGCACAATTGTTACAGGGTTTTTGCCTAAGAGAAAAAAAAATTATATTTTAATTTGTTTTCTTGAAATGGCACTTGTGGTGTTATTTATAATAAGAAAAAATTTGGTCTCCCTCCCATTTCTGGTACTGAACCTCTAAAACCCCTGGAAATTAAGTATGGTGAGCAACAAAGGTACCCTTTGTTATGTTAATGAGATAACTTAAATTTTTTTAATGTTTATTTATTTTGAGAATGAGAGAAAGACAGAGAGACAGAGAGAGAGTGTGAGCAGGGGAGGGGCAGAGAGAGAGAGGGAGACACAGAATACGAAGCAGGCTCCAGTCTCTGAGCTGTCAGCACAGAGCCTGACGTGGGGCTCAAACCCACAAACCATGAGATCATGAACTGAGCTGGTCAGATGCTTCGCCGACTGAGCCACCCAGGTGCCCCTTAATGAGGTAACTTTTTGATCCCACCTTAGAATGGTGGCTGGAGAACCAACCACTTGATCAGAGGGTTAGAACTTTCAGTCCCACCTGATGATTTCCCTGGAGGAGAGAGGGGCTGGAGGTTGAAGGAATCACCAGTGGCCAATGGTTGAATCAATTCTGACTATGTAAGGAAGCTTTCATAAAAACCCAGAAGGACAGGGTTGGAGAGCTTCTGGGTTGGTGAATGTGTGGTAGTTCTAGGAGAGTGGTATGTCTGGAGGGTATGGAAGCTTCCATCCTTTCCCTGTACTTTGCCCATCTCTTCCATCTGGATGTTCCTGAGTTACCTCCTTTTATATTATAATAAACCAGTGATCTAGTAAATGAAATGTTTCTCTGAGTTCTGTTAAAGAAATGACCATGGTGGCAGTTTTTATATTTGTTAGAAAAAGAGGCTATACATTTGTAAGGAATTGACAGAATAAAGAAAACAGATATTTGGGAACTGTAATTAGTAAGGAATTTGGGGTAGAATTTAGGCTGAGGTAGTAGATTATGGGGGGGGGGGAAGTAGCAAGGTTTGTTTTCTACAGCTTTGTCAGCTTTAAAATTCTTATCTCTGATGATAAGGATGTCTTTTTACTTAGTACAAGAATGGTACCTTTCATATGGGATATTTATTTCCTGCTTTCAGGGGGACTGGCTGTTTCCCAAGTAACTTTTATTTAAAATAATCAATTTATCAAAGCGGCACATTTTGGGGTGGCTGCCCTTGTCCACTACAGAATTTCTGATTTATAGCCAGTTGGTCAGAAGTACAGGTAACAATCCAGGCTTCAGGGGTCTGAAGTGAGGGGAGTGGGGGGTCTTGTAGAACTGAACTCATTCCTGTGCAATCTGATGCTACTGTGGGTAGATAGTGTCAGAATTGTTTGTTGATGTAGGGAGAAAGCCTTTCTTCCATGTTGGACATTGAGTCCAAGAACCTAATTTAGCATTGTCTTATAGTGTGACTACATTTGAAGTAAATAAGGGGTTTCTGGATGGGCTCAGTCAGTTCAGCATCCAATTCTTTTTTGTTGTGTTGTTTTGTTTTGTTTTGTTTTGAGGGGGGTGCAGAGAGAGAGAGAGAGGGAGACAGGCTCAGTCACTGTAGAGCCCAGTAGAGATCATGACCTGAGCCGAAGTTGGACCCTTAACCGACTGAGCTGCCTAGGCACCTTGAGAGTCCAATTATTGACTTTGGCTTAGGTCATGAGCTCATGGTGTCACATAGCCTGGTCTGGATCACCTGGAAGAAGAACCCAGGGATACTCAGAGATCTTGGAAGGCAGGAAGTTTATTTTACACAAGCAGGCTCAGAGGGGATAACTCTCCAGAGATCTGAGTCCCAAGCATAAGCAGAGGGGACAATTTATAGTATGTTCACATGGCAAGCAGGGTGGGAAGAAAAACCCAGAAGGGGAGTCTTTGGGCAGGGACTGGAATTCCCCTATCAGTCCTGTCAGCCACCTTCTAACAGACTTTTACCTATCAATGGTTTGTGGGATCGAGCCCTACATCAGGCTCTGTGCTGAACCTATTTGGGATTCTCTCTCTCCCTCTCCTTCTGCCTCTGCCAGCTTGTGCTTACTTTCTCTCTCTTTTTCTCTAAATATAAATAAATAAACTTAATAAGTGCACAACTAAGGAAGATTAACTGTATAAAAGTGTTACAATTTCTGTCTTAGCTTAAGTCTCTAGTTCAATTCAAAACACATTAATTTTCACCCATTTTTGATTTTGGTCCTCTTAACACCATTACAGAAAATCTCAAACTCCTCCTTCTCTTTTTTATTATAATTTTTAGATAGATTCTTCTGAATCTCATAAAAAATGAAAAATTTTCTCAAAATATCTCAATTTCCTTCTTTCTCCATACCAAACAGTTCATGCAAACCCTTTCACTGGTTGCCATTTAGACTTTAAATACTATACCAAATCTGCATTTTTATTTTTTAATGTTCATTTACTTTTATGAGAGAGAGAGAGAGAGGGACAGCACAAGCTGAGGAGGGGCAGAGAGGGAGGGAGGGAGGGAGGGAGGGAGGGAGAGAGAGAGAGAGAGAGAGAGAGAGAGAGAGAGGCAGGCACAGAATCTGAAGCAGGCTCCGGGCTCTGAGCTGTCAACACAGAGCCTGATGAGGGGCTCTAACCCATAAACCATGAGATCAGGATCTGAGCCAAAGTGTGATGCTTAACTGACTGAACCAGCCAGGCACCCCCAAATCTGCATTTCTTGATAAATCACATTTTTATGTATTTTAACTATTCATTCTAGATAAAGGAAAATAGTTCCTCTCTATAGCTCCTTCCCACTGATTTCCTCCAATATCCTAATTCTGCCATCTATATTTTTACTTTTAAATTCATAAAGTTTAAATTTTTAAAATATTATCTTCTGTATTATAGCTTATGCATCTGTGATATCTATAGGTTGGTCCTACAAATGTAAAATGAAATAAGTGTTCATGAGGTAAAATATTTATGACAGTAGATAGAAGTAGAATTATTGATCTATAGCAAAAATGTATTCTAATACATATATTTCCTTGGAACAAAGAATTCTACAGAATGAAGTGGTCTTTGAATACAGGCCACTTTTATGCATCAGTACAACAGAAGGCAGTCAATCTTGACATTGAACTAGACATCAGACTCTGACTTCAGTCCATGTAATGCTCCATTTAATACAACAGAAGATAAATAAAATAGAAGCTGGGCAAATATTTGTAAGCTAAAGTTGAACACTGTAGAAGAAAAGTGTCACAATGATTTGAGAGCCTTTAAGGGGCATAGAGTTTGTGATTCAAGGCAGGATTGTTAACAACAACAACAAAAAAACCTAAAAATGACCCTTATATTTACTTTGCATTGCAGTGCAGTGAGTTACCAGGACAACAGTCCCCGTTCTGTCAGTGGGACAGGCTATGTCAAGCTTAGTTTCCCATAGGAGTAGAACTCCGATTAGCCATGGACCATATGTTATCATGTATTGGGCAACTGGCTTTCTCAGATAATTAATGTGAACAGTTATGACCCAAATCAGGTGAGAAATTGGTATATTCTTTTCACTCTCACAAATTGTTCTTGTGCTATAGAACAAAAGAGAGTGTGTTGGTCTGAATGTTTGAATCCCCCCAAAATTCACATTGGAATCCTAATGTGATTACCCAATGTGATGGTGGTAGGAGATGGAAACTTTGGGAAGTTGAATAGGTTTTAAGGGTGGAGCCCTCATAGATAGAATTAGTGTTCTTATACAAGAAATCCCACGGAGCTTCCTAGCCCCTCTGACCATGTAAAAACACAGAGAAAAGATGGCAACCTAGAAGAGGTCTCTCACTAGAACCCTACTGCTTAACTAGATGTTAGCTCTTTGTACAGAATGAATCATGTTGAAAGTAAGCACTATCAGAGCTTCTCACTCATCCTATATAAGCCTCACTTTCCTGGGGCACTTACAGATATATATACTTTGGTAAACTATATTTAATGGATTAAGAATCATTGGCATGATTCAGAGACAGATGAATACCATATGATTTCACTCATGTGGAGTTTAAGAAACAAAACAGGTGGTGTATCCTAGGGGAAAAATGAGAGAGAGAGGCAAACCAAGAAACAGACTCTTAACTATAGAGAACAAACTGATGGTTACCAGAGGGAAGGGTTGGGGGATGGGTGAAATAGGTGATGGGGATTAAGGAGTGCCTTTGTCCTGATGAGCACTGAGTGTTGTATGGGAGTATTGAATCACTGTATTGTACACCTAAACTTAATATTACATTATATGTTAAACTAACTGGAATTTAAATAAAATCTTTAAAAAAAAGTTGTTAGCATATAACACATTGAACTAACCAGGGGATACATATCTCTGTTACTATATTTAGATACTTGGTTCTGATACCCTTCATTGTCAATGTGAAATTCATAGTTGTCTTTCACTAACAATTTAATTTTTAAAATTAGAATTTACTATTTTTAATGCTAAATATTTCATATAACACATAAGTGAATAAGAAAAGCATCCAGATATTTACTGTTCACTTTAGGAAATCATGATAATATTTCCTTCTCTTTCTGAGAGATAACCACCATCAAGATACTTGGTGCTTTATTATTACTGTGCATTTCTATACATATTTACGTAAATTTTAACTAGACAACATATAGTATTTTGCTATTTTAGCAAATATCAATGTCTTTAAATCTATAATAGTTCCCAAACCTTTCTTTCTTTATTGATATTTTTCGATCTTTGCCACAATTTGAAATAAGTTTGAAACATGTTATTTCAGTTCTCCTTCAGAGTTTATTTATTTGAGTATTTCTGCCTTTTATGTGTTCAGAGAACTTGTGTGACAATTTTCCTTTTGGCGGCACTTTTTATTAATAGCCAAATATATGGAAAATCTGGCAGTCATTATTTATGTTCTTGTGCTAGATGAGAAAATGAGGGTTTCAGAAGCTCAACTAGTAAATGATGCAGTTGCGACTTGTGCTTAGATGCCTCAGCTTAAAGTATCTTGCCCTGAACTGGTGGTCTGCAGTTTCTTAGTATATTATAGTTATTTATGTATCACTCTATAGCTTTCTATGTCTTTTGAGGAGGACTGGCTTTTTAGACAACTTTGTATACCCCTGGTGCATGTTGCCTTCTTTGAATAGGTGCTTCATACTCGTTACTTCCTTTCACCTGTTAATCACTTAAATGAATGGCCTTCTCCTGCTTTCTTGTTCAAAGGCCAAAGAAACTTAATAGTACCAATAATCAGAATAGGGCAGTCACGTCACTCGAGTCCAACCTTGCTTGCCGAAAGATGTAAATCTGTGTTGTCTGCTTTGAGTTGACAGATCCTATACATCTTGCCAGAGTCTGAGTATTTGGAATGGGAGAAAAACTGTACAAACATTTTAAGACGCTTTTATAAGTTTCAGGTGTAAAACATGAGAACCAGTCTTTAAAAACAAGAAAAAAACATAATGAAAATCTGTATAGAAATAGACCACACACTGATTCTATATGATTAAAACATCAGTTCAGAATGCAGTAACACCACGTCTAGAATCTGAGTGAAATGACTCAACCAAAAGCCAAACGAGGAGAGATTCAAAACTCTGCCTTGTAGAGCAGGGGCTAATAAAAGAACGAAGGAATATTAAGAAAGTGTTTAGCATCTTTACCCCGAAAGGTAACAGAAAAGAAAGAAGCCCAAGTGTATGAGATGTAAAGAAGAGTGAATAGAGTCATTGGAGGGATGGTTAAAGGAAAATTTATATAAGTAATTGTAACCAATACATAATGTTAAAATATTTATTTTATGTAGATACAGAATGTAATTTCTTTTGTATAATTGTATTAAAAATGTGGAAGGACATCATAAAGAATGACTCTAACGAAATACTCCTTTTAAATAATTATACTTACAAGGATAAGAGGTTAGAGATAATATAACTTGCCCAGTTCGACCAGCTCTTAAATGGTGGATCAAGGATTTGAACCCTGAGGTTGGACTCATACTTACTAAACAAATTCTCCCTGTGTAGACATTTTTTCATTAGGTCAAATGCCTAATTGTATACTACTCTAGACAACCACAGTGTATCTAGACATAGCTAACTGTAGATATTTGACCAGAAAGCAATTAATTCACCTCACTGGAATCATTAGGTATCCTCAGTCTCAATTCAGTGGCGGGAACCATCCTAAGGATGACCAGCTCCATTTCCTGTGATATAACCTGGTACCCAGTAAACAGGCAACGTATGTAAGGAAGTAATCTAAACCAGACCCTCACCCTAGTCCTAGCAAACCAGGACTGTTGCTACCTGAAGCTGCATTTGTGAGAGAATGAATCTATGAATCCTTTTTCCTGATGTCTGGTTTGTCAGCAGCAATTGTCATAGCAGTATAAGCACCAAGATGTCTTTACATGGATGTTAAATTGATTAAACAGGGCCATTAGACAGAGGTGGTTCTAATACCTTAGCGGCCTACATAAGCAAAAACCAAAACCTAAGCATGTAAGTGCTTCAAGGTTAAGAAGTCAAAACTTAAGGACAATCAATCACAGTTGACTAGGTTTTCTCAAGTAAAGCAAATGCTTACGCTATGGCCAAATCATTTCCTTGTTTGGTTTCTGCCTTTTTTTTTATAAAAGTCTTGTCTTCAGCTCTGGTTGGTGGAGGGCTAATAACCACTCCTACCTTGGCTTCACCCAATTTGAATTGATTTTTGGCCAAAGAAACTCTTAAAAATTTAATATGCCTCATTTAATCTTTTTAACAGGTGTTTCTGGCCACGGGAACTGATACAAGATTAGGCTGTAGCCAGTACTATAGTGAAAGGACTGGCATTCTGTGTGACATACAAGCAGCACGACCCCAGATCTTCCCTACATAGACATTGGCTATCCCTGGAACTAAGGAACAAGTTATTCTTGGTGCTATTAGATTTTTTTTTCATACCGAGTAAATGTTGCTTTGAGGCAGTGAAATCAGAAAAAGGATTGATCTGAAAGCAAGAACTTCTATCCCTGAGATGGAACCCTGATACTGATCTTGACATTCACCCTAACTCAAGTTATAAATAAATTCCTAGAGAAAACTTTAAACTGAATCCTAAACAAACCTCCAGTATCACTTCTCTCCCCAAATGTAAAGCTATAAAGGCTTCAGTGGCTGATATCCCGTCTGTCAGATGGCCCTGAACAATGAGTTGTACAATAAGTAATCAGAATATGTCAGGGGACAGTGAAAGAGCAATGATTTTAAGCTGTGCCTGTCGATAACAAAAAATTTATTATGATAAAAATTAATGACTTAGTGACATTGTTGAAACACACACACAATGTTTCACAAATATATGAATTAATACATGTTGGATTTCTTTTAAGTTTATTTATTTATTTGGGGAGGGGGAGGAGAGAGAGACAGAGAGACAGACAGACACTCAGAGAAAGAAGGAAAGAAGCCCAAACAGGCTCCATGCTATTAGTATGGAGCCTGAATCAGGGCTGGATCTGATGAACCATGAGATCATGACCTGAGCAGAAACTAAGAGTCAGATGTTTAACAGACTGAGCCATGCTGGCACCCCTCATGTTGGATTTTTTAATAAGTAATAGTAATATTATTTAATATTCTGAGTTATTGTGAAAAATACCATAAATCCTTGAGCTGAATTCATTTTGTGAAGTATCTTGACTCTATAAACGAAGGGCATCATTATCTCTCTTAAGAGATAAAGTAAAATAAGGAAATCAGTTAGTTGCATGACATTGACTGATTTTAAAGTGAAGCAAAGACCTTTATGTAGTTCAGGAAGTTGGAAAATCACTTGGAGGACAATGGAAGCTATCAACTAATTCAAGGCATATTGCTAGAGAAACAGATTATGTCATTATATGAAAGTATGTTCAGTGTGGTTCACATTTTTAAAGTTTGGTCTGTATCAATGGTTCTCAGATCTTAATATACATCATAATCACTTGGAAGGCTAATTGAAACCCAGAATTCTAGGCCCTAACCCTAGAGTTTTGGATTCAGTAGTTTTAGGATGGGAACCTAGAATTTGACTATTCTAACTTCCCAGATGATGCTAATGCTTCTGGTCCAGGGACCACATTCTCAGAACTACTGGTTTTATTTATTCTTTTCGAATTTAGGTGAATGTAAGAATCCTTACAGATCTCGTTTAACTTCCATGGCATGGTTTCTCCCCTAATCAGTCTCATTCTGGTTTGGGTGGCTCCAACAACTTGAATGTGTATGTGTGTGTGTTTTCAAATATCTAAAGTGATTTTTATGATGAAGTAAGATTGTGAAAACACATCTAAATACGTGAGGTGAAAAGGAGGAGAATAAACGAATGATTGGTTCTGATAGGCTAACAGTGGATATCTATGGCCACCTGACTGCTAATGCCGACCCCTGAGTAAATTGATCTGTCCTCCTTTTTCCCATAAGACTGCATTTCTGGTAGAATTGTGGCTTATTATTTAAACTGCTTAAGTACAAAAAGTGACTTAAGAATTCAGTCTTTGGACACTCAGCAATCAAAACAACTGCTGTAACTCTTACTCATCCTGAAGACAGAAGGTTCTGGTTTGGAAGAGGATAATTGAGTTTAATATTTTTAATTAGAAATCTTCAATTAGTAAACCAGAATTTGTATCAAGGGGAAGCGTATATATTTTTTAGAGCAATTTCAATTACAAGATATTCTTTAGACAAACATTACCTACAATTGTTGCAATTGTTTTCAGGAGTCAGACATCTTTCTTTGATACTAATAGAG
Source organism: Herpailurus yagouaroundi (assembly GCF_014898765.1). Lineage (NCBI taxonomy): Eukaryota > Metazoa > Chordata > Mammalia > Carnivora > Felidae > Herpailurus > Herpailurus yagouaroundi. The sequence continues at coordinate 2,268,896 of NW_024412440.1, read as the reverse complement.
CACTTTTGAAAAACGTAGTACAATGCAATTGCATTGTCTCAGGCTTAAATAGTAAGGTACTTCCATGTTTTTCCACTTCTGATTTGGATTGAAATAAGTTTATGGTGAGTAAGGGTCATTTTGGAAATAATTCAAAGTTCAAATGTAAAATGGTACTTATATAATATGTAACTTGAAGGTATATTTTATTTCTTTTCAACATCTGAGAACTGAATGCCAGTTGAGGAAGAAATTACTGCCCCCAAGACTTCATAAAAAATGCTGTAAGAGGATTTAAAATTGATTTTGGAAGATGTATGAATGATAAATTGAAATAATGTGAAGTGTCATTAAATATTTTTTCCAGCAAAAAATCTAACAGTATTATATGTTTTTTTTTTCTATTTCTTCTTAGAGCAAATGCTGAGCCTAATGTTTCTAACAGCTAGTATGTAACTCCCATTTCTAGTCATTCCCATACTTTACAACCCGCAGTTCCTGAGGCAATATCAAAGTGGACAAATAGTAAGCCTAATCAGATAGGACTATAATACAATGTTGCACAAGGCAAGCTAAGTGTGTTTTCTGTGTAAATACATTATTTCCATAGCTCCTACAGGAATAAGTGCTTCTGATATAATACCATTTTCTATGAAAAAAAGTGTTAGTTCCTGAAGGAAATTCTTCATCATTCTGAGAAATGTCATTAAAGTCAGCAAACAGCTTCATGTAAGGGTGAATATCCATTTGAAGAAAACAGCAGAATTACAAAAAAGTAGGGGGAAAAATCTGAACAGCCCATCAATTCGACCATATAACCCAGAGCATTTTAAATACAAAGTATTTCATAGACATGCATGTTTCAAGTGGTAGAGGTTGTGTGTGTGTGTGTGTGTGTGTTTTAAATTCTTTCATGTTTATTTTTGAGAGAGACAGATCAGGAGTGGGGGAGAGGCAGCGAGAGAGGGAGACACAGAATCTGAAGCAGGCTCCAGACTCTGGGATGTCAGCACAGAGCTGGATGTGGGGCTCAAACCCACGAACTGTGAGATCATGACCTGAGCCGAAGTAAGACGCTTAACTGACTGATCCACCCATGCACCCCTGTTTTTTCTTTCTTTCTTTCTTTTTTTTTTTTTTGAGAGAGAGAGAGAGAGAGAGAGAGAGAGAGAGAGAGGAAGAGAGAGAACGAGTGGGGGAGGAGCAGAGAAAGAAGGAGACAGAATCCGAAACAGGCTCCAGGCTCTGAGCTGTCAGCACAGAGCTCGACTCGGGGCTCCAATTCGTGAAAGGCGAGATCATGACCTGAGCTGAAGCCGGTCGCTCAACCGACTGAGCCACCCAGGCGCCCCTGAATATTTTTATGTACATTTATTGAAACATAATTTTTGTCACCTACATAGCATCAAGTGAATACTGTTCATACCTTCAAGAATGTTTTATTATAGCTTCTTTGTAGAAATGTTGACAGTGCTTCTAGACACAATATACAGGAATAGTTCTTATATAGTCTTGAATTAAGTGAAAAAATGACTCCAAGGAATAATTGAATTGACATGTAATAATGGAGTTCTTGGCAAAAAAACAAAAAACAAAAAAAAAAAACTGGATACAATACAATTTTTATTCAGGCACCACAGGACTACAGTTCTTCAGAGAAGACAAACTCACAAAGTGAGGCCCACGATTGCCCTATTCTCTGCCTGTGGAAAACTGCACAGAGATGGGATCTGAGCGGGGCTGTTGGACCTGCTGAGCCGAGAAGGCAGAGAACAAAATCTGGGGTAGTGCAGGTTGGGACATTTTCTCTTCTTCATATTACTAACAGATAATTAGGAACGTTTTTATAACATCTGCTAACATGCTATATAACAAATATTTTTGGATATTTACAATGGGAAATTCTGGTATGTAGTCATCTTCCTACATAAATTATAATTCAATGTGAGGCCCCAGTGTTAAGCAATGGGCTTCTCTGTTATTCCCTAAGAAGCAGCTTAGGTGTTTGCTTTGAATCCTCCTCTGTCTTCTTTTACCATACTGCCTATTAATCCTATCTGTAGCACAGATTAACCAAACTTGATGTTACCTATAATTTTGGATCTCTATATATTACTTATGTTGTTATAAATTTTATCCTGTTGATAATTCTACTTATACATCTTGCTCTTGAACTGAACTGAGAGTGAAGGTCTAGGAGTATCTGGCCATTTTAACTTTCACAGTCATCCACTGTCTACAATAGTATCATTTCCAAACCTAACGTAACTCTCAGGAAATATTTTTAATGGCCCAATCTATTATCTATGTAATTGGACAAAATAGCATTCAGGAATGAATAATTCCTAGACTTTACAACTCCTTCCCATGTGGTTTTTATTTGCTACCTTTTACTGATGCTATATATTCCATGAATATTTTCTGTATGATTGAATTTTGGACACCAGATCTCACATAGGCACCTTTGTTCTTTCAGTTACTTCTCTGTTTTATCTTTATATTTGTCTTTATCCACCCATTGTGCTGTGTTCGACATTATCAATTTTGAATATGTATTTACTTACATAATAGTTCTAGATTACCATTCTGTTAAGCGGTGGGTAGGCAGAATGATAATTATCAACCTTGGAAACCAGTCCAAGAAGAAAATAGTCCTGGCTGTGACCATGAGATATGGACATCAATTGCCAACATAGAGCTTCTCAGAAATATGAATGAACATGTTATACATTCCCAACTCTTCACACTCAATCTGTGTCTGCCACTTTACTTACCCTTCTTACAATTGCTTCCTCTCATCTGCTGTTATAGATCCTATTGCCATATTGAAAATCTGATTTAGCTCTTGAATCTTAAGGGCTGACATATTAGAAGTCAAAAAAATACACTCCTAGATATTTCTATAAGAATTCAGAAGAAGGTTAATGAATTTCAGAATGCTTTATAATTATGTAGTTATTACAGCTGGTGTTGAAATAGAGATGCCAAGAATCAGCAGAGCAACTGTTGTTTAGTCTGAACCATGTTTGAGAAGAGTATAAAGGATCTGTAATTCACGGAAATTGGTTGCAAATAATCCGGCACAAATTAGGACCAATGTTCCTTTAAAACTCCTTTATATTTTTTTCTCTTTGAAGCAGGATTGTTACCATTAAAGTTCAAAATATCACATTCTATAAAAGAAATCCCTCTTGGGGAGTTTTCCTCTGAATTCCCATCTAATTTCTCTGTTACATCCACACTCCTTTCCCTCCCGATTTCCTTACTGAAACACATACAGCTATAAAATTTTAGTGGCAAGAGTAAAGTTACTTGGGTCATCTTTGTATTTTGGTGAGTATTATTGGCTGTTGTGTGTGGAAGATGTAGGATATATTTTGAGGCATGTGGAATTAGACTGTGAGGACATAATGCGTATTATTAGATAGAATATGTTTAGCCAGAGAGAAAGAGTTTGAAATTTGGTGATCAGGGTACAACCAGTGATCCATAATTTGATCCATATTTTGAACTCTGAAGGATCATTGAATGTGTACTTAAATCATCCAAGAAAAGAAAAATACAAAGAGCAGTGCCAACAGTAGATCAAAAACCTGAATACCGCTGTGAAGCTACTATAATGGGATGACCTCAGAAGGCAGAAACAAAAAAGAAAACCAGAAGAGAAAGCAAGAAAAAGGAAAGGGTGTGATTTCTCCCATATTCTCTGCCTCATGTGGCCCCTTTACAATCTTTTGGCTAAAAAGAGGAGGATTTCTTTTGGAATTTTTGCCATGCTTGCTCATGGTTCCATCCAAGACCCAGCTCTACCATGTCAAAACAGGGAGAAAAAGGTGGGGAAGACAACTGTGAAATTCAACCACTTGAGGATCATAATGGTTGGACTATGGGTTCCTCTGTGATCGACCTGCTGCTGTTAACTTTTCATCATCCTCTGTTATATGTAGTTGCTGTTTGTGTTACTAAGTCCTGAATTTTTATAGTGTAATGATCAGGGGAGATAGGCTATAGGGATCTCACCCCATCTTGCCTGGTAAGATTGCCAACCACAAGATTAATGTATCCAATACGATAGAATTTGCATAGACCAGCAATAATAACTAGAACATAAGAACATTTGGGTTCAGTGGCAGTTGGGAAACAAAATGGAAAAAAATAAGACCAAACTTCTAGTGAGTGCATTATAAGAGGGTGACCTCCAGATGAAATAAGATCAAAATATGATCTGTGAAACTGCAAAGAGTATGGATAGTGTGGGATATCAATGCATCATAGGGTGGGAAAATATTGCTATATACATGAAAAGCACAAGGCATAAACTAATGACCAAATGAATTTGATTTTGAATACAATGAATGTGAATACATCAAAATTGAGAATTTCTATTCAGTAAAATAAAGCACATCTTAAAAATAATTATTAGATAGTAACACTTTGAGAAAATGTTCTTATTGTCTAAACCTGAGAAAGGATTAGAATATATAAGGAACTCCTAAAAATCATAGAAAAGACTAGAACTCCAATAGACAAGCAGTTTTTAAAGAGGTATCCCAGAAAGCTAAAAATCATATAAATACCGAAATTCATTTATAATCAGAGGAATACAAAATAAAATAATGATAGATAATACTTTATGCTTATAAGATTAGAAATGTAGAGAAGGAAGTATGTGTATCAGAACCTTCATGCACTGCTGGTGAGAGTGTAGTTTGGAACAGCCATCCTGGAAAGCAATCTGGCAGTATTTAGTCAAGTTAAGAATGTGCATGATTTATTCCATTCCTCAGTATATATTTCAAATAAATTCTAACACTGGTGCATAAAAGGACACATTAAAGGATATTCAATGTGGCTTTCTTGTGACATTGGAAAATTGAAGTCAATCTGTCCATATTAGGAGAGTACATCAGTTATTTATAGATCTGTGAAAAATGAAGCAGTTAGAATAAACAGATTCAATGTGCTCATACAACATGGATGAAGCATAGGAATATATGAGTTAAAATGTGATATATATATTTAAATTATATATATACATATAAATTTAAAATTTAACATTTCCCAGAAAGAATACTTATAAATTAAAAAGCAAATTATTAAAGTCATTAGAATTATTGTCTTTGGAGCCATGGAGGAAACAGGAAAAGTGAATGGAAGTAATGCAGAATAAATACATAAGACATTTTAATAAAATAAGAAATTATACAGTATTTTTATAATTTTCCTTGAATTCTAAAGTACAATGAGCTCAGTCCCCATATTTTTTAAATGTCCCTCATATATTTTTTAAATGTACAAAAAAATAATAAAATGTTGTCATAAGGATACAAAATATTTTTTTAAATTTTTAAACATTTATTTTTGAGAGACAGAGAAAGACAAAGCACGAGCAGGGGAGGGGCAGAAAGAGGGAGACACAGAATCTGAAGCACACTCTAGGCTCTGAGCCATCAGCACAGAGCCCAATGTGGGGCTCGAACCCACGAACTATGGGATCATGACCTGAGCCGAAGTTGGACACTCAACTGACTGAGCCACCTAGGCACCCCTTTAATTTTTTTAACATGTATTTTTCAGAGCATACAAAATATTTTGGATGAGGCAGTAAACAGTGAGTGATTAACTTTCCTTAGGGAACTTTTGTTAATCTTCCCTGGAGAACTTTGATCTGCATCTTGAAAAATAAACAGAAGTTGACCATAAATGTAAGATGAAACATTCCAGAGGTAAATATTGGCACTATATCTAGGTTTTCTTCCTATTTTGTAGCCTGTCTTTCCGTATAAAGATGCTACAACTTGAGCTGTTTTTATAAAACACAAGAGTGACCATCTGATTCTTCCACAGCTTTAAAACTTCAGCAGCATACTGATTTCTATAAAATACATTACAGATTACAGTTTTTAATTTTGTGTCTCATCACAACCCTCCAATTAACATTTGTCAACTTTCTTCATGTCTCAAAATGGTAGGTTGGAATGTTGCATTGTGACTAGTATTGGATCCCATTTCTCAGGATGTCTTCTGTTAAGGACATTGATGGGGAAGGAATAGGATCCTGAAATTTAGAATGAGGACATATGTGCTGATGAAGCTGAGGACATTGAATGCCTAAATTTTTCTGAGTCTCTTTTGCCAATAGAAGCAGCCCTTTCACTCCTGTCTGAGAGCGTTAACCCTGCTTTTCCTGAAAAGTTTGTAATAGCCTCCCATGAGGTAGTGCCTAAGAAGACAGCTGATTCTCCTCAGGACCTACTTCTACCCTCTTTGCATTTAAGCCTGTAACTAGACTCATATCCAGAAGAATTTGAAGAGAGAGGTACAAAATGTAACCCATAAGGAGTTGTACCACACTCCAAAATAATTGCATGAGATTTTCTAATTTATATGGACAGAATACTGGATAATAGTGTAGGAATGAATATTAAGGGTATGGGGCAATGATGGAAGAAACTAAAGTTGTATCAAGACAAATTTATTGTTGTGGGCCCACTAAGTAGAGATTCTTGATTCATTGTTGTAGTTCAAGGGCTTAGAAAGGGCTCTAACATTTCGTTTGGTTATTTGGCTAAAACGGTTGCCTACACTAAAAGGGGGCTAAAATCCAGAAATGATTTGGTATGTACTGTAGAGGAAGGTATCCAAAGGTTTAGAGATTGGAACTTTAGGAAGGGATTTATTGTTTAAGACCAGTTCACCCACTATTTCACCATGACCGTAAGAAAGGAATTTGTGAGAGGAGCCCTAGCAGGTCACAAATTAGTTACTCTACCCTGCAGGTCACAAATTACAGTGGAAGCTACTGCCCTGGATTAAAAACTGCTGCACTGGGGATAACTGGATATCAGGAGGCAGGGTCCAAGAGGTCACTTGTTTTCCAAAGGTAAGGTCATCATGGTTGTTGTAATGGACAGCAGAGTCAAAGCACTACTCAGAATAGTGTAACTCAGACTTATTTTGTTGACTAGTTGATCATGGATTCCCAAGAAATGAAATAGTCATCTACTAAATTCTTGTTTGGCTTTATAAAGGGAAGACTTCTAGATCCAGTGAGCAGAAGTCCAATTTGAATCAAAAAAGAGTTACAGTCCCTCAGTCAATTTCTAGACTCAAGTCCGTTTCCAGACCCACACTCTGTGAATTAGGTGAAGCAGGTTACCTTGAGGAAGACCCACTACACTGCCAAATATTTCTGCTTTAATCTGTCTTCCAACCTTCCCCAACAGGACCTATGGCTTCTTACCACAGTGAAAGTGCACTTGGGGAAAAGGAAATAATCAGACTTTACAAGGGTTAATAGATACTATCTCTGAATTGACACTAATTCCTGGAGGTCCAAATATCACTTTGATCCATTAGTCAAAGTAGTAGCTTCACAGTGGGTCAAGTGGGTCTCCAGACCCATAGTTTGGTCATATCCCTGATTTCAGAATGCATGATTGGAATAGACATATTTGGTAGTTAGCAGAATCCTCATAGTGATTCCCTAATCTGAATGAGGGAAATTTTGGTTAAAAAAAAAAAAAAAAAAAAAGGCCAGGTAGGAACCACTGTCTTGAAAGAGTAAACCAAAAGCAACGCCACATTGCTAGAGGGATTGTAGAGACTAGTGCCACCATCTAGGACTTGAGTGATGCAGAGATGGTGATTCCCACTGAATCCTCATTTAACTCACCTATTCGTCCTGGGCAGAAAACATATGGATATTAGACAATGACAGTGAATTATTATAAATTTAACCAGCTCCAATTGCAGCTGCTGTATTGTGTTTATTGCTACGAATACATCCTCACTATCCTGTCTCTGTGGTAGATCAACTTTCTAGGTCTGTATCATAATTTAGTAAACAGAGAACTTGACTACATTTCTCTTCCTTAAGATATCATACTTGCCCATTGTACTGATAAGATTATGCTGATTGGACCTGGTGAGCAAGAACTAGCAACTATTATGGATTTATGGTTAAGATATTTGCATGTAAGGTAGTGAGAAATAATTCCGACAAACACTCAGAGGCCTTCTACCTTCAGAAAAATGTCTAGGGATACAGTGGTGTGGGGCATGTGGAGGTACATTCTTTCTGGGATGAAGGAGAAATTGTTGCATCTGGACCATCTTGTTTTCATTTCTCTCTTTTTTTTTTCTTTCTTTCCTTCCTGTGGGTTACTTGAACATTTTGGGGAGTCTGTCCGAACTTATTTATTGAGTATTATTTAGTGTATCTCTTTACATACATTTTAGCATGATTGCTTTGGGTATTACATAAAACATATGTATAGTATAACATGTATACTTACAGGAATCGATTGGTAACAGTATTTACCACTTCAAGTGAAATGGGGAAATACTCCAGTTAGATACCTTTATCTTTTCCATGTTTAAGTATCATTGTCTTAAGTATCAGGTAGGATTAAACATCTTTGTTTCAGTCATCAAATATGATTATAAAATGCATGAAGAAAGAATAGTCTGTTGTATGTACTCATCTTTCTGTTCTTTCCATGGTCTCTTTTTCCTTTTCAATGATCTAAGTTAACTTCCTTATCATATCTCTTTTGTTTGAAAAACAATCTTTAGGGGTGGGTCTGCTAATGATAGATTCATTTAGTTTTCTTTCACCTGATAATGTTTTTATTTTCTCTTCATTTCTGAAGTATAATTTCACTGGTTGTAGAATTTACCAATGACAACTTTTTTAAAATTATTAGGATTTTTTTATTTTCTCAGCTCTTGAAAAATACTGTGCCACTTTCTTTTTTTTTTTAATTTTTTTTAACGTTTATTTATTTTTGAGAGAGAGAGAGACAAAGCATGAACGGGGGAGGGGCAGAGAAAGGGAGACACAGAATCTGAAACAGGCTCCAGGCTCTGAGCTGTCAGCACAGAGCCCGACGCGGGGCTCGAACTCACGGACCGCGAGATCATGACCTGAGTCAAAGTCTGCCGCTTAACCGACTGAGCCACCCAGGCACCCCTACTGTGCCACTTTCTTATGGCCTCCATGGTCACAGATGAGAATTTACTGCCATTTTAACTGGAATTTTCTTATGCGTAAATCATCTTTTTGGCTGTTTTAAAGGTTTTTTCTTTGTATTCAGCCTTTTGGCCTGCTTGGTTTATCTACTGCTACTATTGCTCCCAGTGGACCCTGCTGGCACTATGCAACAGAGCCGAAACAGGTTGCTTGGCTTCTAAGTAGGGGTTGGAAAGTCTGGAGGCTGCCATCCAAGTCTTCTGGCTGCCCTATGTTCCCGAGCAGATGAAAAGACTCTTGGGATTGTGAAAGCAAAGTCGTTGTCTGGATTGTGGGGTTTGTTGTGGTTGGGTCCCTTCTGCCTGTTCTGCTCACTTGTCAGGTGTATCTGGGAAGACCAGGAGAATCTTGAGCACATAGGACTAACAGGCTTCTAGGAAAAGGACTCTTGCTATGACTGGATCACTTTTTCTTGTTCCACGGGCCTTCCCCAATACCCTTGAGTGGGGAGGAGAACCTTTTCCTGGAAGGAGATGCTTATTGACTGGGATGCTTCCTGTAGCTGGGTCTCTTTTGTAAGTATTACCTACAGACTCTAGAATCTCTTAGCTAAAAAGTGAAGGCTCACCCCTGGCAGCAAAAGAGAGTGCTTCCCTTGGCCACTTATTTTTGGGTTCCCAGTACATCTTCCCTTCCTAGTAGTGTTGGGTTCTTCTGAGGTTTTCAGAAAAATTCTCATCCAATCTGACAGAGGCATAAACTTTCCTAGCTGCCTTCTGTTGCTGGTCAGGAATGGGAAGAAGGGATCTCTTAGTTGAAGGGATAACAAGTTGGCCTGACACCATGGTGTTTCTTCAGTCCTGAGGCTGCAAAACAGCTCGCCTGCTTCTTGCCACTGTTAAGAATTTCTTCTTAGTTTTGTCTCATGTCATTTCCAGAGTTTGTAACTGTGATTTAGCAGGATAGAGCAGGGGGTAAAGGTCAACATCATCTTTTCAGACCAGACATTTTTTATTTATTATCATTAAAAACATGTTTATTATTTCTAGTTAATTCTTACAGAATTTCAGTTGATCTCTGCCTATCATTAAAATTACATATTTGTTTAACATCTTCATAAATCAGTTCTGTGTTTAGTGTCTAGTTTATCTTATCTCATTTACCTTTTATAAATTTATTATGTCTTCATTTTACAATTGAGGAAAATTTAGGCTTAGAAATGTAACTTTCTCAATTTACTTAGCTAGTAAACAGAAGAGCAAGGATTAAAAGTCTAATTAGACTCAGTCCCGATACCATTCTCTTTTCTTGGCTTTACATAGACTCTTTTGTGAGAAAAGCACACATAATTGGGTGTTTCTTTTCTTCACATAGAAGTAATTAAATCTCCTGTGTGTGTGTGTGTGTGTGTGTGTGTGTGTGTGTGTGTGTGTTTCATAAGGTCATGGGTGACACTACTGTTGTCCATTCCCCACAGATAAAATAAATATGACATAAACTTTGCGAGGGTAGCATGTTTAGTATTATTAGTGTTTTTGCTTATGCCAGTGTTATGCCTATTTTTGACGGTAGCATGACGGAGCTAGTTACTGGAGAGACTCGCATATTTTCTAGTGTGACAATACAATACAACCTATCTTGGACATATGTGTATCTCAACGGATATGTTTATAAAAATGGGGAGTTATTTGCTAACCTAAGAGAATTATATTTCATGATTATATTTTCTTGTATCTTTTTTAGAGTCATACTTAATATTGTTCAAGTTTAATCTAAAGTATTGTTATATACACCTAAGAACTTCTGTCATCCGATATTGATTTAAAAAGTTATAGAAGCCCCCCTGTGTATATTCCTTATTACAGGATACGAGTTCATCATTATATACTATAGGTCTTATTTTTAGAAGGAACTGAATTCCTGAAAAAAAAAAAAAACATTAGTATTTAAAGGAAGCAGCATAAAAAAGGCATCTTTTCTTTCTGTACCTAAAAACAAAATATGCAGGTCTTCTCGTGAGCTGCAAAATAATCTTCCAATACTATTAATAGGAAGCATTTTGAGGAATTCTCCTTCCAGCCAAGATAGGGAAATAGGAACCAATTTATCCTTCTGAGTGAAATAATTAAAAAATAAATCAAAATGTATGAAGTAATGTTTTTCAAGCCATTGAATATTAGGTAATATAGAAGAGTGATCCTTAAACACAGGAAACAAAGAAGGTTAGGGGGGAAACTCTCCAGCTACCACCTTGACAGATTTTCCAGTCTGTGGTGCAGGGAACAGGTACCTGGGGAGAGCCTGGCTGACTCTCTAGGTTGAAGTGATGTAGCTAAGATTTTAGGGAAGTCATTAAAGATAAAGTTTACAGGGCAGGGAATGGAAAGGAGAGGGATTCATAGAGAACTCCAAATATTTGCAGAAGGTCCCCTTCAGTAATGATGAGCTCACACTTGAAGTAGTGAAGACACTCCTTGAGAATGCGAAAAGAGCCACAAGAAAGGATTAAAGGAAGCAGTACTCAGTACTCACATAAGACCAAAAACTGGGCCTGTTTTTACCATATATTATGGAGTTGTGGGTATAGTACATAAAAAACTCTTGCTTAGGAGTGGAAGATGCTTAGATATAGACTAAATGCTATGTTGTGCATATATTGGAAAAAAAAAAGATACAGATTAAATGCTACCCTAGACCTGCCTAACATATCTTAAAAACAAGATATGAAACAAAATGTAAGTCATAAAGATACCCTAATATTTTTTTACACTTAATAACAGTGCTTCAAAATACAGAGAACAAACAATGATACATCTCCAGGGAGAAGAAGACAAATCTACAGTTACAGTTAAATATTTTTATACCACTCTCAGTATTTGATAGACCAAATAGACTAAAAATCACTGAGGATGTAGCAGACTCACCAGCATTTTAATGAATTGAAATTTGTACACATTCCACCAATAAAAGAAGCTACATTCTTTTAAAGTCCACATCAGATATTTAACAGGACTTTCCTTCCATAGTCTGAACAACAAAACATGTTTAATAAAATTTTAAAAGAATTATGCTATACAAAGTATATTCTTTGAATATAATAGAATTCAATTTAAAATTAATCTTGAATATTCCCAAATTTTTGAATATTAAATTAAAAAAAATAAGATAATCTAGACATTGAGGAGGAAATGAAATTAAATTGGATGTTTAACTGTATAAAACTGAAAACGCTATTTATCCAAATTTGTGGGATTCCACTAAAACAATATTTAGGAGATGATTTATAACAGTAAGCACCTATATAAGAAAAGAAGAAAGGTCTCAAATCAAGAACCACAACATTCATTTAAATAAAAACAAAAACAAAAACAACCTAGAAAATGAAGAATAAATTAAACCCAAAGAAAGGAGGAGAAATACAATAATAAAAATGAGCATGGAAATTATTAAACAGAAAGCAGTAAAGTAATAGGAAAAATTACAGTAACCAGATGTTGGTTCTTTTATTTTTATTTATTTCACATAAGGAAGCATTTACTTGAGGTTTAACATGAAATCCTACAAATAAAATTCATATAAACACAAATCTATATCCAGTTATAACAGATAGCAAAAGACAACGTATAAACAAAGAAAACTAATTGGTGGCTGTATATATTTGGACACAGTTGTGTCTTGTACAACTGATCTCAGATCAACAGATGACCAATCTTCAATGCTGTCTTACAAGATGGGTTGACTTTAGCAACCCCCTGCCATTTTCTTCAATGTCCTCCTTTACTATGGATGGTAATTGTCTTGGTGATTGCCATGCCGTCCAGAGGCCTTGCCATATGTGCTCTGTTGGCTACTGTGGTCTGCATATCCCTGTCCATTCATGTCCATAGTTGTCATAGTTATATCCAGTATAAGCATGGCTGCCATAGCCACAATAGATTTGATCACCACCATAGGCACTATTGTAATTTCCATATCCTTGATCATAATAGTTACTAAATTCTTGGTTCCAGTTGTGGTGCTTACCTCATCCATGATGCCTGGTACCACTCCTCCTGCAGGTGCAGCTCCAGCTGCCGCACCACTTCCTCCTTTTTGTTGTTGTTGCTGCCTATATACCTCTTTGGGTTGTGCAACTTTGATCCACTTCCCAGAACCAATTTGATGGTCTCTGCTTTCTAATGATGTCTTTACTGACTGTACACACGATAAAACAAAATCGTCTTGTCTCATGTGTTTTTGTATCCATGGGAATTCAATATTTTCAGTCTCTCTAAAGGCTTCAAAATATTCTTTAATTTGTTCTTCAGAAGTATCTGGGCTTAATCCACTCACAGAAACCCTGATGGGGGGTTCTTTTCCTTTTAAAGCTTTGGCCTTTTGGATGTCTATCAAACTGGTCTGTCATCCAGTTTGTGGTCCTTCAGTGCCAAAACCTTATCAATGCTAGCAGCATCTTTGAAAAGCACATATCCAAATCTTCTTGATCTTCCAGTCACTGGGTCTGTTTTAATTGTACAGCCTACAACATCCTCAGATTGAGGAAAGATAGATCTTTCTTGCTTCTATCCCAGTTCAAGCCTCCAATAAACATTTTACTTTCATCCTGCTGATTTTTGCACATTGATTTTGTTTTTCTCTATGTTGCTATACTTTTTCATGTCCTGCACTGAGGCGGCGCTGTCCGCCAGGGTGCTTGTGTGCAGTCCCAGTGGCAGCAGCAGCGGGGGTGGAGCCTGGGATGCTGCTGGCTCTAAAATAGCGGAAAAGTTGGTTCTTTCAGCGGATCAGTAATATTGACAGATCCCTGGCGAGACTGATGAGAAAAGGAAAACACGCATGACAAATACGAGAAATGAGAAGGTTACATCACTACAGGTTGTACAGAGAGTAAAATGTTAATAAGGGGGCTGTAATTAGCAATTTTATGAGTGTAAGTCCAACAACATAGAAAATAGGCAAATCTAAAAGCCATTCCTAATAACTCTCAACAAACAGAAATACAAGGGAACTTCCTTAAAGGAAGTTTGACAAAGGGCTTCTGTGAAAAACTTAATGCTAATATCACGTGTAATGATTAAGACTAAATACTTTAAAGGTCAGGGAAAAAGGAAGAATATCTGCTTTCATCGCTTGTATTTCATACTGAATTGGAAGGGCTAGCAAATGCAGTAAGAAAAAAATAAAAATAAAAGCATTCTGGCTAAGAGTAAAGTAAGAGGAAGTAAAATAGTTTTTATTTACAGAATACACCCTTGGCTAAGTAAAAACTTCAATGGAATTTAACGACAACAAAAAAAGTACTAGGACTTGTAGTTGAGAATATGGTTTCTAGATTTAAAAACAATATACTTAACAATAAGTACCCTCAAAATTTAAAATAAACCATTTACAATAGAAAGAAAGTGTGGTAAGTTGATTTCAAATATTATTTGAAAATTCAGATATCCTAATGTAGGCAAAAAGACTTTGCAAACAAAAATTTTGAGAATGCACAATGTCTGATTTTAAGACTCGTTATAAACCTCTATATCCCATGTCAATGTGGAACTAACATAAAGATAGATAAAAAGATTAACAGATGAATGAAAGAAAGCAGACAGTTCAGAGATGTGTGTGTATATATATGTATATGTTTATATACAGAGAGAGAGATAATGTACATAGAGAAAGAATATATAGGAAGAATAATCTTTTAAAACAAAAGTGTTGGGACATTTATATATCAGTATGCATAAAAAGTCTTAAATGCATACATTGAACAGTATAATAAAAATAACTCAAAATGTATCATCAACATGAAAATAAGCTACACATTTTTAGATTTCTAAAAATAAAAATTAGATAAAAACTATGTATCCTATGTGTATGCCAAAGTATGATTTATTATATATATAAATATATACATATATATATGTATTGAACTTATTAAAAAATAAGAATGTCTTTAAAAAGATACTATTGGGGCGTCTGGGTGGCGCAGTCGGTTGAGCGTCCGACTTCAGCCAGGTCACGATCTCGCGGTCCGTGAGTTCGAGCCCCGCGTCAGGCTCTGGGCTGATGGCTCAGAGCCTGGAGCCTGTTTCCGATTCTGTGTCTCCCTCTCTCTCTGCCCCTCCCCCGTTCATGCTCTGTCTCTCTCTGTCCCAAAAATAAATAAATGTTGAAAAAAATTTTTTTTAATAAATAAAAAGATACTATTAAGGGAATTAAAAGATAAAGAATGGGAGAAAATATTTGAAAATCACATATCTGATAAAAGACTTCTATACAAAATTATAATTCTCAAAACTCAGTAATAAAAAATGGTGTATCAATAAAAATGAACAAAATATTTCTAGCAGATAACTCACCAAAGAAAATAACAGATGGCAAACAAGTCCATGAAAAGTGTTCAAAATCATTAGTCAGTAGGGGAATGTAAATTAAAACTTCAATATAATACCACTACCTACACATTTGAGTAGTAAAAATAGAAAAATTGGGGTGGCTGGGTGGCTCAGTCAGTTGAACAACTGACTTCGGCTCAGGTCATGATCTCACAGTTTGTGGGTTCAAGTCCCACGTCAGGCTCTATGCTGACAGCTCAGAGCTTGGAGCCTGCTTCGAATTCTGTGTCTTCCTCTCTCTCTGCCCCTTCCTTGCTCGCACTCTGTCTCTCTCTGTCAATAATAAATAAACATTAAAAATTATTTTTTTAAATGGACAAAAAAAAAACCCTGATCATACCAACCATTTGCAATGATATGCAGGAACTGAAACTTTTATATCCTGTGGGTAGGAATGTAAAATGGTACAACCTTTCTCATTTAGGAAAAAAGTTTAGAAGTTTGAAAAAAAATTAATGTAAAATATAGATAGATCTACCATCATCTGTGTATTTCTAGGTATTTATCCAAACCAAATAAAAACATATGTCCCAATACACAGACTTGTGCATTACCATTCATAGTATCTTTGTAATAGTAAAACCTTAAAATAACCCAAATGTCCAAAAAAAGTTGAACGCATCAACAAACTATGATATAGCTATACATGGGAATACTACTTAGCAACAAAAAATAATTATTTACTAGTACAAAACACAATATGGGTGAATCTCAAAATAATTATTGTGAAAGAATCCTGACAAAAATCATACTCTGTGTTTGAATTCATATTAAATTAAATCAAATATATGATAAGAAATAAAAACAGATTAGTGGTTGCCTGGAAACAGGGTTTAGATGGGGAAGGGCTGGAAGGAGGAATTAAATATGCAGGAGGAACCTTTCAGCATTGATGGGTATGTTTAGTAATGGATAATGGTTTCATGGATTTGCCAAAGTCATAAAATTGAACAGTTTAAATAAATGCAGGTTAGTTTTGCAGATCATAAAAACACATTCTGGTTCACTTTCAGAAAAATAGAGCCATATTTTCTCATGTCACATGTACCAACTCAAGAAAAATATTATTTGTAATACAATCTCAGTCACATACTTAATCTTACAAAGCTTCACAAGTTCTTAATCATAAGCATCTGTGTACAGGTATTTAGGTAGATAGTGTAGCTGATGTGATATGTTTATTAAGCCCTATGAGCAATGTTAACAACAATTATACTCCTCAAGCTAATAGAACATTCATGTTTGATGTTTAAATAATTTCATTATCAAGATGAATAATAGGATTGACTTTGACAACTTTGTTAATTACTGATTTTGACAGGAAGCCAACACTAATTAGAATTTCATTTTTATAAAATGAATACACTGTTTGTAATCAGCCAAACATCCCTCAATTAAGTCAGAGCTCTAATATTGCCCACGTTGTCATTTTAATTACTCCCTAATATATGTAGAAAAATAAGTATTTATGTTAATTGTAAAATATTACTTTATAAACAGACTAATTCATACGTGAATTTTTGGTAGTCTACTGCCATTTTGCTACATGTGATAGAGACATAAAAAGTATGTTTAGCACTTCAGTTGTATTTAAAAGCTACAAGTTTCTAAGGATTAACCTTTTATAATTATTTTAGAAATAAAAATGTTTTACTCTCCTATGGGAATGGTAAGATTGCAATAACTGCAACAAAACCCAAAAGTTTTCTTTGGGGTTCCTCAAGTTTGACCTGCAGGGCACAGGTTGATAGCGTGTCCAAAGTGCACCCCAGCCACTGGTAGACCATATGGTTTCTTCCTAGTTCACTTGGAATTGTTGAGTCTCATCTGTTTTTGGAGAAACTTCTCGAAGAAAAACATTCTAGTCTGTCCTGTTTGTTCATGCCAATAGCAAGGTGACATTTCCACTCCATGAAATGCCTGAGAATGAAAGTAGTCCCACTTGGGGAGTCCACAACATGGTAAGTACCCCTTTCTTTCAGAAGTACCTTGTGTATCATTTTGTGTATCGTTGAGATTGTATTTCTTGTATGGGGAACTAGGCATTAAATTTCATCCTCCTGAAAAAATAGTGATTTGCACCTTAGGGTTAGTCATAAGAATCCTTCAAGTATTTAAAATCATGGAAGACATCCAGACAGGTCAGGCTCAATTGGTTGAATTGTCTTACTTTTTGTCCAAGGTGGAGTCTGGGAGATCTTTAATACAGCCTGCTGTTTCTGAATTGATGTTTCGGACCAAGTAGAAAGGTCAATACAGACACTTAGGGAGAATGCCACCTGGCTTTCTAAGCTAAATGCTGATGGTTTATAGGGTTTATTCAGCTGAGAGTGTGGGCTACAAGGTTGAATCAATAGTACAAGTTGTTATCATTTTGCTGTTAAGGTCGTATTGGTAGTAGCTTTAGTTAAATGCCACATAAAACATTTCAAACTGATTTGGTTTCAGCCCTGTCAGTTAAATCAGAATCAGAGTGGCAGACAGTATACATGTATGGGAAATTTCTAGTGATGTGATATAGCAATGAGGGTTGGTTATTATTAGGAGAGAATTCTCCCTAGATCTGTTTCATACTTGAATGACTTCTATTAAGTTGTGTTGTTTGAACTATATTTTCAAGGATGTTTATACAGCAAACATCATTGGAAGACAGAGATAGTATCTCACTCCAGGGCAGAGGGCACAAGGATTTCTTTACTATATAATTTGTCTTTCCATGGCAATAGTTAGGCCGGCTTGCAAACACCCCAGTTTAAGAGATTGGAGCTTTCTAAGCTTGAGGTTCCTCAGATATAATCCAAAACCTCTACATTCAGGACATCAGATGGGCCTTTTCATATTGCCTGGGGGGATGGTAGGTGGAAGGAACTGATGGTAACAGGAAGGTTAAGGTATCTTTTGTGCCTTGAGTAACAGAGTTCTTTGTCTCTGACTCAGAAGTCTAATGTTTCTTGCTAACATCTATGAAACTGTGTCAGGATAACTCCTTGTTTTATAAGCAAGGTAAAAATCTCAGACATTTCACAGTTCTTGCCTCCCTTCCCTCATTTTGTAACCAAAGCATTAATTTCTGAGAATCAGATTGGTGATTCCTTGAACAAAGAGAAAAAAGTGATTGGGGCAGCAGTTATGGTTTTTTATGGGTTTTTTGCACGGTTGTTATACTACTTCATGGAAGCTTTATTTTGTAGGGACCAGAGTCTTTATATTGTCAAAGCCAAAATTCTTTGAAAAGTTTGGGGGTCCCATTTTGTGAGTAAAGTCATTCTAGTAAATAACCATAAGTTCTTGGGGGGAGAACTGAGGGATACATTACAGTGTATAATTGCCATAATTTTGTCTGTTCCTTCTCCTGGACTCCTGGTTACTTCTTTAGTCAGTCAGTTTAAGTTGTGAAAACTGGTTCAGATCTGAATTGGCATAGTTTGTGACTTTAAACCAAGGTAGCTATGAATTGTCCAGGCTCTTTTCTTTTGTGTAGATTAAACAGTACCTTTTTTGGTTACTTATATGTTTTATCTCAAGGGAATTCATGGTCTCTTGACCATCCCCATGGATTTCTAAGGATTCGTGCACCTGTTTGCTACTCAGATATTGATATTCTTTATAATAATTGCAAACAATTTGCCTCTGATAGTTAAACATCATTATTGTCTCCTTTATGTCATGCCCCGTGCTGCTCAAATGGTCAAATTTATGATAATGTATCCTACCATCAGCTCTGACATACCAAGAACATCTACCACTTTTTTCCTAATAATGCCAGTACCCTACTCACTGAAAGTGTCTGTAAGGCACTTTCCTAAAATTATAGTCAATTGGTAGGTTGATGTTGTTACTCTCTAAACCCAGGAGGTTGCTACCATATTGATAACATTTGCCAACTCCGTGTTCTGACCTTTTGTTCAAATTCTTACCAGATCCACTCCTCCCCCATCAGTATATGTGGACTAAGTCCTCCAGATCACTGAAGATATAGTATCATTCCTCCTTTAGCTGACATTGCCCTTTCTTTGTCAGGTTGTGTAGTGACAATCCTAATTGTTGATCTTATGGCTAGGAGGTGAGGCAGAGTCAAACCTGAGTGAAGCATGTTGTCTTGAAAGATAAAGAAGTAGGCTACTTCTGAAGGTCCTGTGAATGAAGGAAGCCTAGGATTTCAAGGGTTTTTTTTTTTAGTGCATATACTTGGCTTTCTCAAACTCATGTCTCAGTCTCCTAGTCCTCCCAGATCAGGATGCTTACATTTTCATAGTGGACTTGGTGGGTTTGAGAATTAATATCATTATTCAGCTTAATATTCAGCTCCATTGTTGTCCAAGTAGCTTTGTGATAGAGAGTGCCAATCTTATGTTTGCCTATAAGTAAACAAACACAACCCAAAGTGGGGACAATGTGGGAGTGGGAGCTTTATCTATATACTAGTGGCAATTACAGGAGATAGAGTTTGAGTTTAGACCCCTGAGGGAGGGGCCTGGTAATAAGAGTCTAAGATCAAATAGAGTTATAGCAAATAAACTTGGTTCCTTGCCATAATTTGTTGATATCAGATTTAGGGAGGTGGGAGGGGAGGTTATTCAGATGTGGCCAGTAACTGGAGGAAGAAGGAGAAACCTCAGTGTTAACTGAGGGGAACAGTCAACTTGTCTGACACAAAGAAACACATTCTAGTAATTTTGCTGTAAAGTGAAGAGAAAGAGTAAGACAGAACTAGAGCACAGGTCTGTTACCAAATATTGGACTAGCAAGAACAAAGCAGATACCCTTCCTTTTCTTTCTGACTCCAATCTCCTCTTCTTCTTCCTTTGTGGCCTGCAGGTATAGCTTCACCCTTTCCTTCTCTTTTAGCTTCCTCGTTTCTATAGTGCTCTTTGAGGGATAAAACATGTAGCCCACAAGGTACACAGGAATAAGAAAAGGGATGGAGGTATTCTGCAGAAACTGGCTGAAGCATATTGGGCAGGTAAAAGGGATTACAAGCCACTATCTCTAATCCCTATGCTTTTGCAAATACAAAATTCTTTTATCCAGATGGTATCTTGTTGATCAGGGAGAGAAAGATTGGGCATCTAGTAGTTAGTTCCACATTTGTGAACAATTGAGAAGGAGACCAACGTTAATATGTTAATCTTAATATATTAACAATGAAGAATCTATCTCAGGATCGGGGAGAATGATGACTATAATCTTTTTATTGAAACATATTATCAGTGGAAGAAAGTAGATACCACAGAAGAAAATACGTGAGAGAAGGCGGGAAACTATAAAGGAGCAGTAACTTAATTTATTATTCATTTATTAGCCAATTTGAGAGAATTAAATGGAACCAATCCATTATTTCATCAACAATAGGATGCTGATAATGGTGCTTTAAGATAAAAGGAATGTATGTTTAAACAATATTAGCAATTAAAATAAACAAAATGTTCATATAAAGCCAATATAGTTAAAAGTATATTTCCTTTATTCCTTTATTGACTTTCCCTCAGGAAAAAACTAAGAACCATAAAGTCGGTAATTGTATGAACATTTCCTTTTAATGTCATGAGGGCTGTTGAATTCTTAACTGCATTGCCTTTCTGAAACATGGTGTGTAATATGGACTTAAGTGTGATTGTTTTTTTTCCTTTCTGAATGTACACAAATGAACTCCATATTATTAATTTGGGTGACTATTCTCCTAAAGCAATTCCCCCCTCCTTTTTTTTTTTTTAACTAAAGCATTTCCTAATAATAGAATTCTAGAATCTGAGATAGTTTCGAAAAAGAATATATGAGACTTTCAAGAAAATTGTCAACTTTCAGAAAGAAGTCTGAGTTAATTATTCTCTTTGGGAAGACACTGTCTGAATATAGAAGGAAAATAGAAATTTTGTAAACTGATATTGGATAAACAGGAACTGACTCAAAAGAATGTGTGCTATGCACCATCACCGATACGAAATGTTTAGTGAATGCTTACACATAGAACCTATTCTAAATGAGGCAAATACAAATATACAAACCTTCTCTAGAAGGAATTAATTGTTGTTGTTAAAAGATAGCATATGCTCAGTACCAAGAGCAAGGTGCCTGTGTGGCTGGAACATGGTCATCTGGGAGAGAACAGTAGAAAATGATTCCTGAAAAGAGTGTTGTGGCCAGATCATGTAGGGCATTTTGGAAAATAGTAAAGATTACCAGTTTTATGTGAAGTATGAACTTTGGAGGATTGTAAGCAGTGAAGAGACACCATCATATCTGTGTTTCGAAATGATTATTCAGACTGATATATGGAGAAATGATTACAAGGGGAATATACTATAGAATATAAATAAGGGATACCAATATGGGGGCTATTGCATAGTTGGATATGTGATGGTGGTGGCTTGGATTAACATGACAGTACAGTTGTTGATAAATGATCAGACATGGGATATATTCTGAAGGCAGAGGACAGGATATTCGTCTGTTTTTCTTTTTTTTTTTTTTT
>NW_024412440.1:2243351-2246985 GCF_014898765.1 Herpailurus yagouaroundi | reverse complement strand
TATGCTGTCAGTGCAGAACCTGATGTGGGGCTTGATTGGATGCTTAGCCAAGTGAGCCACCCAGACACCACAGGATATTCTTCTGTTTTTTTCTGGAGTATGAGAAAAGAGCAGTCAGGATGCTTATAGGGTTTTTGGCTTAGGCAATTGCATGAATAGGATTGACATATAATGAAGTAAGAATTTGGGGATGGATCATGTTGTGTATGGGATATCAAGATTTCCATTTTGGACATGTGTACTTAGTGGAAGGGTATACAGTAAAGCCTTGGATTGCGTGTAATTTGTTCTATGAGTATTCCACAAGATAAGCAAACATTTCTAATAAATTTCAACTTGATAAATGAGCAATGTCTTGCAATACAAATAGTATGTGATAGCAAACATCACATGATCACAACTGAGCCAATGGTTCTTCTCTGTCTCACGCACTCACTGCAGGATTGTGGGTGATCATCTCCCATGCTTGAATGCTCAGTCTCAGACTGTGGTGTTTGGCAGAAACCAATGATTTTTCAGAACGTTGGAATGTGTCCACAAATGGCTCTAGTGCATTTTTTATCACTTCAAAGCACCTATGGATAGTCCTTTACTTTTTCATGCAAGAGTAAGCTTAGGAATGCTTTGCTTCATTCTAGGTCATTGGGTAGATTCCTTGTTAAAGTTGCACAAAAAGAAAAAGATTCCATTGGACCAATAGATAGCAGTGATTCCATTAGTGATAGTGAAAGTCGTCCTATACAATTACCCTCCTCTCTCTTGTCTCCCTCACACTAGGCACGAAGGTTTTCAAAGGTTAGTTCAGGTGAATTTGTTTAATTTTCTTTATATTTTGTATTTTGTTTTTATTTTATTCTTTATTAAAAAATTTTAGTGTTTATTTTTGAGAGAGCATGAGTGGGGAAGGAGCAGAGAGAGAGACACACACAGAATCCAAAGCAAGCGCCAGTCTCTGAGCTGTCAGCACAGATGCTGATGTGGGGCTTAAACTCACAGACCGAGAGATCATGACCTGAGCCAGAGTCAGAGGTTTAACTGCCACTGCCACCCAGATGCCCTTATATTTTGTATTTTCTTTATTATTTTGTGTTATATTACAGTATTGTAATCATTTTTATATGAATATTTTTGGGTTGTGGAACAAATCATCTGAGTTTCCATTATTTCTTACGGGGAAATTTGCTTTGATATACAAGTGCTTTGGATTACAAGCACATTTCTGGAACAAATTTGTTCACAAACCAAGGTTTTACTGTATATAGTTTGGGGAAATATTTGAACCAGAGAAAAAATTGTGGAGTCATCAAGGTATATATGCCATTAGAAGTCATAGGATTAGTCCAGTGGTAGAATTATCATTGATTCCAGACAAATCATAGTTTGAGTGTAATAGTAAGAGAAGAATTTCTAGGACTAAACCCTAAGACACTCCACGTTGAAAAGTTGGTCTAAAAGGGAAGTAGAGTCAGAGGAAAGAGTGAGAGGAGAAGACGACGGGAAGCCCAGTGTAAACCCTATAAGTCTCTGTTAAATGTTGCCTCCTTTTTCTTCCAGTCATTTTTACAATGTTAGTTATGTGTTTATTTAGCTGTTTATATTATTAATGTCTTTATTAGAATATAAATTCTTTGATAAATTGCTCATCACTTTATATCTAATCCATGCCATGGCGTCCACCATACCTAGGTGCTAAAAAAAATATTTGATGGTTAAATAATTACTTTGTAATGTTATCCACGAAATACTCTTTTTTTTAATGTTTATTTTTGAGAGAGAGAGAGAGCGCATGAGGGGGGAAGGACAGAGAGTGAGGGAGACAGAGAATCCAAAGCAGGCTCTGCACTGTCTGAGCCGAAGTCAGACACTCAACTGACTGAGCCACACGGGTGACCTCATGAAATATTCTTTCAGTGAGTAATATGAATGATAAAAAGTATTTTACTTCATAGAGGTTTTTATTGATTTTTTCTGTGAATATCAATATATTGAAATCCAAATATTTTATTGTACTTCTATTGCTTTCCTCAGATTATACATCTTTTTAGTATTTATAATTTTATGTATATTTACTATTTTCCATAGATAATTTCATTTTCAAATTTACACACATAAATATTATATTAAGGGTCTATAAATACTGTCATACATTTAAAAAAATATATTTTATGGGCTCACTTGGTGAAGTGTCCAACTCTTGATTTCAGCTCAAGTCGTGAACTCATGGTTTGTGAGATCGAGCCCTATGCTGGACTGTCCTGACAGCATGGAGCCTGCTTGGGATTCTCTGTCTCTCTTTTTCTCTGTCTCTTGCCCCGCTCATGCTCGCTCTTTTTCTCTCTCAAAAAAAATTAATTAAATAATTTTATTTTATATTTATTCCTTTAATGTATCTAGAGTACATCCTGAAGAAAATTGTGACGTGAAGAGGAAAATATAATTTTTTTCCTGCAACAAAATAACTCTAGCAGTTTTTATTTAATCCTTCTTCCTTTCAAGATAAGCATAAGACATTATTTTAGAAATTCATTCTAGTAAAACTTACTTATAGGAAAATGTGTAAGTCATAATGCGTAAGTTGTATGATTTTCCACATAGTGAACATGCTCATACAACCAAGACTCAATTGTAACCAAATTCTGTTTATCTGTCTATAGATTGATGATGTTTCTATTTGCCTTTTTAAAAAAAGTTTTGTATATTAAAAATGTGATTTTAAAATGTAGATGGAGGTGTATGTGATCTAAAATGCATTGATTGGCAGAATCCAAGAAACTGGTCTTGCATCCCCGTCACTCTTTCACCCCAAAGTAACACTGACATCCCTACCTCACCCACCATAGATAGTGTTGCATTTTTAAAATAAATTAGATATCTAATTCAGGACACGTTTACATATCTTAACTTTTTACCCCCTCAGTATTATGTTTGTGAGATCCATTCCTGTTACATGGCAATGGTTCATTCATTCTCATTGCTCGCTCTGTGGTACTCTTGTGTATCATGTTATAAGCATTCATTTTTCTGTTAGTAACCATCCAGATGTTGATTATATTTTGGTCTTTATGATAATAAAAATTCAGTGTTTCATTGGACAAGTTTTTTGTATTTCTGTTATGTATATGTGTAGGAATGTGTTGTCTACTTAGTTTCAGTAGTTATAGCCAAATAATTTTCCAAAGATGTGTATCAGGTTAAAATTTTACCATCAGTATATAAGGGTTATACTTGCTCCATATTTTGCTTTTTTAGCAACTTTGGTTGGTTTGAGCAATATTTTGCTGTGGTTTCATTTCTATTTCCTTGATTACCAATAAGTTGAACAATTTTCCATATGTTTATCTGTTATTCAAATATCCTCTTTTTTGAAATGAGTATTCAAATCATTCACCTATTTTTCCATTGTGTTTGTCTTTTTGTTATTAATATGTAAGGAATATATATTATATGTTACTATTTAACTATTTTATTATAGCCCAGTTTATCAATTCCTTTTTTACCCTTTATATTGAGTAATTTTTGTTTCCTAATTTAAAATCTTTATTTACTCCTAAGGTCATAAATATATCCTCCTCTGTGTTCTTTTATAAACTTCATTGTCTTAACTTTCACATTTAGATTTACAATCCATCTAAAG
>NW_024412440.1:2194957-2243251 GCF_014898765.1 Herpailurus yagouaroundi | reverse complement strand
CTCTGCCCCTCCTCTCCTCAGTCTCTCTCTCTCTCTCTCTCTCTCTCTTTCTCTCTCTCTCAAAATAAATAAATAAACCTAAAAAAATCTTTAGAAAAAATTCTGTCTCCAGATTATCTATTTTTTTCCTGTGTTCTATTTATCTGCCGGTATCACTGTATTCTAACCAGTGTAACTTTATAATGTTATGATACCCGATAGTGTAAGTTCTCCAGTTTGGTTCTTCTTTCGGTTTGTTCTAGCTGTCGTAGGTTATTCATGTTGGCATATACATTAAAAAAATAGCATTTCAACTTAAAAATACTGTACTTTGATTGTAATTTTGATGAATCTATACATAGAATTTGAGGTGAATTGACATCTTTACAATACTGACTCTCTAATTTATCTCACGGGGTATCCCTTAATTTATTATGTCATCTTTAATTTCTCTCAGTTAAGTTTTATAGTGTTCAATGTAGGATTATTACACATCTTGCTTTTATTTATTTTTATATTTTATACTACAAGCTATTATAATAGTTCTTTAATGCAAATGCTCACATGGTTTTTGTGTGCTCCAAAATATTATTTTACTTTGACTTTGAAAAATATTTTAGTGGAATATGACCCTTTTGATTGACAGCACTTTAGGATGAAAATTTAAAACCCATCTACTGCATTCTTAACTTTTGTTATTGTATTTTTCACTTCCAGAAATTATCTTTGACTTTTTTATGGATGCCAATTCTTTGGAGAAGTGCTCTAAATTTTTATCTATTTTGTCAATCTTATTTTTTGTTAACTAGAACTTATTAAGCATAGAACCTTAAAAGTCTTTGATAATTTTAATATATGGATCATCTGTAGGTAAACTTCTGTTGACATTTTTTGTTACCCTCATTTGTGTCGTGCTTAGTTTGCTTGGCAAAATTTTTATTAAAAGCCAGACGTTGTGACAAAAAAAAAATTTAAAAATTCTAGATGATGTAAATGCCTCTAGAGAGAGATCACTCTTTTCTTTGCAAAATGGGCAATGCAGGGATTGAGCTGAGTTTAACCCAATTTCCAGTTTTAGACACTTTCTATTTACTCCTGCTTGCATTTTACATTGTGGTCTCACCCGCCCAGCAGTTTCATAAGTTGTTGTATTTATCAGGGACCCACCAGCCTGGCAAGGTAAGAATAAAACTTGTCTTCTCAACACCTCAGGGCTTCAGAAAACTATGATAATTTACAGAAAATCTGTGCCTTGCATTTTAGTCTCTACTCTATACTGCTTGAAAATTCCATAATAATTTTGGTAGAACATCTGGTACATTTTTGACCTCAGTTCTCCATTTTTGTTTCACTAGAGTCCTCAGCCTTTAGGTCTCTAATTTTTTTTTCTGTTCAACTAATGTAAAACTGTCAGTGCTGTGCCCAGCCCACACCTACAACTTCTGATTTGCCTGGAATCAGCAAATATCCTGTAAGACAATATTGATGCAGTATCATGGCCTCCTTTTTGAGAGATTTCTCATGTCTGGGATTTTTTTCCTGCTAAAATCGAATTGCCTCATCAATTTACCTGTGTCTTCAAACACTGTTTTTGTTATATTTTCTTTTGTATTTTATGTAGATTTTCTAGTTGAATATCTCTCAAAAGAGACTCATTCTCACTATGTGATATATTCTTTTTTTTTTTTAATGTTTGTTTGAGAGAGAGAGACAGAGCATTAGCAGGGGAGGGCCAGAGAGAGAGGGAGACCCAGAATCTGAAGCAGCCTCCAAGCTGTCAGCACAGAGCCAGACACAGGACTCGAACTCATGAACTGTGAGCTCATGACCTGAGCTCAAGTCAGACGCTTAACCCACTGAGCCACCCAGGCACCCCGCCAGTGATATATTCTTAAATCTCAAAAACAAGAGAATAAATTCTATAGATCTTGGTCTGAAGACGTGCATGCACACACAAACTCTCTGAATATATATATATATATATATATATATATATATATATATATATATACACACACACACAAATATATATATATATACAATTATTACAATGATTACTGTTCATCAGGAATATAGTCAATGGTATTGCAATAGTGTATGGAGACAGATGGTAGCTACCATCTGAGCATAGCATAGCCTGTAGACTTGTGGAATCATCATGCTGTACACCTAAAACTAACGTAACATTAGGTATCAACTATGATTAAAAAAATGAGTGCTGTTCACTTATAATCTATAGGTAGTCTTATTTTTTATTTTAATTTTGTTATGTCCCTATAGTTTCAAAAATTTCAGACAATGAAAATGGAAAACTATCCTCAGCAGAAGTAAACTTAAATTGAAAAGGAATATGATTTATTAATGAGATATGTGTGGGTGCTATTTGGAGTTTTTAGATTATTCTTTTATAATTCAATAACAAAAATGTATTTAGTGATAAACATTTTGTTTTGATCTATCAAAAATAAATTTAAATATTATAACATCAGGGATAGTGATAACTGTCATTTATTTATTTTTCATAAACAGAGTTTTTATTATTATTAGAGTAAGCATGGTCTTCTAAAGACCATGTTGGTTATCTTTGGTTTTCCTGGGGGTGGGGGGAAGAACTCTGTGCCTCTGCTACTGTTATCTAATAGATTTTTACCTATGAACAGTTGAATGAGTTACAAGATTGCTTTTTAAATAATACATGAGCTTGAACCCTATGATAACATTTTCAGAGGATAATTATTTGCTAGAAAAATGTATTTGAGAGCATGTAAGAATCTTGTGAATCCTTTCAATCACTTTAAGTGCATATCTAAAAAGCTTCCAAATTAAATATACAATGCTGGCTGATGTTCACTTGTTATTTTAACTCACACTGACAGCTATATACTACCTCTGTGTATATACTGTTTATATATGTGTTGATGTACATGTATTATATACATGACTATATACCTTGTGGCTGTTTCTGTGATGCGAACATCAACATCAAGCCGTATGTATTCAGAATATTTAGTTTAGGTGGATTATTTTAAAACTGTTTTTGTTTGAGAGAAATTTAAACTGTATTCTGCATTCTAAATGTCTTTAGAAGTTTCAACATTTGATGGAATTAAACACACAATTAAAAAATATGATTTAGGGGCGCCTGAGTGGCGCAGTCGGTTGAGCTTCCGACTTCAGCCAGGTCACGATCTCGCGGTCCGTGAGTTCGAGCCCCGAACTCACTCTGAGCTGATGGCTCAGAGCCTGGAGCCTGTTTCCGATTCTGTGTCTCCCTCTCTCTCTGCCCCTCCCCCGTTCATGCTCTGTCTCTCTCTATCCCAAAAATAAATAAACGTTGAAATAAAAATATATGATTTAGCTTGTTTTGAAGTGTGGGGTTTATAAATATTGTTACCAAGGTGATGATTTCATTTAATATAAACATCCCTTGACAGAATCAGATTTGGGACATAAAAAAGTTCAGTTAATAATAGTTTATGTAATGGATGAACAACAGAAGTTACCTTTTCTTATTAGGATTTATTTATTGACTGACTTAGTTACTTACTTACTGAGATGAGAGAGTAGCTTTAATGGATTCCCCAAATGCATAATAGCCAGAGAAGCAAATCGGGTCATGATAAATGAGGATTCTGGTACACTTCATTTTTAAAAGGTGTAACTATTTCCTTATCTAGGGGAAAGGTAGCTGGCAATGGGTATTTGGGGAAGATATTATTCCATTATTATCACAATTAAAGGCTGAACAGTGTAATGGGTTAGAATCTAACATCAGGAGTGAGATTGCCTTGGCTTATATCCCAGCTGTACCATTAACTAAGTGCATGGTTTTGAGAAAGTTACTGTGTCTCACTTTCCTCATCTTTACAGTTGAGGATATAATAATATTAATAAATAGGGTAAGTGTTGAGGTTTAATTATTGTATGTGAGATGCTTTGAACAGCACTGTTATTATCATGGAGATCAAATATTGAAATAATTCCTGAGAAAAACAGGCAATATATTCACATTCGCATTTTATTTGAAAGAGGTAACAAACTTTCTTTAATGTATTATTCTTATGACCAAAAATACATTTTGGAAAAGGTGCTGAAAACGAACATGTGTAATAGCCCACATTATCAGAGTTTGCCTTTTGAAATGTTGAGGATCAATCATATTGTTGAGATTTTATTTTTCTTTGCCCAATTAGTATTTTACATGTGGTATTTTCTATCACGGGAGTTCATGTTTTTTAGCAAAGGATATAAGTAGGATAGCTACTTGCCATTTTTTTACAATGAGAAATTCAAGCAGTCTTCTGTAATCTTTAGATCTATCTGCATCAATCTTTGGTAGTTTTTTATTCCTTCGTACTAAGATATTCCATGATAATCTTATACTTTCTCTGCTCCACCTCTGGGATCTTCAATTTCTCTAAGAAGCTTTGCTTCCTATAACTAGGGTATGGTATTTAGAAAACATCTGGGTATTGATATTTTCATTGCTCCCAGGCTGTCATTGCTAAGTATCCTCAGCAAACGTGTTTATATCTATCTTATCTATCAACCCACCCACTTACCTACCTGTATGTGGGTATTAAAAACCATAGACAGACATTAGAATCCTCCAATTCCAATCTAATTAGCACAAGGTTCTTCTAGCATCTCTTTAAAAATATTTGTAATTTCCTTTTCCAACAGAAAGAAACAAATCTCCCATTTCCTACACTTATCATTTGCTTAATCTTCAAATAAAAGTGAAGTACTTGATTCAGACTCACTA
This sequence comes from Herpailurus yagouaroundi, assembly GCF_014898765.1. NCBI lineage: Eukaryota > Metazoa > Chordata > Mammalia > Carnivora > Felidae > Herpailurus > Herpailurus yagouaroundi. The sequence goes on along the minus strand of NW_024412440.1, from coordinate 2,238,507 downwards.
ATCCACATCACTATGGAAAATGAACCTACTATCAAGAGTTCAACATGGGTTTATAGTTCTTTGATTTTTTTAGCGGGAAGCACAAACACTTAAAGTATCTGCGTGATACTTGGCTGATATGTTGGGGAAAGCAAGACTAATTCAATGTAAATGGAAAGGAAACCTCATAAGTACATGGATATAGAGAACAGTGACGCATGGGTATGGGTATTACTTTAACAGTCCATCACATTGTGTCACTGGACCCAAATGACTCCTTACCCTTCACATTTAACGTATACTCACTTATAAGTCCCCCAAGTCTTATCTAATCATGGATTCAGGATCATAATCCATTATTTTGTGAGCATATCAAGTCAGATGTACACGATGTACGTCCTCTTCTTTCAAAGTTCTCTGAAGCAAAAAGACAAGTTATCCAGCCTGCATACTGTTTCCAAATGGTTACACTCTGTGGTAGGCAGAATTCTAAGATGCCCCCCAGATTCCTCCTCCTAGTGTACATGCCCCGAATAGTTGTTTCTCTTTCTGTGGGGATGGGACCAGAGAATATGATGGTCTTTCACATGATTAGATTACTGATCACTTCACTTTCAGTTAATCAAAGGGGTGATTACCCTGAGTGGGCCTGATCTGAACAGGTGAGTCTTTTAAAAGAAGGTGAAGCATCAGAGACATGCTTCTTTTGATTTAGAAGGAAACACACTACCAGTTCATAGAGAAAACCGTGTGGCAGGGAATGATAGGTGTTCTCTAGTAGTTGAGGTCCTTCGTCCTGCAACCAGAAACTGAATTCTGCCAACAGTAATCTTGGAAGAGTTACCTGAGTCTCGGAAGAGATGATGGGTCTGCTCAACACCTGGAATTGAGCCTGGTGAGACTCTGAACAGGGAACGTGGCAAGTTGTTGGTACCCAGACTCCTAACCCATAGACATTGTGAGATAATAAATTTACGTTCTGTTAAGGAGATGGTTTGTGGTAATTTATAATGCAGCAATGGAAAACGAATGTGTGCTCCCATTTAAAACAATAGAGAGGAAGAGCTTGTTCAGAGAAATTGTGAAAGTCAGGATAGGTTTTCTTATCCTAACAGCAGGGAATGGTCTCTGATTTGGGCCCCAGTTTTGCTCCCTAGGAGCACTTTGTTAGCCTGGCTTTCTCTGTAGTTCTTGGCTCTACCCTTTAGACTGTCCATCCTTTTTCAAAAGAAATGGTTCATGTTTGCAGCAAAGCAACCCTCCTGTGGTGTCTGTTTCAGAAATGGGGCCAAGAGACCTCATTTAATTTCGAATTTCCTCAGCCCCTGCTTCTCAGTCCAAGCTGGCAGGGTTTTTAATAGTACCCTTATTTAAATAACTTTGTGAGTTTCCTATGACATTTTGGAAGGCTTAGTCCCTGCCCCAAAAGTCACATTAATTTCATGACAAACTTCTCTCTACCTTAGGGGTGTCAGGCAACTATGTAACAATATTCATATGATTTTTGAATTCCATTTTTGTCAAGCTGATAAGATCTATTAGGCACAGCTTAAATCTCTCTGAGATCTTTAGAAAAGCCTTTGCTACTATATCTTTGCTTTGATCTTTACCTTGAGGCCACTTATTGCTTCAGAATCTTTGCCAGACCCAGAGACTTGAGATGGAAAAGCTTTATTTTCCAAACCAGCTGGTCGTGACGCCTCCATTTTTTCCCTCCAAATTGACCTTGCAACATGAATGATTCATTTTTATCTCTTCTCTTTGTTCTCATACCTTATCCTACCCAGCTAAAAGAAGCCAGCAGCTATTTTGCAAATGTGGCTAGAACATGTCCTTAGCCAGATCCTCTAGCTCCTTAGGTCCAGTTACTGTCTTTCCGGGAACTTTTGTGTTGGCCAGTTGTTCTGTCTCTACACACTTGGGTCCCCAGTATCCCATCCTCCACAGCAGTTTCCTCACCACTTTTACAGACACAGTAGCAGTTTGTTTGCTGTTCCTCCAGGCTTGACATTAGGCCTCTCCCTGCTGTTCCTCCTCTAGTACCAGCCTCTCCTGCTGCTGATGGTCACAAAGACAAAGCAGTATTTTAGGTTTTTGTTATGACAGTGCTCCATTTCAAGGCACTATTTCTATTCAGTCTATAATTGTACACACACACACACACACACACACACCTCAAAAACCAGAGGCTTAACACACCAACAATATTTTTTCTCATAATTCTGTGAGCTCTGCAGTTTGGGCTGGATTCAACTGGATGTTTCTACTACTGTTTTCTACTGGAGGTACTCGTGTGACTGGTCATTCAGTTGGGGCTGGATGGACTCACAGAACATTAGGTGGTTACTGTTGATTGTCATCTGGGCTGCATGTGTACAGCTTATTACCTGGACCTCACACATTAGAAATAATACAAGAAGCCCCAGTGAGAGATGTGTGTGTGTGTGTGTGTGTGTGTGTGTGTGTGTGTGTGTGTCTGCTTTTGTTACTTTTGCTCTTGTCCTATTAGACAAAGCAAGCCCCATGGCCAAACCCAGAATCAATGTGGAGGTGACTACAGAGGACATATATACATATGTGTATATATATGTAAGTAATACATACAGAAATGTTCGTTTGGTGTCATTACTCTGACACCTTTCAGTTTGTTGATAGGTCCTGTAATTTTAAAACTATGGGTTAAAACCCTAACCCTGTGACTCCCCCAAGCCCCAAATGCCACAGTTACTTACAATTTTGGGTACCATGCCTGGGTTTGCTGTGTGCATTTTTCAGTGTACATTGGATCATCTGGTTACCTACGTGATCATCTGGGGCGCCTGGGTGGCTCAGTCGGTTAAACGTCCGACTTCGATTCAGGTCTCCATCTCGCGGTCTGTGAGTTCGAGCCCTGCATCGGGCTCTGGGCTGATGACTCGGAGCCTGGAGCCTGCTTCGGATTCTGTGTCTCCCTTTCTCTCTGCCCCTCCCCCGTTCATGCTCTGTCTCTCTCTGTCTCAAAAATAAATAAACATTAAAAAAAATAAAAAGAACAAAATTATTTTTCCTAAATCTCAGAGAGTCTGGTATGAATTTTTTTCTGCCTTATTACTGTATTATTTATATTTCTTGGTTCCACTTGAATTTCCAGAGGTTCTCTTTATAGAACATTCACCTTCCATCCTGTCCTGATATCCTTTTTCTGTTCCCCTCGGGGAGAAAGCGCTTTCTTCTCTAAAGAAGAGGCAATGTCATCTTTAAGTTATAATGATGACTGTGGATGAGCTCTTTCCTCAAGTAAGTTATATTGTAATTAGAAAGGAAGATTTCTGAACAATATAATCTTATACTAACCCTAATTTAATTTAGGAGAGTATGGTTTTGAAGAAGTAAGCTTGAAAGAATCTTCTCTTTCTGCCCTGCTTTCTTAGTAAAAAACCCATGGTATAATTATGATTTTTTCCTTAAATCTGTTATACTAGTTCATGATTTGAATGTATTTTTAACTGACTCAGGGTAAAAAAATCATTTTTTTAATAGTATAGACATTAGAATATAATCCCTGAAACTTAAATAGCCATCCTCTTTCACCCTGAGTGAAGATGACAACATAAAAAAGGAGAAAATAAAAAGAAGATTAAAAAAAGAAAGAAAGAAAAGAAAATCCTATTGACTTTTGAGTCATTAGTTCTGGTAAATTCTGTTACTCTTTTTTTTTTTTTTTTGTCTACATATATTTAATGATTATCCTCCTTTTATACATACTTAGGAATATTTTTTCTCTGTCACTTGCAACTAGCACTATACTTGATTGATATAAAACCCTAATTAAAACATTGATTCCAGGATATAAATAACTATTCTAGAGAGGCTATTACAAGGAAAGTTCAATTATAACCACATATTACCAAAAATTAATGATGGCTTTTGTGGTATGCAAAAGGCATATATGTATATATAATATGTTGAATCTCAATTTATATTTTTTATATAAAAGCCACCATTCTGTCACCTTCCACATCATCTATTTTTTGTTTAGTCTTGCTTGTACTAGTCATTAATCCTGCAGATAGGCATTTATCATTTACTTTGATGTACATACAATGCTTTGTTCTTGGGAACAGTCATCAACAAGGTACATTTCATTCATTCAAAGAGCTTTTTGTCTACATTAGGAAAAGAGACTTTGAAATTGAAATACAACATGATGAAAGTTAGTTGGGGGAGCTTTCTGGCATGATGGAAATCTTTATTTTAATTGGGTATTGCAGGTGTATGTATTTTTCAGAACCCAGACATTTACAAATAAAATTGAAGCATTTTGTTGAGTATAAATTATGCTTCAATAAAGTACCCATTGTGATAAGATACAATAATAGGAGTAAATAATGAAGCAGCAGGGGTGGGTGCGTGGGTGGCTAGTGGGTTGAGTGCGACTCTTAATTTCAGCTCAGGTGGGATCAAGCCCCGCATTGGGCTCCACACTGAATGTAGAACTTGCTTGGGATTCTTTCTCTCTCCCTCTCTCTCCAGTCCTCTCTTGCTTGCATGCTCTCTCTTTTCTCTAAATAAATAAATGAACATTTAAAAAAATAATAAAGCAATAGGTATTTACTTGCTTGTTTCTACAGTTGTGCTCCAATTTTATCTTATTTTCACTTTATACATATTCTATTCTAGTTTGCCTTGCAATTATATTTTTCTTCTCTGTTTCCCTTTCTTTAGGGGTATTCTTGTGGCCTTTACCGTATTCTGGCTATGGACTTAAATTTGATCAAATGTTCTTCTAGTGGGTCATTAGCCTGCTGAGGGTGACATATAATTTTTCTCAGTTAATTACACAGTATTCCTGACTATAGGAGAAACTCTACTGAAAAGAAAAACTTTAAAACATGTAAAATAAGGAAGTAATTCTGCAAAATATCACAGGGATAGATTGATAAGAGTGAATGGTTGAGACTGAGGAAATAAGAGTCAGAAAAATGATGCAGTATATTAAAAACACACAACAAAGCCGCGAGATCAGTAGGAGACAGAACCAGAATTTGAACTCAGATCTGTTTCCAAGGCATAAATATTCTTTATTCAATGTTGTTCCTTGTGGGATTAATAACACCTTTCATTTCCACCCTGTTGTTCATATGGAAATAAAATATTCATGATGATAAAAAAAAAACAAAAACAAACAAACAAAAAAAAACAAACAAAAAAAAAAAACACACAATTCATTTATGTGTTTAGACTTCAGCTTAGGCTTTCTGCCATTTTGTTTTTATCTTTTTAACAGATAATTATTACTTTTTTTTTTACTTGATCTTACTTTTAATAAAGAAAGCATATAACTCAGAGTAAAAGTAGAATAACTCCAAGTTAGAACTAGAGCAATCTGACTGCCATCTGGAAGAGTGACCTAGTTGCTGACCTCCACAGTTCTGAGTTACTGGCCTCCATGCTCTTTGATGTGGAGCTAGAGTCTCTCACCAGGAAGTAATTTATATGCAGAAAAATGATATCAACACAGCTCTAGGGAACCATCTTCCTTTATTTATTCACTGGGCATGTTTCTTTAATGGGAATTTCAATAAAAATAAGTACCCGATATTTAAATATTTAGTTTCTAAGTAATTTTTTAGATGCAGATTTCAACTTTTATATTCTTAGAAGTATTTTTTTAAGAGTGCCAGAACTTAGCTTTGGTTTTAGTTAGTAAAGCATTGTTGAGATCTTTAACATTATTTAAGTACTTTATAATATTTCTCTAGTATGTGCTTTGAACATATATTCATTTCCCAGAATATTATTGCTTCAAAAAAGCCTTAGGGGGACTTGTGAGACTTTTTTTTATGTGTATGGATTTTTAATTTTTAAAGAAAGGCTACATTGAATTGCCAAATCCAGATCTTTTCGTTCTAATTTGCCAATATCAGCTGTAGACTGAAGCAACCACATGTCCAAGGCTGTCAAAATTTAGAAGAATGAGAAGGAAAATTAGTTTGGATTTTCATTTCACCCTAGATAGCAATTGATTTTGGAAACTTTTATAGATTTATGTTTGTAAGGATAGACTTTGAAAAGTATTTTTCTTCTTCATAAGCAATGATCGTTAAATTGAAATTGTCCAAAAGAACTATGGTACTTTTAATATTCCTTTTTAAAATATATTTTAAATTAGGGGCACCTGAGTGGCTCAGTTGCTTAAGTGTCTGACTTCAGCTCAGGTCATGATCTTGCATTCATGGGTTTGAGCCCTGCATGGGACTCTGTGCTGACAGCTCAGAGCCTGGAGCCTGCTTTGGATTCAGTGTCTCCCCCCTCTCTCTCTGCCCCTCTCCCTCCCACACTCTGTCTCTGTCTCTTTCAAAAATAAATAAACATTAAAACAATTTTAAAAAGATATACTTTAAATTTGAACAGAATGATATTATTTATAAACTATTATCAAACAATTATCACATAGATCCTATTCCCTTGTTTTCAGTTTTTGAAATTATGAAAATATTTGATTACTCAATAGAGAAATTACCCTACTTTTAATTGAACTTACTAAGTATGTGTATAAAGTAACTGATTTATTAAATCAGGTATATTTATGCATTTTAATAATGTTATAATTTAGCCAAGTAGTTTACTTAAAATATTTTTCTTAAGAAAATGCAAAGTAACATCAAAATATAACAAATTTTCTCTCAAATTGATATTGTGTAGAAGGAAAAAAATAGATTTTGTAAAGAAAATAAATACTTAAGTTTATTTTAAATCAAAAAACTATCATCTGGGAGTTTTTGAAGATCAATATAAAGGGAAAATAAACTGTGAAATAGAATAATTTTATATGACTATATAAGCCGATCACTTTTGAAAAATTGTTGGCTGGAGGATTATTTTAATATTTTATTTTTATTTTTTTTATTTTTTAAGTTTAGTTATTTGTTTATTTTGAGAGGAAGGGGGAGAGAGAGAGAGGGAGAGAGAGGGAGGGAGGGAGAGAAAATGAGTGGGGGGGGGGTGGTGGGGAGGGGAAGAGAGAGAGAGAGGGACAGAGGATCTGAAGCAGGCTTTCTACTGACATCAGAGAGCCTGATGCAGGGCTCCAGTTCATGAACCGTGAGATCATGACCTGATCCAAAGTTGGCTGCTTAACCAACTGAGCCACCCAAGCACCCCTAATTTTAATATTTTAAACCAATGTTATTATACAGAGTTAAGGCACAACACATGGTGATTGTATTTTAAATAGGCAAATATTTGATTTGCAAATAATGGGGAGTGCATGCAATTCTAAGTTGTATATATTCTTCTGTGATGGAGAATCTAACATTACTTTGGTTGGTATCACTCAATTTGGCTATTTTCTGGTGTTTCTGTGTAACAAGCCACCCCAAAATCAAATGATCTATAGCATTTTATTATTCTTAAGTATCCTGAGAGTCAGATTCAGAAAGGGAAAGTGGGGACAGTTTTTCTTATTTACACATTGTCTGGGGCCTCAGCTAAGGGTGGGCTAAGGGTAGCTTGTATAGATGGGGTTGAAATACTTGGGACTCAAGTATTCAATTCTAGGATGGCTTTTTTTCCCCCCTGACACATCTGGCTCCTGCTGGGATGGCTGAAACAGAATCAGCTAGTATTGTTTATTGGAGTGTTCCAAAAAAACAGTATGGCAGGTGAATGAATACAGCTTTACTCTGCAGCTTTCACAGTATTTGCTGGAGCACTTTCTCTAGAATTACTTCCTCTTGGAACCCTGATGTGCCATGCTAAGTAGGCCATTTACAGACTATCCAGTCAATAGTCAATAATCAGCAATCTTTATTTTACCTGCCCTTCAACTATCCCAGCTCAGGATTCAAAGCACTACATCTGATCTTTAAAATGAAATTTTCTATAACTGAAATATTTGTACACATTGGCTGAATGTATATAATTGCTGAAAAGATGCTTTTAAAACTCAAATCCTAGCCATTATTAATTATTGTTATTAATTATGTTCATAATTGCCTAGAATTTCATAATTTTGACATTCTTTTAAGAAGGCAGATTCCTTCCTAATTTGTGATCATACTAATTGTTATAAATGTTGTGTTTTGTTCAAAGAATAATTAATACTCTCTGAATGTTTTGTACTATCAATCATATGTCTGGTTATATCTGCTGTAATTCCTGCAACATCATTATCATCCAATAGATTATTTTGAAATTCCAAAACTTTTCCTGTCTCACAAAAAATTTAATACTTTAAAAAAGTTCAAAACCTTTATGTAAAACTCATTTCTTTACAATTTAGTAATAATTTAATAAAATAGAATGTATTTATAAAACACTTTTCTTATATTTAAGGATGGATCACTAGCTTAAGATGAGAAAACTCATCTTTTTAATATAAAGGTGTACTACCTACATCTAAAAATACTGGAAAAATAGTGAAACTGACATTTTAAAGAATTCTCTGACTCATGGAAGGGAGAACTGGTGCAAAATTGCCAATGGAAAACAAAATTATGAGAAGTATAGCTTTTTTGGGCTTCATATATATTTTTTAATTTACCAACTTGTATCTCATGCAACAAAATATAGATGAATAGTATATGGTACCACTTAAATTTCCATTCCATGTTGATTCTATCATTCAGAATTTAAAAAAATAGAAATTATAAATATAGGTATGATAATTTCTTAATTGTCAACAATTGTTTGTATATCTTTTCAAATTAGAAATGAAGAAGTCAGAGAAGTATCTTACAGAGTAAGTTGTCATATTTCATTGACTGGAGAGAATACATGATGTCTGTGATACCACTAATGCATTGTATAGTTGCTATAACTTAATGCTTGCCAAATGAAAAATCATAAAGCAAATGATGGCACAGCTACTCTTCAGTAATACAGTAACTTGTTAAATTACAGGTTTAACTGCAAAAAGTAAGTTAGTATCTGATCAGAGGGTGGATTTACAAGTGTGACTAGGCTTGCTCTTTTTCCTCCTTCCTTCCTAATTATTCACTTCTGTTCCTTGTTATTGCTGATGGTGTGTGTGTGTGTGTGTGTGTGTGTGCGCGCGCGCACGCAGTAATGGTAAATTTCTGACATAATCAAATGTTAGGTATGTTTTTAAAAATCTCCTGATTTATTCTAGCGAAACTCTGTTAACACTTACTCTGATGTTGCCAAAGCAGTGGTATGTAAAACTGCTGGTGCCATAGCACAAATCAAGGCAGTGACACCAAAACATTGTTAGTAGTCACTGTTCTTCACTGCCATGTACTGGATCAAAAAAAAAAAAAAAAAAAAAATCAAGTTTCACCAAAGAACGTCTTTAATGAAAATGAACATTATTGAATTTTATTAAATTTGGACACTTGATTATGTCTCTTTTTAATCTGCCCACTGAGATTTAGTTGGCATACCATCAACTGCACCTATTTAGGGCATGCAGTTTGGTATGTTTTATCTGTGAAACCATCACTACAATCAGGATAATGAGCAAATCTATCGGCCCCAGACATTTCCCATGCTCCAGAGCAATCTCTCCTTTCTGCCTTTTCAGGCCACCTCTTTCACTACCTATCCCCTGACAATGAATGATCTGCTTCATTGTGATTTAGTTTGTATTTTCTATATTCCTGCAATTTTGCCATCTTTATATCTTCTTTGGGAAGTAGCTGCCTAAATCATTTGTCTATTTTTTATTCAGCAGTTCACTTTCTTATTGAATTTTGAGAGCTCTTAATGTATTCTAAGTCTTCATCAGATGTGTAATTTTCAAATATTTTCCCTTACTCTGTGTCTTGGCTTTTTATCTTCTTAATAGTGTATTTTGAGGGAGAGAATTTTCAATTTTGATGAAGTCCAATTTATTATTTCTCTTCTTTAAGAAACTATCACTTAATGAGTTTTGGTGTAGTATCAAAGAAATATATCTAAGATTATCTAAGATTATCTGAAATGACTTAAAATACTATAAGGTAAGAATTTAAAAACTGTTGCAACATGTTAAATGCAGAAGCAATACAGGAATTCAGCTCTCTTGTGGCAAGCTCGACCTTAAGGAAACTTGCAAAAATGTAATTCAGTGCCAATCTTCTCATTTTTTTGTTTGCTCTGGAAAATATAGTTATTTTTCATAAACATTTTATATTAAAATGTAGCATGTGTATTGTTGTTTTAAGTAAATTAATACAGATATATTTTTTAAATACTATCAGTTCAAATTTCTAATATGGCAAATATTAGTACATACATCCACATAAACAAAATCTCTGGGCGGGAAAGGGGGGGAACTTAGTAATTTTTAAATTACTGTGTAATTTAAATTACTGTGTAAAGAATCCTAAGGCCAAAAAGTTTAAGAAACCCTAACTTAAGACATATATGAAAAATATATGAATAGATGTGTAGCATGTGTATTATTGTTTTAAGTAAATTAATACATATATATTTTTAAATACTCTCAGTTCAAATTTCTAATATGGCAAATATTGTGGATACATCCGCATAAACAAAATCTCTGAGTGGGAGGGCTTAGTAATTTTTAAATTACATAATTTAAATTACTGTGTAAAGAATCCTAAGACCGAAAGTTTAAGAAACCCTAATTTAAGACATATATGAAAAATATATGAATAGATGTCATTATTTCCCTTCTATACATAAGGAAATTAATTGTCAGATAAGTCAAGGAAAGCTTAGAATCTGACCCAGGCTTTGATTTAAGAATGGTTATGGAAAGTAAAGAAAAATATGACAAATAAGGGAAAAGGAAAAATAGATAAAAAAAAAAAAAAAGAAAATGGTGCATGGAAATCTGATCCTGAGGGAGAAGAAGGGTTTATGAGTTCATGTCATTATTAGACCCTATTTTTGCAGTCTAGTGTGCTTTCAGTAAATATTTGTACTTTCTAAAACTAATTCTACTGAAATTGCTAGGATATTTTGTTATTGTTGTTTTGGTATTGACTTTTGGGTTTCATTGAGAGAAGATGGGCTAAAGTAAAACAAGCATTTGTTTGAAAGTAATGATGCCTTCAGGAAATTATAAAGAGTCTTTTTTTTTTTTTTAGTGTTTCTCTTTTCTTCTCCGTCATCAATTTATGTTTCATTAAAGCACTCTTCTTCCGACACACAGTGCTCTAATTTTTTTTGAGGGCTCACTAGAGCAGACATATAAGAAATTTTAAATTCATTCTCCTCTTTTTCAACATTATTCTTTAAAAATGAGTTTAAAAATATGTTCCATTGTCTCGATATTGTTCTTTCTTAGTTTGGTGACTCATAACTTGCTATTAATCATTTGTTAAAGAAAAGCAATGATATGATTTCTACCTCCTAAAGACATACATTTTTAATGCATATTTTAGGTAATATACATTTCTGAAATGGATATGAATTTTTGGATGACTTTATAATTAGTATTAATTACATTTTTTATTCATGGAGGATTCTTTAAATTATACTTATTTTTGTAAAATTTTTATTAAAGGGTATCTAATTAAAATACATAGAGTTCTTATTGAATGCCAGATACTGATTAAGCATTGGAAAAACAGTAGTAAAAAGGCAGATATGGTCTCTGTTTTCAAAGACCTTACATTCAGAGAAGCATAGACAAATATCACTAAGCAAATTAATTAAAAATTTAAAAAATAGAATCATTACACACAGTAATAAGGATTATTATGAACATAAGCCAGAAGGAATGTGGACCAAATGACAGCTTAGTTGTTCTTTTATAGGCAGGACAGAAAAGTCTTCTAAGGAATTTGAACTGAAAAGTAAACATTAAAAGGAGCAGTTGAAGGTGTGCATGGGTGTTCAGTCTGTTATGTGTCAGACTTTGACTCAGTTCATGATCTCGCAGTTCCGGAGTTTGAGCCTTGCTTTGGGCTCTGTTCCGACAACCAGAGCCTGGGGCCTGCTTCGGATTGTGTCTCCCTTTCTCTCTGCCCCTCCCTAGCTCGCCCTTTGTCTGTCTCTCTCTCACTCAAAATTAAATAAGCATTAAAAAATAATAATAAAAGAAGCAGTTGAAAGAGAGGAAATCTTTCAAGTCAGAGTGAACCACAGTGCAAAGGTCTATGTGTGGAACTCACTCAGGTGCTCAAAGGAAGAAAAAAACTGAGTTTGCCAGATCAAGGTGGCAAGAGTAAGGGTTACTAAAGTCCATAAGCTAGATGAGTGCTAGATCACATAGAATTTTGCAGGTCAAAATAAGAAATTCGGATTGTATTCTAAGTGCAGCAGGAAACCATGAGAGAAAGAATGGCATGATTTAAAGTTATATGGATTACCCAAGCTACTCTGCGGCTAATTGAGAGGGGAAGAACAGAAGCAGGAAGATCATTTAGAATATTCTCTCATTTCGAAGAACATCCAGTGTTGGCTCACGTGAGGGTCTCCCGATTTGGAGGAATTTATAGTACCAGGAAGCAAGATGGGAAAACTGGAATTGGAGGCATCAGAAGTGGTGTTTGTTATTGAAACCATGAGGTCAGACTTGTCTAGAGCAAATACATTCAGAATTATCCCCTAGAAACAAATACATGTAAGTAGAAAAGAGGTAGTCTAGTTTTGGGTATGCCCTACTGATTATTAGGGTATGTTGACACAACTTGCAGTTTATATGATTATTTTCACATCTTGGACATAATCCTTTCTGTTCATTTCTAGTAAAAGATATCCAACTATTAGCATATTTGAACTTTTTTTTTCCTATTATAAGAATACTTTTCAAAACTTGTCCTGTACTGAAACTATTTCTTTTAAGATGAGAACATTTGGTGTTTACAACTGATTATCCCGTAACACGTATCTTGCAGTATTAAGCTTCAAGATATATTTGAGTCTTCAATAAGCATGTTAAATGTATTTATCACTTGAAAACATTCCACATTTTCTTTTTATTTTTAATGTAGTTGCCATGGTAATCATAGCGGTAACTTGATGTTTGCCTCAAAAAAGGAGCCATGTCATTTTAGACAGAAAGGTTGAGAAATGTAGTTTCCCAACCTTTCCGTATCTTTTTCCTTATTATTAGGATAACATAAAGTGATGACAGTTTTAAAGTTTTGAATATATAAATGCCAACTTGCTGGAGAGTTTGTAGCATGTCTTAGGTCTTTTTGCTTCATTTTGCTGTAATGTAAATAGGAATTGGCTTCCTGATTTTACCACTTAAGCAACAGTTGTCCTACTGTTACAGTTGTGTGGCATGAAAATTGACTCCCTGTGTGAGTTAGAGACCTTGAATCATGCTACATAATGAGTGGTTACATAAATGATTGGCAAAGCTTATAGTAGAAGTGGAACTACTTCTAAAATAATATTTAAGACTTGAGCTGTGTAATGTGCTATGTCTGCAAGTCTAAACTTTAAAATGGGTTTCCTTATGTGAGTTTTTTGTTTTATCTGAGTCAACTGCCTATTTAAGCTAAACTTTAGCTAAACTTTAAATCCCCTTTTCTGAGAAAACCTTGTATAGGAGAGAACTGCTACTTGACTTTGCAATACCTATTTTCCTCTTAAACCAGTGAAACTTCATTTTTATTGAGGGTGGCAATACCCATGCTTTTTTATCAGGTAAAGATTGCTATAGAGGTGTATATAAAAAGTATGCTAGTCTGTAGGGCTTCTGGGAAAGCTTTTTAAAAGGTTCTAACTCAACTGCAAGATTTTCTATTTTCCCTTTTTTTCTTACATACTTTCTAGAAGTTATGGCTTATTGCTTCAGAGGCCATATTGGGCCCTAAAGTACTTTGGACATAGGAGCTTTGAGCTAAGGATGGCTAGGTAGAAATATTTTAAGAGTAGAGTAGAGTAGAGTAGAGTAGAGTGGAGAGGAGAGGAGAGGAGAAGAGAAGAGAAGAGAAGAGGGAAGGAAAAAGAAAAAAGGATTGTAGTTTTTATGTCTTTCTGGAGCCTCCTGTATTACCTACCTGTGGATTTCACGTTATATAGAATAAAAAAAGCATTGGCTAGGTCACTAGATTTTCTGTTCTATGTTGTCAGACATACTACCTGACTCATTTACCTTACATAACAAAGTCACTTGTTTAATGTACACATTTTGGTATTCAGTATCTGCTACCAATATTCATAATTCTCTCTGAGGTTTACTTTGCTTGTTCTTTATGAGCTGATATGAATCTTTCATTTAACCTTCACAACAACTTGTGGAGTATATTGTTATCTCCCTTATCTGATGAGAGAAATAAATACTAGAATGGGTAAGGGCTTTTACCAAGGTCACATGGCTTCTGAGTTCTGTTGGTATTTCAGTCTACCCAGCCTGACCCAGAGGCCACATTCCTTTTCTTTTTTTCCAAATTTTTATTTAAATTCTAGTTAGTTAACATGTAGTACAATATCCATTTCAGGAGTAGAATTTAGTGATTCATCATTTGCAGATAATACCCAGTGCTCATCATAACAAGTGCCCTCCTTAACGTTCATGACCTATTTAGCCCATCCGCCTCCCACCTCTGTCCAGCAACCCTCAATTTGTTCTTTATATTAAAGATTCTTTTATGGTTTGTTTCCCTCTCTCTCTTTTTCCAATTCCCATATATTTGTCTGTTTTTTTTTCTTAAATTCCACAAATGAGTGAAATCATATGGTATTTATCTTTCTCTGACTTATTTCACTTAGCATAATACTCTCTAGCTCCATCCACATGGTTGCAAATGACAAGATTTTGTTCTTTTGATGGCTGAGTAATATTCCATTGTGTATATACACCACATCTTCTTTATCACTCATCAGTTGATGGACATTTGGGCTCCTTCCATAGTTTGGCTTTTGTCGATAATGCTGGTATAGATATTGGGATGCCTGCACCCCTTCAAATCTGTATTTTTCTATTTTTGTGTAAATACCCAGAGGCCACATTCTTAACTGACAACTCTATCTTCCTTCTAGACTACTTTAGATCTGTGCCTGAAATAGTGCCCCAAAATGGAGTTTGTGGACAAATATTTTGTTGGCTAGAGAGCTAGCTCTAAACCTGGTAATAAGGTGACAATTGTCTGCAATTTTATTCAACATTTAATTAATGTATTTATTATTTAATTATCTGGCTTAACAAACATTTCTTGTTGTCGGTTTTAAACTTTGTGCTTCAAGGAAAGAAGTTAGTAGTAGATAAGGAGAAGAAAGTTGTTTCTTCTAACAGGCTTACCGTTAATAATCTATGAATCAAAATAGGAAAGTGAAGTTCATCTCAAGATTATAAAAGAAACAATGACGATATAATAAAGGGTCAAAATAATGCTGGTAATAAAGAGTCAAAATTCTAGAAAATCCTCTGTGGTAATTAATGAATGACATGGGTCCTATCAATTAATTTATTGAGATATCAGAGATATCAATTAACTTATTGGGTAAACACTATCTGCTGAAGTATATGTTAAGCTCAGTATATAAATTATCATATTTAATTCAAGCAACAATATTATGCTAGAGTGCAATACTTACTTACCCCACTTCTTAGAGAGGTGGAAAAGTAAAAAAATACTAGATAATTTGGCATATTGAAACACAGACTCCATGAGAGTAGGAACAGTATCTTATTTCATGTTGTATTGTTTCTCTTAAAACAGTACATTTCCCATAGTAGATACTCAATAGTATTGTCTTTGAATAAAAATCAGACATCTGGGAAGGGAAAAAGGTAGTTCTAAGAAACCTTGCCTTGTTTAACTCCACAGTGGAACTTTATACCACTATGCAGCATTGTTTTATTTGGAAAGTTAAAAATTCTATTCTGAAAATACAAATCTGAAGAGACAGTTCAAAAATAAATAGACACAGGTACAATTGTTAATTACTTTTTTAATGTTTGTTTATTTTGAGGGAGAGAGGTAGGGGAGGGGCAGAGAGAGAGAGAGAGAGAGAGAGAGAGAGAGAGAGAGAATCCCAAGCAGGCTCCATGCTGTCAGCACAGAGCCCAACATGGGGCTTGATCTCATGACAGTGGGATTATGACCTGAACCGAAATCAAGAGTCGGAAGCTTAACCAACTGAGCCACCTGGGTGCTCCACAGTAGTTATTATGTTTATATAATACTTATTGAGGAAGAACCCTTGACAATTAGAACAAAACTAGGGATTTTAATGCCAAGCTTATATAAAGCAAATTATTTATATATGTATTTTTGTTATTTTTCTAAACTCATTGAAAGAGTGTAAATATTAAGATTAATTTAAAACTTGTGTTTCTCCCTTTTCTCTATTTTATTTCTTTGCCAGGAGCATCTGCTAATGCAGGATCTGTGCAGGGATGGACTCATAGATATTTTTCATTAAGCCTAAACCTTTTACTGAAATACTAGGATTATGATTTAATATAATGTTGATTGATTTTCACTTAATAATAAAAGCAGTAGAGATAATAGTAACTCAGAAGTGTGCTTACTCTGCCTTTTCTGTTTCTCCCAACTGACTCTGATGGTCTATTGTGATAATGCATATGGAAACAGCATATCCAATTTGTGATCTAAATACCATTGTGATTACGTGTATCTGTCTGTCTGTGTGCACTGATATAATATTTATCTGTGAATGTGTGAAAGAGGTATTGGTTGAACTCACCAGATAATCGGATAATTGAGTCTTGAAGTATTTATACATATACTCATATATTTAACAACTGTTGAGCAACTATGTGACATATATAGAAAAAGATATCAGTATTGACAAGAATTAAATCTTTATTCTGACTGTCTTGCTAAAATTGAAATAAGAGAAATCAGTTCTTGTCAATCTTTCTTTTTTCTCTTATTGTCCCCCTAAGGAGCTTTTTTAGATGTTATTTTCCTAATCACTCTCCCATGAAACTTTAATACCACATATATACTGTATATTTGTTTATGTATTTTATGTATGTCTGTGCTTTATAAATTAAAAAATATATATTTATATATATTTATATAAATATATAAATGTATAAACTTATTTATAAATTTATATTTATAAATATATTTATTTATATATTATATATTTATATATATTTATAATATATATATATTATTTTTTATATATTTATAATATACATAAATATATATTTATATATTTATATTTATATAATGTATATTTATATATAATATATACATATATATTATATATATATTATTTATATATAAATTTATAAATATATGTATTTATAAATATATAAATTTATATATGTATACATTTTTATTCCCACTACACAGGTCAGATTTATTGTCCTTGGTGGTGATACCTCTCATGAGAATGCAGGACATAAATGATCATTTGTATAGTGTCATCAGTAAGAATTCATGATAATAAAAATAAATGACTTGATGCAGACTCAATGAGACTTACTTCATTATTTAATTACAATAGTGAAACTTAACTTTGAAGTGCCTATAAAATATGTGCACAAAGTTTTTGCTACTACTGCCTTTAGGAAGTGGAGCCTAATCCTTTTCTTAAGTGTGGGCTCGATATTTCTTTACAAGTATATATTTGAATACATATATTTGTGAATTTATCTTTACAAATTATTGTTTTTATTCTGCAGATAAATAGAAAGAAGTAGAATTACCAGGTTGTATGGCATTTTTATTTTTAATGTTTTAGGAACCTCCAGACTGTTTTCTGTA
Source organism: Herpailurus yagouaroundi (assembly GCF_014898765.1). Lineage (NCBI taxonomy): Eukaryota > Metazoa > Chordata > Mammalia > Carnivora > Felidae > Herpailurus > Herpailurus yagouaroundi. The sequence goes on along the minus strand of NW_024412440.1, from coordinate 2,220,934 downwards.
GCGGCCGCACCAATTTATATTCACAACAACAGTGCATGAAGGTTCCTTTTCCCTCCACATCCTCACCAACATTTATTTCACGTATTTTTTAAACACAAAAAATGAATTCTAGTATACTTAACATACAGTGTCATATTAATTTCAGGTTATTTCTTGTCTTTTTGATATTAGCTATTTGGACAGGTGTCAAGTGTTATCTCATTGTGATTTGATTTGCATTTCCCCGATGATTAATGATGTTGAGCATCTTTTCATTTGTCTGTTGATTATCTGTATTATTTCTTTGGAAAATTAAAAACATAGGTCCTTTGCCCATTTTTTTAATCAGATGGTTTTTTATTCTGTTTTGTTTTTTGATGTTGAGTTGTATAAATTCCTTATATATTTGGATATTACCCCTTATTGGAGATATCACTTGCAAATATCTTCTACCATTCGATGAGTTTCCTTTTCATTTTGTTGTTGGTTTCTTTAACTGTGCAAAAACTTTTTAGTTTGACATAGTCCCAGTTGCTTTTGTTTCCCTTGCCTGAGGAGATAGATCCAGAAAAATAGTGCTAAGGCTGATGTCCAAGAGAGTACTATGTTTTCTTTTAGGAGTTTTATGGTTTCAGTCTGAAATTTAGGTCTTTAATCCTTTTTGAGTTTATTTTTGTGTATGGTGAAAGAAAGCGGTCCATTTTCAGAAAGATGCACATGGCAGGGAGCTGAGGTCACCTGCAAACAGCAGTATGAGTGAGCCATCTTGGCAGTGGATCCTCAAGAGCATTCACGCCTTCAAACCCTTGCAGTCACCGCCAGTATCTTGACTGCACCCTCGTCAGAATCCCATGTCAGAGCAATATAGCTCAGGCCACCAGAGAGCTACTCCCAGAATTCTGACCCACAGAAACCATGAGATAAAGTTTGTTTTAAGCTGCTAATTTTTGTGGCAATTTGTCATGCAGCAATTTATAACTAACATACCATGTTTAATGTGTTTTTTTCACCTATTTGCTTTGTTTTGATAAAATTATTCTCATTATGGGAATAGATTCTGTAGAATTGTGTTATTACATTTAAATATTACAGCCAATTACCTCGTCTACTATCCTAACTTTTTGTGTTCAAGGATCTGCAAAACTTTAGATTTTGAGCTGTGGCAATAATAAAATTTAATTTTATGTTGGCGTATTATTTCGAGTTTACAATCACTTCATCATTACACTACCATGTTTAAATGTTCAATAATGCCGAAAGGTACATTAATCTTATTTTTCTACTTTAGGAAGGGGGATAAAGGCTCAGAGCTTTTCAATATTATGTTCCCAGAGTCACACAGCAGGTATCTTAGTGCCAGGCCTTTGATTCAAGAATAGTGCTTTTTCCAAGGCATCATTTTGCCTACTAATGGTTTCTAATATATGACATGTGAAGATGAAAGAAATGGATATAGGCTGGCTGTATTGCCCCTAATAAAAAGTATCTATCTGAGGCAAATTATATTGGAATATTAAAATACGTATTTGTAGTATGATCATTTTAGGCAGATTGTCAAATAACTACATTAAGTGAAACATTCTAAAATATAAATGATTAACTTCTTAGAAGTACATTATTTATTTTTAACTAAGGGTTTCACTATAAAAACAAATGGAGAAGGAATCATAGTGTCATGCTATATCATTACTGAATTACGGTGAAGTATGAGTTTGGACGTAACGTGGTGAAAACGCACCTTACGTCTTCATCCATCTGCTCCTTTGAATTTTAGATGCTTTCTTTTCCTTATAGATTATTTTTGTATTTTAGTGGCATGCTTAGGAACTGGAACAAGATTCTTATTGGGATTATTGGAAGAATTTTGGTAGTACTTACTATTTGATAGTTAAAAAACAGAATTACATAGATTCCTTAAACTGATTTTTTGAGCAATACTATTTCTTTGAAAATTACAGTACTCTTTTGGGATTGCTCATTATAGTGAATTAATTTAAATCACATCAAAAAGGCACTGCTATGATGGTCTCCTGTGGAAACAGAAACAGCATCATATTAATTTCTAAACAATTGTATCTAAGTTTTGTAAAAGAATCTAGCATGTATTAAATTGACCATCTGCATAGTTTAGGATCATCAAACTTAAAAATAGCATGTTATATTAAATGTTACTGTCTGATACTTCTCCAGGAGAATCTAGCATGGTGGAATGTATAAATACAATTATATTTCACTAGGATATTAAGACTATATATACTAAGCAGAAATATAGTGTGGTAGGTAAGCATATAACAGACTTAGTGTGTTTGAAACCTAACTCTGTCACTTATCTGTATTTGAAATCACGGACAAGTTACTTTCAATTCTCTATTAATTTCCACATTTTTCTATATTTCTCTTAAGCCACTGAATTTTCTCTTATGTATTAACAGTAATAGTTTATAACTGATGAACTTGCTGGTATCATGTTTTCTTTGCATAATTGTTTATTCATTATTTTCTGTTACTAATAATAATGCTTAATATGAGTACTTAGAGTGATACTTTGTATAATTAAGTATTCAATAATATTATATATTATTATAAATAGTATAAACTACCTACATCCACCTCAAACTACTTGTACAATCTATCCATAGTACAATTTCTCCTAAGACTTCTGTTAATGACTTAGTATTTTATATTTCCAAAGGCTACTCTGGGAACTGTCCCAGGCTCAAAATGAAGATTTTTTTTTCATTTTTCTAATAGGTTAATTTTTACATGTAATTCTTTTATTATTGTAAAATAAAGATCTGTGGCTTTTTTGTTGTTGTTGATTTTACATTGTAATGAGAACATTAGCTAGCTTATGGTCTTTATTATCACTTATATATGAGTTTTAGGGAAAGAAAACATCAACAGTAATCTTGACATAATGTATTTCTTTAGCTTCTTGTAATGGAAGATGCTTCTTTAAAAGATTCTATTTTCTCTCTGTGCCATGAAGAAAAAAAAATTGGGGGGAGCACACCGTGTGTAAATTGTGTGTTATATAAACATCTTAGGTTAATGGGAAGTGAATCTTCCAATTTGCTAAGAGGTTTTAACTTTGATATGCCTTTCTGACTTTGAAATCACTCATACATTTGGATATTTGGAAAATCCTATATTGTAGAATGTAGGGATTTTTCTATGGATTTTTTGTTCGTTTCAGACCATGATCCACCTTGTTTTCATAGTCATCATCATACAGCAAATGATCTAATATTTCTAAGTACCTCTCTTATGTTTGTGTTATTCTTTACAGTTTATAAAACATGCTACCTTTATATCATAGCACACATGAAACTTCTAAAAATAGTCATTATTTTCATGTCATAGATGACAAATATTGTCCTATATAACCTATTAGAAATGTACGGACTCAGTACTTAGAATTGGATCTTGTTACTGTAAACCCAGTGATGCCAAGGCCATGTTATATATGGTAAATGAAATCATTGGTTACAACCCTTTGTTCTCCTTTTACTCATACACATCTGCCATAGCCACGTGATGGATGGAGTACACTTCCCTGATACTATCACCCATGTGACTTGCGTTAATAGGAAGTGAGTAGATGTGATGGTGGTGAGGCTTGAATGCACTTGTGTGCTCATGATGGCTCTCTTGCACTTGTGACACTGCCGTGAGAAGTTGCCCATCAGCCAAAGGAGTCAGAGAGACAACTAGACCAGACTGAGGACTATGCGAAGCATGGAGCCAGGCTGAGCCCAGTCTGACTCAAAATCTTTCAACTGTCTGACCCATAGGCACACAACAGTGTATTCTGATGCTTTGTTGTAAAGCATTATTGTGGCAGTAGCTAATTAACACATCATGTGATAAAGATGAATCAACTGTGCAAAAAACAGATATGGAGATATGGGGAAGTTAAATATATAGTCTTAATCCTTGTGTTATTTAAAACATAGGGGCGCCTATGTGGCTCAGTCAGTTGAGCGTCCAACTTCGGCTCAGGTCATGACCTCACGGTCCGTGAGTTCGAGCCCTGCATCGGGCTCTGTGCTGACAGCCCAGAGCCTGGAGCCTGCTTCGGATTCTGTGTCTCCCTCTCTCTCTGCCCCTCCCCTGCTTGTACTCTGTCTATCTCTCTCTCAAAAGTAAATAAACATTAAAAATAAAAAAAAAGTTAATAAAAACATGATAAAGTAAATGTATTTTTCCATTCAATCAACAGAATGATGGTGGTGCTATACTGTGTAATCACGTGGCAAAGAATTGAGCTTCCACTATCACGTCAGCTCTTCCATTCCCAATGGACAAATTTTCCCAGAATGCAACCTAGAAATTTAGCTACAAAAAAGAGATTCCCTTGTATGTTGGTCTCAGCATATTGATAGTGATGCTTTCAGCTTGGAATGCCTGAAGCCCTCAAGCAGGTATTATTTGTGTTGTGTCCCTATAGACATTTCCCCAATCAGAGATGGTGCTGTGTCTGGACAGGCCCTTGTCATTCTTACTATGATTGCAAGTTGCACCTCAGCAACAACCATCTGATAACTTTGAAAAAAAAAATGTTTTTACTGACAAGTTCTGGAGGCTACATGGTAGGCCCGAAGACCACATGCCTTTATTGGGATGTCAAGAGTGGGGTTCCTAGAGTGGGGATCCTTGGGTTGACTCTTTACTGGTGAATTAATAATGTGAGCAGGAATTAGTGCAAGGAAAGGGAAAAGTGTGTCACTGAAGCTATAAGTTATCTAGATCACCCTGGATGTTCTAAAAAGGGGAATATCATGTGTAAGAAAGGCTTGGCTCCTTATCTAGTTATTTTGCTAGTAGCCTGTAATACAGGTAACAATGTGTTTATTCAACATGGATGTCTTTGAAATGGATGCCTCAGCAATCAAAAGCTTAATGTCGCACGCACTAAAAATTATAATCAAAAAGGCTTATTGTCAGGCACTTACACTACATGTTTATATATGAAAAACATGAGACGCATTTCTCCTTTTTTAATTTAATTTTTTTATGTTTATTTTTGAGAGAGAGGGAGACAGAGTGTGAGCAAGCGAGGGGCAGAGAGAGAGGGAGACACATCATCGAAGCAGGCTCCAGGCCCTGAGCTGTCAGCACAGAGCCCGATGCGGGGCTCGAACCCACGAACTGTGAGATCATGACCTTAGCCAAAGTTGCACACTTAACCAGCTGACGTGCCCAGGCGCGACTTAACCACCCAGGCACCCCGGCATTTATCCTTTAAACCACTTTTTCTTTTTCCAAAACTGATGTGCCTCTTAAAATGTCTCAGTCATAAAATGCTATGAAAAACAGGAATATTCTGAACCCTCTCCCAGTAAATTTATTGATATATATATCTATATGTGTATATATATGCACATATATATGCATATATGTATACTATATAATATTTACCAGGGAAATATTTAAAAGAATAGATTTTTCAGTTCCTATAATTTAAAAATCATATATGTATATATTTTTTCATATATATTATATTGTATATTATATAATATATTTTATGTATTTTAAGTTTAGGGAATAACTCAGTGCATTTGGGGAGAGATTTTAGAGATAAGAACTCCTGATCTACATTATAATTTCTTTATGATGAATATTTAATTAAATATGAAATCACACTAACATACTAATTTTTAATTGTAGCAACATTAATGTTCATGCCTAGATAAGTCAACTTCCTCAAGTATATAAACCAGATACACCCCAGAAATATTTTTGTTTTTGGTCAAAATTAATAAATATTTTTCATTTATTTACCTTCCCAAAGGTAAATAAACGTTTGGAGTGGAAGAAACTTTTCAGTTCTACAGATTTAAGGATAAAATAATTAACATTTGAAAAGCGTTGCTTAAACTGTGGTTGAACAATTATTTTTATAACTTACTGCTTAGAAGTATCTATTAAAATTGCCAAAATTGTTCCTTTTCTTTGTTTACATACCTCTACAAATTATTCTCTTTAAAAAAATTTATTTAAACTTATTTATATATTTTGAGGGGGGAGAGAGAGGAGAGAGAGAGTTAATTTCTATTCTGATTCAATCATGATTGTAAAATAGGCTTCATATGCTTTCAATTCTTTTAAATATTCCTAAGCTTGTTTGTGGTCCAGAATATGGTACTTTGATGGACGTTCCTTATGTTCTTGCCAAGAGCCTGTCTTCTGCTCATATTGGGTGGAGTGTCCTATAAATATCTATTCACTCTATAGTTATCCATTAGTTCCCATTGGTTAGTGTTCTTCAAATATTTCATACTTTTACTGAATTTTTAAACTTTCTGTACTGGTTAATAAAACAAAGTTGAAGACCTCAACTATAATTTTGGATTTGTTCCAACTCCCCCTTTTAGTTCTATGACTTTTTATTTTATGCATTTTGAAATTTTGTTGTTAAGACACATAGACATTATTATCAGTGTGAGGTTTTTTGGTAGGAAAAGTTGACCAATTTTTTATGATGCAGTGTTCCTCTTACCCCTGCTGCTATTCTTTGTTCTGAAGTCTTTTTTTTTCTTTTTTGTCTAATATTTTAGTCACTCCAGAATTCTTTTACTTAGTCAAAAACTATATTTTCTATTATTTACTCTTAACTTATGTATGTCTTTATACTATATACTTTATACTTTATATATCTGTCATTCTCCTTGTATTGGTGTGTTCTAGAACTTTTGTGTTTAATATGATTAAGATGGTTAAACTTAAATCTACTGTTTTGCTTGTTGCTTCCCTTTGTCTGTTTGTTTGTTTCTTTTCTAAATCTCCGTTCCAATGATTTAGTATATGCCTTAGGAGTGAGGCACACCAATAGGAGTAGAGCTGAACCTGATTGAAAGGAGTTGGCCTAAAGCTAGTTATTCCAATTCAAGAAGCTCTGTAATGGAGTATTACCCCTCAGGACACTTGGGAGAATACAGGCATATGGGCACCTGTTACAAAGAGGTCATCATTATTATTCAGTGGGAGCCAGAAAAAGTGATAATTCAGACCTTAAAAAAAAAAGAGTCAAATATAAGTGTGTCACATATTCATCTATCCTTACGTTTCTCATTTTGGCATATCAGAGGTGAGATAGAAGAATAAAAAAACAACAAAACAGCAACAAAAATTGACACATTGAGGATCACATTTTAGGGTGCAGAAGGAGGAACATATTATAATAAGAGAGAAAAAATATTAGCAGTAGCAAACTCAGAATAGTACACAATCTTACTATCCAAGCGGAGGAATATTTTTAAGAAATGAGGGTGAGAATATAAATACCACCAAGAAATCACAAAAGATGATCTCTGGATTTAGCATGTAGTAAGCCATTGAAGACAATCAGAGGTAATGACTTCTGGGACCTTATTATCATAGTAATGTGGATTCACGAAACTTGAGTAGATGTTGTAGAAATGTATATTATGACAGTAATATGAGGGGGGGAAAACCTGCCTAATAAGCAATGGAGAGTGGCGAAAGGGTTAAGCAATTGAAAAGAGATCTGCATGTGCAAAAGTTTAAAGAAACAGGAATAAAGACTGAAGATACAGCAGAAAGAGGGAATCTTTGAAGATACAAACAAGGGGGGAAAGTGGGAAAAGGGGAAATTAGTAATTGGTTCCTAAATACACCTTCCCTCTCCCTCCCCCAACCCACCCACAAGGGAAGAAAAAGAAAAAGAAAAAGATGGAAATTCAGCTCTATCCACGTGTTGAGAATGAAATTGTAATGACCACATTATTTTAGCAGTACAGCAAAACTCTTATTTTTGGTAAAAGCCCACCAATTTTCTAACTTTATGTTCTCTTTCTTTGGGGGGAGGGGGCTTCAAAGGATTCCTTTGGCGTTTAAAGAATTTGGAGAAAAACGGGAGTCAGTCATTTTACCCCAGCGTCAAGGCGAATAGTTCAATTGCATTGGCCTATTCAAAGCACTTTAAGAATTGCAGAACTCCTAAATGGCACAGAGGATAAACTCATCAGCCAAACTTCTCTTTCTGATATTGTATTCAGGTTGGGTTTTTGAATTTTGAAAAATTGAACTAAAATCAATAGGAATCCCATGGGCCATATATTGTTATGTTTACTTTTTATGTGTGTGTGTGTGACAATAATTAATCTCCCAATGCACCACAGACAACTGTGTGTTCAAGCTGTAGAAAGTAATCCCTCATGGTATCTGCAGAAAGGGTGCAATTTGTCCTCTTAAAATAGCAGAGTTTGCAGAAGCTATCACAATTCACAAAGGACATCATTCAGATTCATATGGTAAGGTTAAGTGACATTTCGTTTGCATTTTTACTTTCCAGCCTTCTTTTGTATGCTGGTGAGCATTTTGAAATGCTTGTAGGATCTTTTAAAAATGGAAGCCCTGTTCAAGTGTTTCACCAACTCCACTAGTTTACCATTACGGTAAAGGTAAAATACTCTGAGCTCTCCATATTTTCCACAGGGGATAACTGGCGATAGATTGTTTTTCCGTCATTTTGTCCAACAAAACCTAGATTCATTCATTCCCCTGTCCCTTTCTCCCACTTATTTGAACATGCACTTGCAGGGAACGTGTGTCAGTCACTGTGGTGAACATTGACAATACCACAGAGGGGATAACTGGCAGCCGATACTTTCATTGGGTTTACAATCTAGCTGATAAATTTGAAACGTGAGATTTTACTTGAGATTGTATACAGAATGTATTATGAAGCATGTAATAGAGTACTTAATATAAATATCTGGGTTCTTGTTTGCAAAACCAGAAACAATGTAACTTAAGCAGCAAAGGAATCTTTTTGGAAGATTGTCTAGCAGCTCAGAGAGTCCCAGGAAAGATGGAGGGCCAGGCTCAAATAGGAACCAAAGGAGAGAAGACATGGCCAACATCCTGGCCCAGGCACTGTTGTCCCAGGATGTCCATGTTGTCATTGTCTTGACCCTGAAGGTGTCATTTTACGTTGTCTAAAGGATCCTACAGCACTGAATCGCTCCATTAGGATTCAAAGTCCTGCAACACATATGCTTTTATCTGGCAAATACAATGCTCACCACGTGTTACTGGCTATGCTAAGTTCTTTATATATTTTGACTCACTGAAAACTCATCCTAACCCAGGAAGCTGGACAGTGTTATGATGTCCATTTTTTTTTTTTCATTTTAGATTTGAGGAAGCTGAGACAGAAAGTATAAGGAACTTTTCCAAGGTCACATAGCCAGAAAGTGGCACAGCCTCTCATTATGCTATATTGCCCTACCTGACTGATGTGTGACCTCTGCAACAGACACAGGGAGAGGGGATTTCTGACCATCTTGCCACCCTTAGTGGGAGGGAGCACTCTGCTTCCCATCAATTTTCAGATTCCCCTCAAGTTGGGAGTTTAGATACTGGTTAGCAAAAATGAAAAAAATCTTCAGTAGCCAGTTTGGAAGATATTTCCATTTACCTTCTTTATCTAGTTCTGACCCGGTTCTCAATCTGTGCCTTTTATTTTCCTATCTCCAGGAAGAGCATTCTCTAGAGGGTAGAAGCTCCTTTTATATGAGGCCACTGTGTCCTCAACCTAAGTAGCATTATAGCATCTTATCATTACTTAGCCCCTTGGTTTTCACATTCAGAAATACAGAAGGGATGGTTTGACTGAGAAAAATCCTATTCTTTCGTTCTTGACTTTGTTACTTAGAAAATGCAGAATCCATGTTGTTTTTTTAATCAGTGTAATGATTGCTGGTACAATTACAAAATGGGAGGCATTACTTTCAAATCAGTGGAAAGTAACAAAGAACACACATCAGAAAATGAAGAGTTAAAAAAAAAAACCTAAAAGCATAAAACAAAATAATAGAAACAAATCATACAAGTTATTAAAAAAAAACTTTTGAAGTCACCACTCAGAAGAAAAGTAACATTAGGTTTAATTTAAAAGTTGCTTCTGAGTGGAAACTACAGAATGAATCATACCTGGCATATACTAGGCCCTCAGTAAATAGTTGCTGAGTGAAAAAATCTATTTTCCACTTACAAAAGATTTAGCTATTAGGAGACAATAAATACAAACAAAAGGATGCTATCATACTGATTAGAAAAGTTCCAACACAGTGTTTATGATTAAAATGAAAACTAGCATAACATTAATTTTAGACAAAGTGAAGGAAAGTAAAGGAAATTATAAAATTTGTGGTTAGTTGAAAATAATACTTGGAAATATTTAAGTGGCAAATTACATGTCACTAAATATAAAGTGAAAACTGTTAAATAGGTTCTCTAGTTGGTTCCTTAAAACAATCAAGCAAATTAAAATGTGAATATAACTTATCATAGTATGGCAGATACTAAAAAATACCATGATTTCTATCATTTTTTCATCACTCTTATTACCCTTTTATGATCTCTTTAGAATTACAAAGATATGTAAGTTGGTAATATTAAAAATAAAATAAATCAGTAAATATTAGAGATTAAATATAGAAGTGACACAAAAATACTTGAAAACTTATTTGTGGAAAAGGCACCTGATTGCCTGCCTGGCCACTCTCCCGCGTTAGAACACAATGTATCTAAGTAAAAGACATTTCTCAACATCCACTGCAGTTTGGTTTGGTTATGTGACTATTATCTGGCACATGAGATATAAACTGCACCTAGTAGACACTTGGTAGGTGACTCTATAAAATGGGGGCAGGGGAAGACAACTGGGGCAATCACATTTACCCTCACACTGATGCCTAGAACGCAGCAACTTGTCTTGGGCTATGAAGATAGAACCGTAAAACTGTAAGAGAAAGAGAGAAGCCTAGTTCTTGATAAAACCATTGAGCTACTTTATCAACCCTGAACTCCAATCCCTAGACTTGTTTGGCATGAGGAAGCAGACATCTTTTGTTTAATTCACTGTTATTCTCATACCTCTTAATAGCAGTTGACTAGAATTCCTCAATAAAATAGTATATCAATAAAGTAGCCAGATATAAACACAAAGTATTTTTATGCATAAATATATGTATAAATATGTACATATATGTGTGTATATATTAGATATTATATTATGCACACACACACATATATATATGTATATGTTAGAACATGTAATGGACAAATGCGCCTATTCACAAAAGGAACATAATTCTTAAATTAGATTTGAAGAAATTTAGCATGAATTGTGCAGGGCTTACATGAATATTATAAAATTTACTCTGAGTTTAACAAATTGAAAATAATATAGTATATACAACAGAACATCATAAATCAGTATGAAGATACAATGTGTTCTCCACTAGATTTCATTTAAAACTGGTGAAAATGACTCAACTTTATCTTGAGTGACAAATGAAGAATCATAAAAAATTGAAATACAAGATTAAAAAGTTTTTCAAACATAACAGTACAGTTCAAAAAGTTCTTAGTAATTAGTGACTGAGTAGTATGTTTTATTAAATAAAATATTTTAAATATATTTAATATTTGCTATCATGTCAGCAATTGAACTAATTCACTGAGCAAACTCTTGAGAACAAACATAGGTTTGAGAAGCTATGAGCAGAATTTGTCAATAATGTGTCACTATGACAGACTCAGAACCATATAAATAGCTAAAAATATTTTAATGCATTGTGTTAAGTACAAAATTGTGACAGATATTTAAAGTGACATGTGTTTTATGATTGATTTTCAAAACATTTTAAGTAAAAGCTTAGGTAGACAGCATAATTCTTATAAATTTCCATAATCTGTCATCTGTGAGGGTTCACATTTATAATATAATAGGTATGCTGTTTATTTGTCATCAATGCGTTTGAAATGGTCATGCCTAACCCATGTTCTTTCAAGACTGGGAACACCATATATATATATATATACATATATACATATATATATATATATATATATATATATATATGGGCCTAAATTTCCTTTTTCATATATATATATATATATACATATATATACATATATATGTATATATCTCTGTGTGTGTGCATGTGTATATCTCACAAATCACAAGTATATATATTTGAGTTTTTGTGTGGAGAGTCTATGAACCTTGAATTTAAGGAGTGGAACTTTTATTTTCCCCTAAAGTTTATTTATTTGAGAGAGACAGAGACAGTGTGAGTAGGGGAGGGGCAGAGAGGGAGAGGTAGAGAATGAATCCCAAGAAGGCTCCTTGCTGTCAGCACAGAGCCCAATTCAGGGCTCAAACTCTTGAAACTGAGATCATGACCTGAGCCAAAACCAGGAGTCTGATCCTTAACAGACTGAGCCACCCAGGCACCCTAAGGAGCAGAACTTTTGATCCTATGTATTCCTTCCTCTTGGCCGTCATGTTAGGATTGATCTAAATCTGTCCAATCAGAATGAATCTCAAAAAGTTGTTTACTTCAGCTTGGATAGGAAAGAAGCTCTCTCGAGGAGGAGGAAGGGGTAAAACAAAACCAAAAAGCGAAACATGGAGACTGAGATCAGATGGTGTCCTATCTACCTTATCAAATCGTGCCTTCAAGTGAAACTCATGCTTGATTTTTCAGCATTAGTCAATTCCTATAAATCATATTTGTGGTTTAAGAGTGCATGATTTTGATTTTCTATAACTTGTATCTGAAACAACTTGTATAGTTGAGTTCATACACTTTGAAAATGATACGAAGGCCAAGTGTATAAAGTGACAAAGACAGTTCATAAACGATGGAAGACCTGAGCCTAGTTTTCTTGGTAGAACTAATAAACAGGCAGATTTAGGCAGTTAGGACAAGACACTAAACCCTCTATGGGAGACACTCCACAAGAGCTGAGCGTTACAACCAGAGGGAGATGCCAGCAGGGCAGGCAATGTGGACTACAGCTGGGGTTGGGGGCAGGGTTATGGAGAAGTTTGAACAAAAAAGAATATTCACCTAATGACTACACTCGATGGTTATAACTTGATGACTGTTTATTAGTTTTGACAAATCACAAGCATGTATTAGACCTATCAGACACAGTTCAGAGCATATCACAGGTGGCTCTAAGCCTGGTGGTTGTTAGGCATAGGCTGTTTCTATTATCCTTTAATACCCAAACACAGCTGAGGATAATAATGCCTGGCAGTGGTATGGATGGGGTTGGTGAAGAAACTCTGAGGTTTTCTTGCTGCTTTTTATCATCTCAGTTTATTGCTAAACAATAAGCATCTCTCTAGGTTAGTTGTTCAGCCAATTAAAGAAGCTGCAATAATGTATTTGGAGAATAAATCTGCTGTAGCCCAACCTCACCTCTGCCATAGTTTTTTATTCCATCTTCACAATGCCCCATAAGCAGGATTAGAAAGCCAGGTGAGCCAACAGTGAGACTGGCACCTAACTCCCACTTCTGAATGGAAACAGGGTGACTTGGTAAGAGATTAATATCACTGTCCCCAAATTCTAAGATCTGAGGTCTCAAAGATCTGTGGTCCCTGTCACATTTTCATTCCCCTTCATATATGCCCATAACTTTGGAAGAGTGCTATAGGCAATATAACCAGCTGGCCATGAACAAACATATGCTCAAAGGTTTCATGGCATGGATTTTGGACCCTCTTGGTAATTAGCTTCTGTGATTTTCCAAGCCTCTTAAACAGCTTTATCTTCTGTAAAATGAGAATAATAAAAACAGTAATGTTATTAGTTTGTCTTGAGAATTGTTTAATGCATATACAGAGTCTAGCAAAGGTCCAGAAAGAGATTTCAGTTAGTGACAGTTATCATTTCTTTTCTCTATTTTAAGAATTATTCCCCAAAGATCAAAGAGAATAGTTTTATAGACCCACTTGATGCTTTTGTACTCATTGGTAAGAGAGAACACATGAAAATCATGCCTACATGTGCCTTGTTTTATTTCTATTTAGTTGATGTTTACCATGTAAGATATCACAATGTATAATGGATCTCCAAGTAAAATTCTCGTGTTACCACTGAACTGTCAGGACAGTGAAGCAGAATAAATTGGGTTGTAATAGACTCCAGAATGTCTAAGTACATAGATAAGGGAAAGAATGCATTCCTAACAATATGCTTCTAAAATTTAACAAATGGTATTAACGATATATTCTATTAGAAAAATATATATATATGTTACCCTAATTGTGACATCAAATGAAACATCTTTTAAGAAATTAATAAAATTTAGAAACAAATGAGAGAAAATATATAATGCTTACATTATAAAAATTGGCAAAGGAAATACACAGATGGTTTACAAAATAAATGTATAAGACTAAAACAAAAACAAAGCCCAACCTTAATAATAAATTATAACAAAATTTATCATATAAAATTGATAAAAGCATTAAAATGCTGGTGGTTTTTTGTTTTTTTCAATCCTGGAGAGACTATTGTTATGCTTTCTCATTTTGTGGGAATGCAAGTAGGTAGAGTCTCTTTAGAGTAAAATTTGGTAAATTTATATATTTTTAAAGTTTATTTTTGAGAGAGGGAGAGTGAGTACACACAAGTGGGGGAGGTTCAGAGAGAGACACGCACACAGAGTCTGAAGCAGGATCCAGGCTCTGAGCTGTCAGCACAGAACCCGATACTGGGCTGAAACTCATTGACCTTGAGACCATGACCTGAGCCGAAGTCGGATACTTAACCTAAACTGACTGAGCCACCCAGGCACCCCTAAAATTTGGTAAATTAAAAAAAAAATCATATTTCCATTTATAAGATTATGATGAACTATTTATTTAAAAAAACTTTCTTTTTAAGTTGATATATTTTTAGAGACTGAGACAGCGTGAGTTGGGGAGGGGCAGAGAGAGAGGAGGAGAGAGAGTGAATCCCAAGCAGGCACCACACTGCCAGCACAAAAGCACCATGTGGGGCTCAAACTCATGAACCGCCAGATCATGACTTGAGCCAAAATCAAGAGTCAGACAGTTAATTGACTGAGCCATCCAGGTGCCCCAGATGACTATTTAAAGGAGGAGGGAAAACACATATTTATATTCCTTACTGTACTATTCATAACTGTAAAATATTATAAAAGTGGAAGGGTTTAACAATATGGCTAATTGACTTATACTTAAGGGACTATTTAGTAGTCATTAGCAAAATATCACAATGTTATCACACTGATATCAATCCCAATGATTGTGATTATGATGCTATAACAATGTTAACAATGATTATTGACAAGAGAAACAGATCTGGTGTGATAAAAGATAAGAGACAAAGAAAGAAAGAAAGAGAGAGAGAGAGAGAGAGAGAGAGAGAAAGCAAGCAAGCAAGCAAGCTAAAACTTTCCTCTTTTAGCCCAGAGGAAAAACATGAAAACAATAAAAGTGACAAAAAAAATCAAGAACCTGGTATCATCTAGCACCTGGTATCTGCTCTTTAAATGTTATCTCCAACTAAAACGTCCG
Organism: Herpailurus yagouaroundi; assembly: GCF_014898765.1. NCBI lineage: Eukaryota > Metazoa > Chordata > Mammalia > Carnivora > Felidae > Herpailurus > Herpailurus yagouaroundi. The sequence goes on along the minus strand of NW_024412440.1, from coordinate 2,205,579 downwards.
GGAATTTTTGGGTAGATGTCTGCTTCTAGATCTCAGGTAAGATGTACCAAATGAATCGTGGGTCGGGTAATGTCAAAGGGGATCAAACCGGTCTAGGAGAATGTCGTTTCAACACAAGCAAACAAACACAGCATTTCCTTAAAAAAATACCAAATCTATAACTATCCGTGCGTTCATAATGACAACTTGAAAAATATTTTACTAGGTGCCATTCGAACTTGATAAGGAAAAAGTCAAGTAATCAAGTAATTATCTTTGATGATCTCTGGTTATATATAAAATATGTCAGATGATGGGGCGCCTGGGTGGCTCAGTCTCAGTTGGTGAAGCGGCCGACTTCGGCTCAGGTCATGATCTCGCGGTCCGTGAGTTCGAGCCCCGAGTCGGGCTCTGTGCTGACAGCTCAGAGCCTGGAGCCTGTTTCAGATTCTGTGTCTCCCTCTCTCTCTGACCCTCCCCCATTCATGCTCTGTCTCTCTCTGTCTCAAAAATAAATAAATGTTAAAAAAAATTAAAAGAAAAATAAAATAAAATATGTCAGATGAGTAACCATGGATTTGTGGGGGGCAAGTGGATCAGTTCTTCTCAGTAGAATAATCCTACCTAATAATGCAGGAGACATAATTTTTTTAATTACAAATTTAATATCTCTTTTGAGATTCATTAATCTGATACTGCTGCAACTACGAGGTGAATGGTTAATGGCAAATTTGTAATAAAGGAATCAGGACAAACCCATCTGGGCTCATTGACTAGCTGTAGCATATCCAGTTATGAGACATCCTGACTTTGTTTATCCTCATGTGGATATAATAGGATTGACATCACCTGGAAGGCATTCTTTCCCACAGCCTGAATTCGAATATATTCAAGCCTCTAGATTTTTAAGGTTTATTTTACCTTTATTATTTTTATTCCACTTTACTGAAGTATGACTGACATGTAAAAATATGTACATATTTAATATATACTTAATGTTTGTGGATAAGTATACATCTATGAAACCATTACTACTCTCAAGACCATAGGCATTTCTATCACCTCACAAAGTTTCCTTTCACTTTGTTATTACTGTTGTTGTCATTATCATCATCATCTTGTGGTAAAAACATTTAACGTATACCCTCTTAGCAAAATTTATGTATGCACCACAGTATTTATTTTTAGGTCTAGGTACTATGCTCTAGAAGAGACCTCCAAAAGGTATTCATCTTGTAAAACTGAGACTTTTTACCTTTCACCGTCACCTACCTTTTTCCACATCCCTGCTGCAGCTCCTGCCGTCCCTAAATAATATCCCATTGCATGTATATACCACATTTAATTTATCCATTCATGCATTGATGGGCATTTAGGTTGTTTCCAAATCTTGGCTATTGTGAATAATCTACAGTGAAGATGGAAATACAGGCATCTTGAGATCCTGACTTCATTTCCTTTGGATAAATACTAAGAAATGGTATTGTTGTATCATATTGTAGTTCTATTTTTAATTTTTGGAGGAACTTCTATTTTATTTTCCATAATGGTGACAGCACTTTTCATTCCTCCCAAGAGTTTACCAGTGTTCTCTACATCCTTGCCAACACTTGTTATCTTGTTTTCTGTTTGTTTGTTTTTGTTTTTTTATAACTTAAATCCTTGGAGATGTGGGGTAATATGTTTGTGGTTTTGATCTTCAATTATCTGATGATTAGTGATGTCAAGCACATTGTCACTAACCAGTTTCTTTCATCATTTTATAGTTTTCAGTGTACAAATCTTTCACCTCCTTGATTAAATTTAATCCTAAGTATTTTATTGTGTTTGATGCTATTGTGAATGCAATTGCTTTCTTAATTTCTTTTTCAGATATTTCATTGCTAGTGTATGGAAATGCAAACGATTTTTGTATGTTGATTTTGTATCCTACAACTTTGCAGAATTCATTTTTTAACTCTAACTGCTTTTTGATGGAATATTCAGGGCTTTCTGTAAAATAATATCATATATCTGCAAACAAAGTCAATTTTACTTGTTTCTTTCAAATTCTGAGGCATTTTTATTTATTTTTCTCAACTAATTGCTTTGGCCAAGACTCCAGTACTATGTTGAATAGAAATGATGAGAATGGTCATCTTTCTCTTTGATCTTAGAAGAAATGCTTTTAGCTACTCACCATTGAGTATGAAGTTAATTGTCGACTTGTTATATATGACCTTTATTATTTTTTGACACCTAATTTTGTTGAGAGTTTTAACCATGAACAGATACAGAATTTTGTCAAATTCTTTTTCTGCCATCCTTTGAGATGATGAAAAGATTTTTATCCATTCCATTGAAATGATTATCATGTTTATTGATTTGCATGTGTCCTTGCACTCCAGGGATAAATCTCATCTGATTATGTGGTGTGATCCTTTTAATGTGCTGTTGAATTAGATTTGCTAGTATTTTATTGAGAATTGTTGTCCCTGTGTTTGTCGCAGATATGATCTTGTAATTTTCTTTTTTTTTGTAGTATACTTATCTGGCTTTAGTACCACAATAATGCAGTCAAGACTATATTTAACCATCTCCCAGGAAAGTAAACAGAGAAAAAGTTAAGAAAAGAAAAAGGGACCCAATAAGAATTAGCAACCAGAACTCTAATATAGGAATTCTCTTGGACAAATTGGTTTCTTCAGCATATTTAAGGTTTGAGATGTGAAAGAGAGACTTAAAAGAAATGAAATATTATAATTAACTTTCTTTAAGACCTGTTTTAAATGTACCAACTATGAAAATATATTTTGAGATATTTGGGGAAATAAAGTTTGTTACTAGATGATATTGAGGAATTATTTTAATTTTAGTAGGTAATAAGGTATTGTAGTAATGGGAAATATAAAAGACTTTATGTCAGAGAGCCATCATAAGTTATTTATGGGCGATATGCTATAATATCTAGGATTTGTTTCAAAATACTTGTGATAAAAAGTTGCAGGTGAATAGATTAATTAGATTGGTCAAAAACCCATTACTTTTAAAACTAAGTATATAATTTCTCTGATTCTATGTTTTGTTTCTGAAAATTTCCATAATAAGAAATTGAAAATTTTATCATAAAAAGAGTTCTTTTTTACCTTCCTTAGAAATGATCTTTTTTTAAAAAAAAAAAGTATAATAATACAAGTATTCTGAGCACTGAAAGTTATAAGGCAATTATTTTTCAGATTAGGGTTGATTTTTTAATAATATTCTTAGATTTGTCAGTTTGCTCATTGCTATTGATTTCCTCTTCTTCAGACTAAAAAAATGATTTTAAAAAAGCAATTCTGCTTCTGAAATTTCTTCCTTTACATTATGAAATCTATCTATTTTTGGCCAGTCTTTAACTCTTAGTAATTTTCTGCCTCCAGCTATCTCTTGAGTACAGAATTCGTATCTTTAAGTTTCATGAGTCTGTTAATGGAAAATTAAGTGCTCATTCTTTGTTTTACAGAAATTAGTAGTGTTTCCTAGTGTATCTTTGAAAGTCACTCATAATTTTGCCCCATGAAAAATCTGTCAGGCTTCCTTTCCACTGTCTCTTCTAACTTTATATCTATACATGACTGGCTCTGGGCCACTGAATCACAGCTTTTCTTTGCCTTGGCCACCGGTGGGGAAAGGGATTTTTTCATTTATGCTTTCTTGCCTTCTTAAGTGTGTAGCAGACACATAGCACTTTCTGATATCAGGCTGTAGAAATTTATAGGATTTAATGGAACCCTAAGGAAGAATAGCTTTGAATTAATTACATAACGCAGAGTAGCTTAAACCTGCTACTAGATGGGAATATTTTACAGCCTTCTGGTGTAGACCCATACACATGAACTCTTAGAATACATCACATTTCCAAGCATCACTCATGTGGCGGGCCCCAGCTATCTATCATCAGTAGTGAACAGAACACACCCAGAAATTGCAGAGCTCACATTGCCAAAGTTTCCAAAGATGCTTAAAGTTACCTCTGTGCACCATTTCATGACCAAAAATCTGTCTGTGGGGCCTGAAATGTAGCTGGGGATCGGAAGGTAGATAGATGGAGTATGGGTGACCATAGACTTTTGCCTGCATATCCTAAGTGGTGGTGACCTCTAAGACTGTGGAAATAAAAATCTTAGTGGAGGCCATTTGACAATAGGACTATGAAACCCTTAGAGAATTAAGTCAAAGGTAGTATCTAATTTTTGTTCTCTTATATCAACCACTTCCTAGGCAAAGACAGTTTCAGTTCAGATATTAGAACTTGGTTAAGTCTGTGTTATCTCTTCGTAGAATTAGTGATAATAGAAATTCCATCTTTTTCAGGTGTCGATTTGGGCTTGAGAGGATTCTTTTGAGTCCATAATATTCGTCAGCATCCTAAAGGCACTCAAGATTTCTAGAATATTTATGTAAAAAGATGTTCATGGATAAAAAGTGCAGCTTTGCAGTGAATATCTGAACTCCCCTTTGCTTCTCTTTCATATAGTTTGCCTTTCTTGCAACCAGAGGGTTCTGCCTAAACTCTCCCATGGAACACCTGGAGCACAGTGGTTCGTGACTGGTTTCTTTTTCCAAGTTTAGAATAATAAGTATGAACACCACGTTATTTTTGTTTGGGCTGTACCGTATAAAGCATCCTCCAAAATGAGGTAACATTTATCACTGCACATTTCTTTCTGTAGTCGTTTCCAGAACTATAACTGGAGAAGAAATACAGGTTTGACTTGAAACTCAGGGGTACAAAATTTTAAAATAGTAACTTCATAACAATCATACATATGTTTACATTCGGATTTACATTCGGAACTTCCAACTTGATTTCTCTGAACTCTCTCTTTGCCCTGAGTTTAAGCCTTCCCTTGCCCTCCAGAAGCAGCTTTGACACTTGAGAAGGATGGACTCAGTGTAAAGAGAAGTCTCTTGGTCCAGAGGCTTTTTTTTTTTTTAATGTGGGTTTGAGACCGTATCTTCCATTTCTTATTTCCTCTCCCCACTTTAATCCACACACATACCACAACTTTAAAGCATTTGTTTCCATTGTGCCTTTTTGGAACAAATTTAAGTATTGCTTGGCCTTCTGTAAAGTAGACAAAGATAAAATTACTGATAAGCATCTTTTTTTTTTTTATTTTTTTTTTCAACGTTTATTTATTTTTGGGACAGAGAGAGACAGAGCATGAACGGGGGAGGGGCAGAGAGGGAGGGAGACACAGAATCGGAAACAGGCTCCAGGCTCTGAGCCATCAGCCCAGAGTCTGACGCGGGGCTCGAACTCACAGACCGCGAGATCGTGACCTGGCTGAAGTCGGACGCTTAACCGACTGCGCCACCTAGGCGCCCCAATAAGCATCTTTTATTTTTGGTAATTTAGCAGTTGCTTATAAAAATAAAATACACATCTCTCCCTGGCAATGTGTAGTTTACAAAGAGAGTGAACTCTAAAACCATACAGGAATTATTGCTACAGAAACCTACACCAAATCTCCCTAAACAGTATCACCAATAGTACAAAATACAGTAATGCCCTCAGATATTTTAGTCTGTATCAAAAGTAACCTATAATATGTATCAGTGAACCTAACACTTAGTACTTCTGACTTCATATATATAATATATAATGTAATAAATATAATATAATATAATAATATTATAATATATATCAGTGAACCTAACACTTAGTACTTCTGACTTTATTCAGATCCCTAGATCATTATTTAGTTACTGTATCTTTCTCTCCTTGATTTATTTTATGTAGTTCAGGTTTTTTTTTTTCTTTTTCTTTATTTTTTCCTTTTTCAGCATTTTCTCTTGGTAATTTCAATCGATCTGGTTTTTAGTTCACTGATCATTAACATTCCTTTTTTTCTCATTTCTAATCTAATATTGATCCCATCCAGTGAAACTTTCATTTTGGTTACTGTACATTTTAGTTCTGTAATTTTTCTTTGGCTCTTTTATGAGATCTTCTATTTCTTTAAGATTTTAAGTTTCTCATTTGTTTCAAGAATATTTATAATTGCTCATTGATGCATTTTTACAGTTGATACTTAAAATCCTTGTCAGATAATTCTAACATCTGAGTCATCTCAATGTTATAGTCTGTTGATTGCCTTTTCTCATTCAGGTTATGATTGTTCTTTTTGGCGGTTTAAGAGGTTTCAGTTGTATTATATTATGAGACTGAATTCTACTTAATCTGTCCTTTTATCAGGCAATCACTTCTTTAGGTGTATTATACAGATTGGGGGGGGGGGGTTGAAATTCAACTCTTTTAGATTTGCTGACACATCCAGACCAGGGAGAGGGCATTTTTTCATTAGTGTTAAGCTGGAGCAAGTCAGGTGTTGTCAAAATTATTTTGTTCTGTTAGACCAACTATTTCCCCCAACGCTTTGTCTAGAGGAACAGGTTCTTTTAGTGTGTATAGAGGTTTTTATATGTAGAAGTATCCAATGGTGGTTCTAGTTTGCTGGTTTCTCCAGTGCCCTTTATAAAATATATAGGAGGCAAAAAGAAAATGTAGGAGCTCACTGCCATGTCATTTCTCCAGTCCTGAAAGTCCCTAGACAGGTCTAATTCTTCTTACCATCTTTCAGTATCTTCATAGGCTTATTTGTTGCATCATGCCCAGTGATGTTTAGTTGTAACAGAGAGGATTAGGAAAGAATGGGGCGCCTGGATTAGAAAGTCGGGGCGCCTGGGTGGCTCAGTCGGTTGAGCGTCTGACTTCGGCTCAGGTCATGATCTCACAGTCTGTGAGTTTGAGCCCCGCATCGGGCTCTGTGCTGATGGCTCAGAGCCTGTAGCCTGCCTCCGATTCTGTGTCTCCCTCTCTCTCTGCCCCTTCCCTGCTCATGCTCTCTCTCTGTCTCAAAAATAAATAAAAACCTTAAGAAAAAAAAGAGGAAAGAATGGGGTCACCCTCTTTTGCCCAGCAATTTTATTTTAGTAAAACCAACACAGTTATACCAAGAATATGGGATGGATATCACTGGAATTGTATAGTCATTCTGTCACACTAAGGATAGCAACTGGATTGATGCTAACTGGTCATGCCACCCAGGTATTTGTTGGGTAGTTCTCAGTGTGATCCAGTGGTTGTATTGCACAAATCTTTGGCATGGCTTTTTTACCTAAGTGGTTGGCTACTGCAACTTGGGTTTTCCCTGGGCATGGCGGGTTGGAGGGAGAATCCACCCCATGGAAACAAACCTTGCCAACATCTCTTTCCTCATGGTCATATGGGCACATCCTCTATTCCACTGGTATAATCATTTAGCTGCCTCCTTCATCCCCTTCATTGGCCTGGGGGACATTATAGCCTACTTAGAAATCCTTACTAAATTCACCCAGCAAGCAATGAATGATAGCCAGCAAAGCCTATCTTTATTGAATACCAAAATGTCTCTAATGAGAAAAGCCATCCTCCAAAATGGAATGGCCTTGAATGCAAGGAGGCATCTGTGCCCTTACCCAAACAAAATATTAATATCCATACCTGAGAACCTGCTGAAGTATTGTATTTATTAAATCACATGAGGCTACATACAAGTGAATGTCCTCAATGATCCAATTTATAGCCTAAGTGAATTAACAAGTCAGTGGTTTGTATCATGGGGACTTTAATGAAAATTAAAAAAAAGAATTACTTATTTTAAGTATCATTTTCTTGGGGCACCTGGGTGGCTCAGTCAGTTAAGGGTCCAACTTCAGCTCAGGTCATGATCTTGTGGTTTCATGAATTTGAGCCCTGCGTAGGGCTCTGTGTTGACAGCTCAGAGCCTGGAGCCAGCTTCAGATTCTGTCTCCCTCTCTCTCTCTGCCACTCCCCTGCTCATTCATATTCTCTCTCTCTCTCTCTCTCTCTCTCTCTCTCGTCTCTCAAAAATAAATCAACATTTTAAGGAATTTTTTTAAAAGAATCATTTTCTTACTCTGTATTTTCTCTTGCATGTGCCTATACTGTGCGGAGGCATCTGTCTCCAGTGCAGCCAGATAGCTGCATTAAGAACCACCTCCACACTAATGAAGCCCTTGGCTCACTGTTCAGGGCACAGAGCAGAAGAGGGAGCATGTGAAGTTGTAAGAGCCAGTCCTGAGAGATGATGTGTTGGAGGTCACTGAAAGGACAGGAATACTGGTTTACCCCAGAGGGGTTGGAGGTTCCTCACCAGCTCCCCTGACCTTGGAATATAGTTCTGCCGCCATTCCCACAGTGGGAGCCATTTTAAAAAGGTAGCTTTGAGAGTAGATGGTACTGAGGCTGCATGGATGGTATATGGGACTGAACTGCATGGATGCCTCTACATAAACTTTTAAGGTTCTGGCAGGCAGATGCAAAGATCGATTCTTCTTGTGGCTACCCAAAACAAGCCTCTTTGCTTTATGAGCAAGTTCCCTTGCTTATCAAAACCACCACCTACCAATCTGGAGTGCTCTGCCTCTTTCTTCAGTATCTCTTTGCCCTCTGAGCATGAGGCAGAGTTTCAGATTTCACTGGGGAAGCTCTTCAATTTGCAAACCAACAATATAATCCTACCAGCTGGGTCCTTGAAAAAAAATGTGACTATGAGTTAGGAGGTTTATGCAAAGCTTTAAGACACTTGGGAATTGGCATCTAAGGAGATCAAGCTGATGATTTTAAAGGAATTACCAAGCTTAGAAATTTAAATAGAGTATTTCAAGGAGTTGCTTGTTGGCTGAGCTAATCATGTTATTTCTGGTGCCGCTAGATTTGTTATAAAATTAAAATAGGGATTTGTGTTGGTTCAGTGACCTTTGGTATTTGTAGATTGGGAAATGACTATATATGATTATAGTGTTGTATGTGTGTGTTTCCCGTCTGTGTTCTGTGTGCGTATCATCCTCGTGTTTGTGGTTGTATTTATTACAGTTTATTTCTCTATACAAGTGTTGTCTGCATTAGGACTAACAGAGCAACATTAATTCCTAATGCATTCCAGTTAATGATTAAATGTGTGCAAACTTTTAAATCATAGATAAAAGTCATGTGTCACTAATGTGATCTCACTTAAAATTTAAAATGAGGAATTTTCATTTTCCTTTATATTCTTAAACATATTTCTTTTATAAAATTTTTTGAATATCTGCAGCTGCATACAATAACTATAATTTGAGAATTGAACCAATGATTAGAAACACATGCTTATGATTTAAAGCCAAGCTTGAAACTGTTAATGTAAGGCCAGTGAAGAAGTTATTTCTTCAAAAATAATTACTTTCTAACAAAATGAATGTTAGTATAAACTTAAATACTGGTGGCAATAAAGCTAAGTTACTATTTTATTGTGCACCATGATATAAAGGGGCATTTGTTTTTAAAATCTCATTCCAAAAAATTAACTTTCAGTAGTTAATTGAATTCATGATGTGACACACTGAAATATTCTATCAAATAGTCTCTAAATTACATTGACCACTTTCTGCTAAGAATGAAAGTTTTTTTTTTATATAATCAATAATGTAGTACAACTACTATCAATTATTTTTTTTTAAATCTTCTGTGATTAATAGGACCCTGCTTAATAAGACACAGATAATCAGGATGTTTAGACTTGGCACAGCTTTTAAAGAACTACCAGTAGACCACCTTAATATAAAATCTTATTTAATATTTTCAAAAAGAGAGAAAAAAGAAAACATTTATTTCCTCAGCTCAACTACACATGATTATCTTGTTATTATGACGTTAGATTTTGTTCAAATATATAAACCAGTAAATAAAAGGCATGGTTTTCTTCAGGATACTCTCAGACTCTTTACATCAGAGAGTGCTCAAATGTGGCTAGCAAGGTTTTAGAGGTTTCATCCATTCACTTTATGTTTGTGAGGTTCATTCATTAACATACACTTTGATTGTGTTTCTTGCAAACATAGTTAATTCATGGATTGGAATGTATACTTCCGGAATCGGGTTTTATTTATTTATTTATTTTCCTACCTTTCTTTTTTTTTTTTTTTTTTTTTTTAAAGTTTAGGTCAAATGTATTTTTTTTAAATATTTTTTTTTACATTTTTTTAAGTTATATATGAAATTTATTGTCAAATTGGTTTCCATACAACACCCAGTGCTCATCCCAAAAGGTGCCCTCCTCAATACCCATCACCCACCCTCTCCTCCCTCCCACCCCCCATCAACCCTTAGTTTGTTCTCAGTTCTCAACAGTCTCTTATGCTTTGGCTCTCTCCCACTCTAACCTCTTTTTTTTTTTTTTCCTTCCCCTCCCCCATGGTTTCCTGTTAAGTTTCTCAGGATCCACATAAGAGTGAAACCATATGGTATCTGTCTTTAGCTGTATGGCTTATTTCACTTAGCATCACACTCTCCAGTTCCATCCACGTTGCTACAAAAGGCCATATTTCATTTTTTCTCATTGCCACGTAGTATTCCATAGTGTATATAAACCACAATTTCTTTATCCATTCATCAGTTGATGGACATTTAGGCTCTTTCCATAATTTGGCTATTGTTGAGAGTGCTGCTATGAACATTGGGGTACAAGTGCCCCTATGCATCAGTACTCCTGTGTCCCTTGGATAAATTCCTAGCAGTGCTATTGCTGGGTCATAGGGTAGGTCTATTTTTAATTTTCTGAGGAACCTCCACACTG
>NW_024412440.1:2178299-2189957 GCF_014898765.1 Herpailurus yagouaroundi | reverse complement strand
GGGGCTCAGCAGCTCTCCTTCCCTTTGTCCTCCAGCCTTCCCGCTTTCTGAGCAGAGCTGTTAACTTATGACCTCCCAGAGGCTAAGTCGTGCTTGCTGTGGGAACACAATCTGTCAGGCCCCTCCGATTTTGCAAGCCAGGCTCGGGGGCTCTGCTTGGCCGGCAAGCCGCCCCTCCACCCCGGCTCCCTCCCGCCAGTCCGTGGAGGGAGCACCGCCCTGCCGCCCTTCCTACCGTCTTCCGTGGGTCTCTCGTCTGTGCTTGGCTCCGGCGACTCCGTTCTGCTAATCCTCTGGTGGTTTTCTGGGTTATTTAGGCAGGTGTAGGTGGAATCTAAGTGATCAGCAGGACGGGCGGTGAGCCCAGCGTCCTCCTACGCCGCCATCTCAGGTCTATTTTCCTACCTTTCTTAGCACTTTTAGTTAGTACATAAAATAATTTCCTATCATGAAACTGTAGCTGCAGATGTGGTTTCCTTAACTGAATTAGGACATAAGTAAGATCTGGTTATCAATTCTTGATTTCTTTGTGTATGTATATTTTATGTAAAATGATCTGTGCTTATGTGGACTGACTTTATAGATCAGCTTGATTTAAAGGAGCCATGGTTCTCTAATCCATAAAGAGATAATGGATATGTAAACAATGGATTACAAACTCTCTTTGAGATTGGTCACTTAGTCTTCCTCTGATGTCACTCAGTAGTCCTCAGGACACTGGAACTATAGTTATCCAGACATTTTCAAAATATAGTGAAACTCAAGTAAATTGTAATTGTATTATCTTACCAGGCTCAAGGTAGCCAAGGCATAAAACTCAAATTCATGCAGACACAATGTTCTTAGCCAAGACCTGCTATATGACTTAGGACCAATATTTTAGTATATTAGGGTTAAAGCCCTCTTTAAAAAATGGGATTAGCCGGGAGCACCTGGGTTGCTCATTTGGTTAATAATACATGTTTGCTAATATGTTTAAAATTAATATTTTTTTCATGTAAGTACTATATAGTCTTGAGATTAGAAAGTTTTTTTTTCTGAGAACTCAACTGGAAAGTAATAAACACTTATAACATCTGCCTCTCTCTATATTATTTTCACTCTTAAAATATTTACTTTTTGATCTTGTGACATGTCATACAATATATTTCAAATTTCTAGTATTTTAGTGAAACACAAATGAAAGTTCTGTTTCTGATGATATTGCATGCAACTCTTTGCCTCTTTTTTGTTATTTATCTCACTTTCAAAATTGCCATTTTAAATTACAGTAAACACTGAATAATATTTTAACTTTACAGAAATGTGTATTTTGGTGGTTTATAACAAAGAAGACATCTTGTGTGAGCCACCAAGGTCAATAAATAGAACATTACAAATATCTCCAAACCTTATTTCAGTCTCTTTCTGATCACTCATCGCTTCCTATTCCTGTTCCACAAGTATACTTAAGTAACACGAAGTACACTACTGCATATATATACACACACATACATAACCATGCATATATATATAGCAATTCTTTCCTCACTCTTTTTTCCTTTTAAGTATGAATCCTAAAAACACCGTTACTTAATTTGGAATGATTATGAGTTTTATATAAATGGTATCAGACTAAATATTGTCTGTTTTTAAAGTTTTTTTTTTTTTTTAACTTTTATTCAGTATAGAGAGCATGAGCAGGGAAGCTGATGTTTATTTTAATGTTTATTTGTGTGTGTGTGTGTGTGTGTGTGTGTGTGTGTGAGAGAGAGAGAGAGAGAGAGAGAGAGAGAGAGAGAGAGAGAGAATGGGAGGGAGAATGTGAGGGAGGGGCAGAGAGAAAGAGGGAGACACAGAATCTGGAGCAGGCTCCAGGCTCTGAGCTGTCAGCACAGAGCCTGACACGGGGCTCAAATTCATTGACCGTGAGATCATGACCTGAGCTAAGGTTGAACACAACCAACTGAGCCACCCAGGTGCCCCTATTCATTTGACTCTTGATGGCAGTTACGTATGTCTGTAATTTGGCTACTACAAAAATGTCTTGGTGTACTGTGTATGCGTTATTCTTGGGTAAATACTTCAGTTTTAACAGTTCAAGAGTTGTCACATTTTTTATCTCAAAAATCCTTTACATTCTTAAAACTTATCTTTTTTAGGGGTGCCTGGGTGGCTCAATTGGTTAAGCATCAGACTCTTGATATTGGATCATGTCATGATCTCATGGTTCATGAGTTCAAGCCCCATATCGGGCTCTGCGCTGACAGCGTGAGCTAGCTTGGGATTCTCTGTCTCCCTCTCTCTCTCTGCCCCTCCCCTGCTCATGCTTTCTTTTTCTTAAAACAAATAAATAAACAAATGTTTATTTGTTTTGAGAGAGAGAGAAAAGAAGCTCCAGATGGGGAGGGGCAGAGAGAGGGAAAGAGTGAATCCCAAGCAGACTCCACCCCCTCAGCAAAGAACCCAGGTGGGGCTTGAACTAAGAGTCAGGCACTTAACCGACTGAGCCACCCATTCTTGTTATTAAAGAACCAAAGACCTTCTGTTTATGTGGATTATTATTTTTTTTCCGTGTTGATATTGTATTCGATATTGATAGTTACTATGTTAGGCATTAAGATGAGAATATTTAATTACGTATATTTAAATACTAGACCCACAATATGTAAACACAAATAATAGATTTTTGTGAAAAATACATTATTTTCCAAAGAAACAAAATAGTGAGACGATGGCATTGTTGTACATTTGTGCAAATCCATCAATGTCTTGCTCTCACGTCTGATGAAGATGGGTAGGTTCTCACATCTGCTTCTGCACATTCAATCTGTTGAAATGTCACACATCATGTAACCTCTAGAAAACCTCACTGTATACTTATGAGCTATGGAGAGCGAAGAAAGAAAATCACATCTTAGAGTTATGAAAATATTTTTCACACACAGACCTTATAAAAATGTTTCAGGACCCCCCGGTGATCTCAGGGCCATACTTTGGGAACTGTTGTGGTAGATAATGCTCAACTGATTTGTAAAGTAGTTATACTCTCATTACTACAATGCAACAGCTGTAAAGGATTGTAGGATAGCAGTTTTCTTTATCACTTTTCCGATAGATTTTTTAAACCTCTCTTGTAAATTTTAGCTAGTCTGGTACGTGCAGAGTGGTTATCTCACTGTGGCTTTATAATTTTCAGTTTCCTATTTATCAGTGAAGGTCAGAACTTTTTTATATGCTTATTCCAATTAATGTATGTTCTTTAGAAAGTATTAGTCCAGGTCTCTCTTTCATTTTTCTCTTAGACTGTCTGTCTTTGCCATATGGATTTCCTGAAGCTAATTGCTTTGAAGATTTTTTTTTCTTAACCTTGAGGTTTCAATAATTTTACTTTCTATGCTTTGGATGGGATTCTTTTTAATGTCCTTTGGGGGTTTATATATATACTTAAATTTCCTATTTCATGTATTTTATAAGTTTTGGAAAATTCTCAGGCATTGTTTTTTTAAATGTTACTTCTGATTCAATAATATTACCTTCTCCGTCTAAGGTTTCAATTTCACATGCAAACTATATTCACTGCATTTTCTGCACTCTCCATAAAACTTTGTCTCCATGCTTCATTCTCCATAGTATCTTTCATGTTATCTTCTAGCTCCTGACTTACCCCTTTAGCTTTTCTTATTTTTAAACAAATATGAGTTAACCATAAGCATTTCCCTCTAGACGTGGCTGTAACATTATCTTAAATCATTTAATATGCATTTTCATTATCATTCAATTTTTCTTATTCTATTTAGTCAATAATTTTATTTAGTCTTTTTTATTCTCCTATAGTTTTGATTTTTTTATATTGTGTGTTCTACCTTATACATATTGTTTTGTCTATATGTGATAAGCTTAATATGTAGAGTACTTGTGAGATTATTCATATCTATTTTTTCTTTTTTATATACCATTTCTATTGTTATTCACACATTCCTGTTAATTTTTATTATTAGAGAGATGTTATACTTGAAAAGTTGTCTATAGAAATTATTTGAGGCCCAAGATTATGTTATTTTCCTTCTGAAAAGATTTATGTTTCTTTCCTACCAGATGCATAGTGTCATTGGCAATGAGACAGCTCCGTCTCTGACATTGACCTGTGAACTTCCAGGTCAAAACTATAAGTTTTCATATCTCTCTCTCTCTCTCTCTCTCTCTCTCTCTCTCTCTCTCTCTCGATAGTCTTTATTCTTCATTTTGTATCATCTACATTATATATTCTACTTGGACATCTTATTGTTAGTAGTAGAGAAGAATAATTCTAGATCCTGATCTTCACAATCTCAATACTATGTGAAGGCAAGGAACAGCCAGCCACACTGCTTTGGAATGCCCTGGACACCAACCAGTACCTTTGCCTTAAAATGGGGAATCTGTCAAAGGGATACTTAGCCTTTCCATCTTGCATTCCCACCATCAGGATTAATGAACACCGCAAAGGAAAAGAGTCCCCGATTTCCAAAGGAAAAGAGTCCCCGATGTTTTCTTAAGTGTTCTCTAGAGCCTGGTCAGATGATTCTTTCTTCTCTTGTTAGCTTTCTGATGCTTTCAGCAGATTTATATAAATAATATCTCTATGTAATTATATATTTGTATATAATCCCAGCTTTCTTTTGTGTGTTTAGTAAAAGGGTTTGAGCAAATTATTCAGTCCTCCATTGGTGGAAATGGAAGTGTGATGAAAAGATTTCAAAATATCTACTTACTTGCATCCTGTGGTCACAATATTGTACTCCCTCTATATTCACATTTTGAAATCCTAACCCCTAAAGTGATAGTATTAGGAGGTGGGGCCTGATAGGATTAGTGCTCTTATAAAAGAGACCTGCGAAAGCTTCCTTGCCCCTTCCACTGAGAGAGGACACAGAGAAGACAGTGGTCTATGAACCAAAAGGAGGCTAAAGTCAAAGTCTGCTGATGCCTTGAACTTGGAGTTCTTAGCCTCCACAACTTTGAGAAAGAAATGATTATTGTTTAAACCCCCCAGTCTGTGATATGTTTCTTTTAACAACCCAGATAGACTAAGACACTGAATTGTTGCAGTAGTTAATCACTCTTCTCTACTTTAAACACTTTTGTCCCTTGGATTCAATAACACTTCATTCTCTTGGTTACCATTTTATATCAGTATCTTCTTGTCAGTCTTTTTATTACTTTTTCCTCATCTCTGACTACTCAGTGTTGGAGTGTCCCAGGACTTAGTCCTTGATTCTTCTACTCTTTATATTCACATCCTTGGTGGTTTAATCCCATATGTTGCCTGAAAAAGATTTATATCCTGAAGACCCACCAATTTATGCCTTCAACTCACTTTTCTCCCCTGAAATTTATGTATATCTCTTGCATGACATCTCCACTTGGATACTTAATAAGCATCTCAAACCTAACTTGTCCAAAAACAAATTTTTGATTTATTCTCCCTCCTCTCAAAATAATTTTTTGTATTTCATTTTTTTCCATTTCATAAATAAAAGCAGCATCCTTCCAGTTTTTCAGTCATCTTTTACTTTTTCTTTTTTTTTTTTTTTTCTTTCTCTTGTAACTGACATCCAGTTCTTTAGGGAATGCCATCTCTGAGTCCTTCAAAATACATCCAGATTATGACAACTTTCTGGCAATCTATCTTTTTTTTTTAAAATTTTTAAACCTTTATTTTTGAGAGAGAGAGAGAGAGAGAGAGAGAGAGAGAGAGAGAGAGAGAGAATGAGTGAGGGAGGAAAAGAGAGAAAGACAGACACAGAATCCAAAGCAGTCTCCAGGCTCTGAGCCATCCACACAGAGCCCGACGTGGACTGAACTCATGAACCATGAGATCATGACCTGAACTCAAGTAGGACACTTAATGGACTGAGCCACCCAGGCTCCCCAGCAATCTCTCTTAATACTAATCTGGTTCAAGTCTTTCCTTCTCTTCTGCATTGTAAGATCAATGTGGCACAGACGTGTCTGCCATTCCTGGGCCACTTACCTAAGAAGTGAACTTCTGTCTACTTTAAGCCATTGTATGTTTGAAGTTTTTGTGTTCCCCTACTTATGTTTAGCATGTATTCTATTTTTTTTTTTTGTTTTTAAAAAAAAAATTTTAACGTTTATTTTTGAGACAGGGAGAGACAGAGCATGAACGGGGGAGGGTCAGAGAGAGAGGGAGACACAGAATCTAAACCGGCTCCAGGCTCTGAGTTGTCAGCACAGAGCCCGACGCGGGGTTCGAACTCACACACCGCGAGATCAGGACCTGAGCCGAAGTCGGCCGCTTAACCGACTGAGCCACCCAGGCACCCCTAGCATGTATTCTAAATAACACAACATTTAAATACAAAATTTTTTGTGCTCACAAATTTTTAGTAAATTTGCTTTTATAGTAATGATGAAAGCCACCATATGTTACCTGCCTCTGAAACCTCAGTAAGCATGGATAATCTGGCGATCTTACAATGCAGGCTCTGGCTTAGGGCACCTAGATTTTGGCCCGGGAATCTACATTTCTAAAAGCTCCCAGGAGATACTGATGTTTCTGGTCCTATGCCACATTTTGATAGTCACCTTGCTAGAACAAACTATCAGTCTGCCTCTCATTATGGATGGCATTAGCTGCTGATTATCTAGTTGCAAACCAAATGAGTTTATGAGTAGGTTTTCATAAGTAACCTAGTCAATAGCATATTTCTTTCTAATTTTTCTAAGACCTTTTACTTATCCATTTATTAATGGACTGACATAAGGCCAAAGCCAAGAAGGTATTTTGGGGAAGGAGATCTACAGCTAAAATAAGCCTTAGCTTATTTTACTTCCACTCATCTGGATGAGGTCTGATATGGCCTCCATAATCACTGTGCTTGGGTATACTAATCATTTCCCAAAAAGGAGAGAGCAACAGACTTTACTCTGGAGGGACCATAAGTGCAATTAGCTGTTAGAATTAAGGCCCTATAATAATGAGCTCAGGAAAGTTCCTGCTGCTACCACAAAATCTCAACACCTGTTTTGTGGGGCTGAACAAGTGTGAATCTGGAACATCTAGAAATTTCTGTGAGAGAAAACAATTAGTTCAAATGAGGTTTTCAATAAAAGTCAAACACCTGACAGTGGTAAAACTAGAGTTCTTCTGTCTCAAGAGAATGAGAAAATTAAAACTGTCAATGGGAAGCAGCAGGAAATAGTGCAATTTGCTGTGAATATCTTTCCTTTTTCCTCTTATATTTGGGAATTAAAGGGTTTTGCTAGAATATCATACTCAATCTTTCTCTGAATTTTTAAAAAAGAATTTAAGGGAGAATAAGACAATCATGTTATTTACCATTTAGGAGAATGAGTCAAATTTTATGTTGCTAGGAAATAGGGAACCCACTTGAGGATTTTCTACATTTATTTATCTTACATACCACCCTCTTTCTCTCTCTCTCTCTCTCTCTCTCTCTCTCTCTCTCTCTCTTTAAAAACAAAAAAAGAAACATGTTTTTTTTAAGCTTATGATGAAACTGATGTTTTGGAGAACATTATTAGCTCAGCAGGGCATGTGCTGTTATGAAATTTCTTCTCTACGAATGGGACACATTGAGGCACTCACTACGTTGAAAAAGTTAGGACATTTGAAAGTATATGAAGCTGGTTTTCATTTACTTATAGTATATGGAATAAACTGTAGAGTGTAAGAGATTAATCAAATTTTAAAATGTACAGGTCTTTAAATCTCCCAGTCTATTGTTGCATGAGTTAGCTACTACTGTGTAACAAATCACTTCGAAATGTAGTAGTGTAAATAATAAGTGCTTTATTTACTCATGATTCTCTGGGTCAGCACTTTGGGCTTTCATGTGGTTTTCAAGTAGTCTCACCTGGAGTCAATCTTGTGACTGCAGTCATTTGGCAGCTCCACTGAGAATGGGTAATCTAAAATCCTTAATTCCTGGTCTAAACAGTTCATGGTGGCTGTTTGCTTGGTCAAGTACATATAGCAGGTTAGGTTGGGCTCCATAGCAGCATTCTAAGATAAGAGCCAATGTGCAGTTTCTTTTCAAGTTCTTGATTACATTGTTTTCGCTAGTGTCCCACTGGCCCAAGTAAGTCACATGGCCAACCACAGATTCATTGTAGGAAGGGGGATTACACTCAAGTATAGATGCAAGAAGAGGGGACTCATTGGAGGCTATTACTTTCAAAATCTACCACGCCGCCATTCAGGAATCAATATGACAAATCCGGTTTCCCTATAGGATTCATAAAATTAAAGATACACACAATATACCTTGACTGTAAAATCTTAATCCGTTATATTTGGTTCTTCTGTAACCTTAGTGGAGAATTCTCAGGAGCGCAAAAGTCAGTGAAAATATTACTAGATTTG
This sequence comes from Herpailurus yagouaroundi, assembly GCF_014898765.1. Lineage (NCBI taxonomy): Eukaryota > Metazoa > Chordata > Mammalia > Carnivora > Felidae > Herpailurus > Herpailurus yagouaroundi. The sequence continues at coordinate 2,181,586 of NW_024412440.1, read as the reverse complement.
TTGTTAAGACCCTTACAAATTTCAGTGGTGTTCTCCTCAGAATAGCATGGATAATTTATGAACAATTTAATTTTTTATTATATTTTACTTCTCAGTAGCCTGGTTTCTTAACAATTTGGATATATTCCATTTGATGTTTCAGAATTTGAATATGAGTGCTCTGCCTTGAGCCCTAGAAGTTCTCTTTGAAGAATCATAAACATCCACTGGATTAATTCTAAAATTCTTAAGAATTAATGCTGATTTTATCCATAATATAATCTTGTCAATGATGCCTACTGTGACTCCCTATTTAAAATTGCTTTCGGGCGCCTGGGTGGCGCAGTCGGTTAAGCGTCCGACTTCAGCCAAGTCACGATCTCGCGGTCCGTGAGTTCGAGCCCCGCGTCAGGCTCTGGGCTGATGGCTCGGAGCCTGGAGCCTGTTTTCGATTCTGTGTCTCCCTCTCTCTCTGCCCCTCCCCTGTTCATGCTCTGTCTCTCTGTCTCTCTCTCTGTCCCAAAAATAAATAAACGTTGAAAAATTGCTTTCCCCAATCTGACACTTTCACAATTCAAAACATGTTATATTTTACTTTTTAAAATATATTTATTGTCTTTTTCCATCCTCTGGAATATACACCCTAAGAAAGCAGGGACACTTTGTTTCATTAGCTGCTTCGTTGTAGGAATCAGAAAGACTGTCATATCGTAGTTGCTCAGTAAATATTTTTGGATGAATGGATGTATGGATGAAAGAACAGCTCAAGTATTTTAAATGAGCACACTGCTAATGCAATATCCTAAAACCATAACCCATCAAAAACTTTAAAATATTAACAAATGATATCAACATGGTAAGTTGTGTGAAGTGGTGTCATCAGTTGGCATGGGGCTATTGCCATTTTAATTAAGTGGTCAAGAAAAGTCTCTCTGAGGAGACCCATTTAAACTTGAACCTAATAGTACAGGAGGATTTACATATACTAATTTCACTCCAGCAGAAGTCACAACAAACACAAAGCTGCCCCAGATTTAAATGAGTTTAGTATGACTGAGAAACACAGGACTGTATTTGTGCAAAATGGCACAGAGAGACGAAAGTGTACGAATTCTGTAGATTTTCATGGAGCAACAAGTATGTGTTGAGAATTGTGTGTAGAACAGGAAACAGGTGTCATGTTCTCATAGTGTTGGGTGGTATTACAGGGGGAAATAGAAGCAGAAGCCAGGTCATCTGAGGTCTTGAGGACAGTAGGAAGACCAGCTTTTATTAACACGATTAGAGCTTTTTAAACAAGAGAATGATATCATTTGATTTACCTTTAAAAAAATCATCTGGTTGATGCTTAGAAAATGGACTATGGAAAGGCCAGGTAGAGGCAGAATGTGGGATTATAGAGGTCTGACTTGGACAGTGCTGTGGGAGTGGAAATGGAGAGGACTGGACACAGGCTATGACTCAACAGTAGCATCTACAGGACTACCTGGAGATTCTTTGTCTAGCGTAAAAGAAGACAAGGAGGCAGGTATGACAGAGTTCTCATTCTTATTATCAGCTATGTAGTAATTTAGTTCACTTGTGCTTGACTAACAGGTAGCTTCCAGTTGGAGGATATTGTGGTTATGAATACCAATCTTCATATGCTTTTGCTAATATGTCCCAGAAATTTAGCAGTGGAATTGGTAAAAAGAGTACATTTATTGTAAATTTTGGTGCATGTTATTAAATTGACTTGACAAGAAATTTGAGCTAATTTTTGAAATCATACCAGGACTTTTTGAGAGAGGACTCTTGTTGATATCATAAAACATTTTCTTTATTGGCTGTTTTGGTCTGCATATTTTTTCATTGGGAACCAGGCTAAAGCTCCTTTTGTATATTTACTGGTCATTTATGTGTTTTTTTTTTCTGTGTATGTCATGGCTAATGGCCATTTTATTGTTTTATTATTGTTATTTTTCTTATAAATGATACTAACTTCTATTTTTATAGCTTGGAATTATTTTTTCTAGTGTGCTTATTTTTTTGTTATGTGAACATTTTGAGCTTCTTTTAGCTATCAACGGTTTCTTTAATGATTTTGTAGTGTCTTAAAAAGTCTTGCCTACTACATATTATAAATGTAAAATTAAGTAAAGCAAAGCATATAAATAAATGTTAGATTTTTTTTTCTAGTGCGCACACAGTTTTTTCGTGTATGCTAAAATGCTGGTATATTTAAGATTTATTTTGTTTTAGATACTGATTATTAATGTCTTCTTTGCTCCCTCCTGCCCTCTGTTCCACTCCTCCTACCCTTATATTCCTCCCTCCCTCTCTTCCTTCCTTTCTTCCCCTCCTTTCCTTCCTTCCTTCCTTCCTTCCTTCCTTCTTTCCTTCCTTCCTCCCTCCCTCCCTCCCTCCCTCCCTCCCTCCCTTCCTTCCTTTTTCCCAATGACTCTGTTAATTTGTGAAAGCATCATTTGTCTCTGAAAAGAAATTCCACCTTCATACACTGTAAATTTTTGTATATATTTTGATCTGTGTCTACTATCTAGCCAGTTATATTAATCTCTTTGTTTTTCGTATTAGTCTCTTTATATTCCAATAGTAAACAATTTATTTTATTGTAATTTAATATACATTTTCACAAAATCAGGCCCCACTCTTTACTATAGCTGTTATCTTTAAAGAAATTTTCTAGTACTTTTGTGTGTTTAATATTTTCATAATGAAATTCAGAATCACCTTATGGAATTTCAAAAACAAAACAAAACAACAACAATAGGATTTTTTTTTTTTATTACAGGTGCATTAAATTTACATGGAGATGTCAATCAAATTCACATCTTCACATTATTGAATCTTTCTAAGACAAGGTAGGATTTTTCATATTTTAATACATGATATAAACTTAACTCTTCTCACAGGACCTATCTGCATGCTTATTAAGTATATTTTTAAGCTTTGTTTTTATGATAACATGTATATAAGAAACTTACTGAGTTTTGTAGTTTAATTTTAAACCAAATGACAAAATAAATTCTCATGATTTCTATCATGAATATAATAAGAAAGAATAAATTGATTACTGTTAAGAGCTTTTATCAGAATAGGTAGGATTGTATAATAATATACATATGCACATTATAAATATATTTTATTTAAGTATGTATATACATGTATAATTAATACCATTGCTGTTTTTACAGTAATTAGTACTGAATTTTATTATTATTGAATAAAAACTTTAAAGAGAATAAATTGAGAATATATAATATATATATATTTTGAATATAAATACACAAATAAGGGGCACCTGGGTG
>NW_024412440.1:2176887-2178199 GCF_014898765.1 Herpailurus yagouaroundi | reverse complement strand
TCGGGCTCTGGGCTGATGGCTCAGAGCCCGACGCGGGGCTCGAACTCACGGACCGCGAGATCGTGACCTGGCTGAAGTCGGACGCTTAACCGACTGCGCCACCCAGGCGCCCCTAATTTTAAACCAAATGACAAAATAAATTCTCATTATTTCTATCATGAATATAATAAGAAAGAATAAATTGATTACTGTTAAGAGCTTTTATCAGAATAGGTAGGATTGTATAATAATATACATATGGACATTATAAATATATTTTATTTAAGTATGTATATACATGTATAATTAATACTATTGCTGTTTTTACAGTAATTAGTACTGAATTTTATTATTATTGAATAAAAACTTTAAAGAGAATAAATTGAGAATATATAATATATATATTTTGAATATAAATACACAAATAAGGGGCACCTGGGTGGCTCAGTCAGGTAAGTGGCTGACTCTTGATTTCGGCTCAGGTCATGATCTCACGGTTCTTGACTTTGAGCCCTGCACTGGACTCCATGCTGACAGGGTGGAGCCTGTGTTGGATTCTCTCTCACCATCTTTGTCCCTCCCCCGTCATGTTTTCTCTTTCTCTGAAAATAAATAAATGAACATTAAAATCTGTCTCAAAATAAACATTAAAATAAATACATATATAATATATAAATACATAATATCTATGTATCAACTTACTGTTTTTTTTTTCCGAAGTGTTTTCTGCATCTTAATTTACTTTCCTTTGAAGTGTTTTAAATAATCACAGCTGAACTTTATTGAAGCCTATTTCTCTTTCTCTGGAATTTTATCATAGGGCTTATATTTATGGCCTATTAGTATATGTTATCATGTTTATGAATACACAACTCCTTTGAATGCTATTTATTAGTATATTGATCTTGCCTAGTATCTCTGGAATTGATTTTCTTATATTTAATTCATGGTTTTGCATTTGTAGTCAAATTGTACTGGTATGTAGCTGTCCTTATTTTGTACTCTTTTATTGAATTAGGAAGTCAGTATTTTGCTGGTTTCATATCTATGGTGGCTTTCTTATGTCCTTTAAATTTGGGAATTATAGAATGTAGATATACACTCTCTTGGTTAATTGATGATATTCTTCTGTGATAGCTTCTGTAGTCAATCCTTTTTTTGAGATGGGAGTTGTTAGATGAATTATTCTTCAAAAATTTACATGTGAATTGTTGGGTTACATATTCTTTTTGTTTCTCTTAGTGCCTTTTTAAAATAATTGATATTTTCCTGAAAATCATTCATATCATGCAAGTTATCAAATCTGTTTTTATAAGTGAGATACACTTTTGTC
>NW_024412440.1:1979479-2161887 GCF_014898765.1 Herpailurus yagouaroundi | reverse complement strand
AGTTATTTAACAAATAATTTATGTACTCTTTTATACTTTTTTGACTAAACATTACCATAATAATTTGAAGCAAACCCACTGTTGAACATGTACATAAAAAATACATATGTAATATTTTGTAAGTATGCAAAATATATATTTGTACCTTTCAGGCATTATTGGAACACATGTATATATTCTTTCCAATAAATAAGTGATATTTATCACTTTATTAAAGACAAACTGTAAGATTTTACCTAGAAATAACCATTTAATGATACCTTCTTACATTTTGAGATGCTAGAAAAGTCCATATTATCAGGTGTCTATGAATAAATAATATAAAATTTATATGTTTCTATATGAAAATATATCTAACAACTCTATCTAGATTTCAGTCATACTTGTAACCCTATTTGGGAAGAGCACAATTATGGTAACAAATAAAAATGCTACTAATTAAAAAAATATATTATCCAAGCACTATTTTTGAATCCAGCTCAAATTCAGGCAAATAAACATCAACATTCATTGATTCATAATACTTGTACCACTATGCCCTAGCCCCATAAAAAAAAAAACTAATATTAAGACCAAATTGGTGTATTGGAAAAAATGTGGAAAATATTTAATAAGAAAAATTTTTGTGAAAATAATCACAAATTATAAGTTAACTACAGATTAAATGTTAATTAAATATTAATCCCACTAGAATTCTTTTTAGGTATGTATCTTTAAAGTTACTTTTTACTTGGGGCGCCTGGGTGGCTCAGTCGGTTGCGCGAACAACTCACGATCTCACGGTCCATGAGTTTGAGCCCCGCGTCAGGATCTGTGCTGACAGCTCAGAGCCTGGAGCCTGTTTCAGATTCTGTGTCTCCCTCTCTCTGACCCTCCCCCGTTCATGCTCTGTCTCTCTCTGTCTCAAAAATAAATAAACGTTAAAAAAATTAAAAAAAATAAAGTTACTTTTTACTTATAGAGGCACCTGCGTGGCTCAGTTGGTTAAGCATCTGACTCTTGATTTTGGCTTAGGTCATGATCTCACAGTTTGTAAGTTTGAGCCCCTCATTGGGCTCTGCACTGACAGTGTGGTGCCTGCTTGAAATTCTCTCTCTCTCTCTCTCTCTCTCTCTCTCTCTCTCTCTCTCTTTTCCTCCCACCTCCATCTCTCTCTCAAAATAAACATTAAAAAAAATAAAGTTACTATTTACTTATAAATAGAATATATCATTTAAAAATTAGTAACTATTACTAGGCTAATAACAAAAATAGCAGCTCTCTAATAATTTTTAAGTATAAATTCCTGCTGCTTAGATGGCATCATTTTTTGTAAAGATTTATTTATTTAAGTAGTCCCTATACCCCACTTGAGCTCTGCTTGAACTCATGCTGGAACTCACATCCCCACGATCAGCAGTCACATGCTTCTCCAACTGAGCTATCCAGGCACCCCAGATGGTATTATTTTGAACATGTTTAATTTTTCTGAGATTTTCCTTTATATTACATGACTAGTTTTTGATATTAGGGTTTTAGAAATTATATGATTTCTTATTTTAAAAGATGAGAGTTTCTGTTATATCTAGTCCCACACTGAGCTTTCCTATGTGATTCTCCCATTAGAGTAGTATTACCATTTTAGTCAAATAATATTCTGTTTTTTATGTTATGATTATATGACTGTTTTAGCTAAGATACATAAAACACTATGATTGGCTTGTATTTCTTATATGACATTTGTGTTTCAATTTTTTTTTTCATGTTTATTCATCCTTGAGAGACAGAGAGAGACAGGGGCATGAGTGGGGGAAGGGCAGAGAGAGAGAGAGGGAGAGAGAGAGTGAGAGACACAGAATCTGATGCAGGCTCTTGGCTCAGAGCTGTCAGCACAGAGCCCAACCTGGGGCTCAAACTCACAGACCATGAGATCATGACCTGAGCTGAAGTTGGACACTTAACCAGTTGAGCCACCCAGATGCCCCGGCATTTATATCTCTAAATTAAAGTTAATAATTGTCTCATTTGTTTTCCTTTGACAACTTAACTCAAATTTTCATCCTACTCTGATTTATCTGGTTGGTTTTTAAACCCACTGCATATCTGTTCTGTAGGGAACCTCCTTAACTATAATTTGGTAATTCTTTAATTCTGTTGCAAAGGAAAAAAAAAACATAAATGAAGAATGAACTTTACATAAAAATGGTACAAAGATATAAATGTACATTAGGTGAATGTCTATATGTTAAACAATTTTGTGCCACATACACCCAGATCAAGAAATACTGTCTGAACTCTGCAAGTCCCCCATTATTCTATTCTCTAGTCACTGTTTCCCAGCACAACTTCTATTCTAACTTCCAACACAATAGATTAGTTTGGTCTCTTCTGTACTTTTCATTAATGAAAAGAGTCTAAAAGAGTATATGCTATTTTTGCTCTTAGTCTGTGCTCTCTAAATTATTTTTGTGAGATTATATTATATGGACTTCTATCATGTACTCATTAGTGTATATTAGTCTACTGTATGGATGTATTCCACTGTATTGATTTATTCTAGTATTGGACATTTGGGTAGCTTTCACATTTTGTTTTATTTTATTATATGTAGCCCTACTTAGATGTTTAGTGTTAGTGATTTATTGCCTTTTACCTCTTGGTGTTGCTATTAAGAATGTGTTGTCATTCTTATTACAATGTTCTAGAAATTCACAATGGTTTTGTGTGTGTGTGTGTGTGTGTGTGTGTGTGTGTGTGTGTGTGTGTGTTTCATTAATTGTATGTAGCACAGAGGAAATTATTTCATTCTCAACACTGGTACCTTCAATACTCAAAAATAATCCGGTGCGGGGCGCCTGGGTGGCGCAGTCGGTTAAGCGTCCGACTTCAGCCAGGTCACGATCTCGCGGTCCGTGAGTTTGAGCCCCGCATCAGGCTCTGGGGCTGATGGCTCGGAGCCTGGAGCCTGTTTCCGATTCTGTGTCTCCCTCTCTCTCTGCCCCTCCCCCGTTCATGCTCTGTCTCTCTCTGTCCAAAAATAAATAAACTTTGAAAAAAAATTTTTTTTTAATTAAAAAAAAAAAAATAATCCGGTGCAATTTACTTGGTAATTTACACCCATTTCATTTCTTCCTTCTCTTTACATTGTTATTACTTGCCTAGTTTTCCTCTTGGAAAAATTCTCTAAATTTCTTATTGATTTCAATTGTATTTCATTGCTTTTAGTTTTGTCCCTTGTCTCAAAGGTTTCCTTAATCTTTTTTTTTTTCCATTCCTTTTTTGAAATTTTCATGTTTTGGCAGTCATATCTTTATTCCAAAAAGCACTTTATAATTCTGATTATCTGATTTTCCTTTTTCTTTTTTTTTTTTTAATTTTTTTTAAGGTTTTATTTTTGAGACAGAGAGAGACAGCATGAATGGGGGAGGGGCAGAGAGAGAGGGAGACACAGAATAGGAAGCAGGCTCCAGGCTCTGAGCCATCAGCCCAGAGCCCGATGCGGGGCTCGAACTCACAGACCACGAGATCGTGACCTGAGCTGAAGTCGGACGCTTAACCAACTGAGCCACCCAGGCGCCCCATGATTTTCCTTTTTCAATAAACTCCTCTTTGTGTTTCAGTAATGCAATACCTTCTGTTTTTCCTTTAAGAAACTTTTTATTTCCCAGTATTTTTTTCCTTTGTCCTAATATTTGATCAGATTGATTTTTTTACCATTATCTATCATGGTATAGACTTTTCAGAAATATTTGTTATTCCTTACTTTTATCTTCATCTAATCAGGGTCTCATATATGGATGGAAGTTTGTCTGCTGTTGGGAGTAGAACAAGTCACTGAGGGATGCTACAGACCTATAGCTACTTTTTTTTTGTTTTTCCCCTTTTTCGAAAGTCCATTTCTCGAAAGAGAGTTTACTTTGTTTTCTTGTTGTAAAATTTTTGGCTTGAAGCCTCCTGGGGGTTGGGGGGAAGGGAGGGGGGAGCTGGAGACCTTACCATATGCATCTTATTCAAACTTCCTGATTTCAGCACGGTTTCCACCATTACTTCATCTCTTCTCCAGCTTCTAAAATTTTTTTAAAATACATTCATTTCCTTTTATTGTCTCTCATATTATTCTTTTTAACCTTTTGGTTTATGCCCATTAAAAAAAAATCCTCCGGGGGAGCCTGGGTGGCTCACTACTTTAAGTGTCTTTCAGCTCAGGTCATGATCTCACGGTCTATGAGCTGGAGCCCCACATCTGGCTCTGTGCTGACAGCTCGGAGCCTGGAACCTGCTTCAGATTCTGAGTCTCCCTCTCTCTTCCTCCTCCCCCACTCACACTCTCTCTCTCTCCTTCAAAAATAAATAAGCATTAAAAACATTAAAAAAATCCTCTGACTGCAATATTAGTGAGGTTCCAAAAGGAAATGGAGATGGAGACAACAAAGTGCATTTAACTCATTATGTTTAACCAGAAGATCTCCTATCACTTCCAAATTCATTAATATGCCTGCAAATTAGGAGGTGAGAATGCATGAAAATTTGTCATGTTTTATTTCTTTCACTGATTTTTTTTTTTTTTTTAAATTCTGTCATCGCATAACTATCCCTTGACTCTTTAGGTGCTGTGCCAAAAAAAAAGTCCTATAGCAGTTAACCAGAGAGAAAGACCTCTGCCTGCGGGACCATCCTTTCCATCCCCTATGGTGTTCAAAAGGGGAAAATATTCCCTGATTGAAGGTGAAGGAGCCAGCTCTTCAGTGGCAGGGTGATAAAATTTGGGCTGGGTCAATAGAGAGAGTAATGCCCTGAGGCTGTTCTTCAGGGGAAAGTTTCAAGGGACAGGCAGTGATGGTCTCCTGGGTGAATGCTAGAATACCTTGCAGCTGCCCAGAAGAAAAACTGGTCCCAAGGATTTGCATGAATGCCTGTTTTTTGTTTGTGTTTCATATGTGTTTGCATGTGTGTTTGCATGCAATTGTTTTTTTTTTTTTCTCCACCTACTGTGTGAAGTATACTAAGTTAACTAAGTGCTTTGCTCTTTCTCAAGAGCAGTGTTAAGATGGGGAACCCAAGGTACCTTAGGATCAGCTGCATACTGTGTACTGGTACACTTTGGGTTCCGGGTATAAGGGCCATTAAAAAAAAAAGGGAATTTAGGCCTCATGATATCAAATAAATGTGTCTTGTGATTTAAAAAGAAAAAAAATAGCATGCTAACAAACATAAAGAAGAGTATTCTAATCTTGGATACCATGCTGGTTTCCCTCAGATGTTTATGGCTGATTTGATACCTAAAGGGTAAGTAAAATTAAACAATGTAAATCTGGGAGCAAAAGGGAAATCTGGGTTAAAAAGGTATTTTAAATACCGGGAAAAGCATAATCAAAGACCCTCAGATGGAAAATAACTTTGAATGTTTCAGAAACTTAAAAAAGTTAGCATAATTGGAAGATACAGAATAAAGTACTTTGCCAAGAATGTAATTATTGAGATAGGTAGGAGAAAGATGATTCAGGATCTTCTGTTTTACAACTTATTGCAAAAGTAACATATAGGAGGGTCTTAATCATATTTACATTTATAAAAGTTCTCTTTTAATTCTGGGGAAGAAGATGTATTGAAAACTCAAACCAAGGATTAAGCGAGTGGACAGAAGAAAACCCAGTCTGTTCTGTTATCATGTATGTTTGTATAATGCAAATTATCTCAGCCAAGTAGTTAAATAGAGGATTTGTGTCAGTATCACACAGAGTTTGTATTTTTGCATACCAAATTTTTCCTGTATTTATAGAGCCAGTATAGTGGGAAAAAAATAATAACTTTAGGCAAGAGGGGAAAATTCTTTTTGGCTGCTGCACAAACGGGTACTTTTCAGCTCTAAGAAAGTTAAAATGAGTGCCTGGGATTTCTGTTTCTGGGAGGTTGGAGTAGCATAGTTTTCCCTGTTCTTTCCACCACATACAACTAAAACCCCTGGGAATTACATATAAAACTAACTTAAGATTCAGAAAAGGGGAGAAAAATAGGCAACCAACCAGAGGCCTTAGAACCTGAGGAATGATGTGGTGTGATCCCTCCATTTTCAGGGAAAAATAAAACTATCAGAGACAAAGAAGAATATTATATTATAAATGAGTCCCTCCACCAAAGATAGCATTCCTACATGTGTACGCACCTAACCCCTGCAAACGATGTGTCGCCAAAACTGATAGACCTGAAAAGAAATAGACAAATCCAAAATCAGAGTTTCGTGAATATATGCAATGAAATTATACGTATACACATGATACTGGAGCATTTGGACATTCATAGGCAAAAAAGTAAACTGGGACCTAATTTTCATACCTTATGCAAAAATTAACTCACAACAGATTACAGACGTAAATGTAAAACACAAAATTCTGAAACTTTTAAGGAAAAAAATAAACAATCTTTAGGATCTAAGGGTAGGCAAAGACTACTTATACTTGACCCCAGAAGCATGATACATAATAACAGAGATTGATAAATTTGATTTCATAAAAATTTCCTTTGTTAAAAAGAAATAAACAAGGAGATGTTAAGGGATAAAGAAACAAACTACAAGGTAAGAATTATTTATAAACCACATATCTAATAATGATCTACTATCTAGAATTTATAAAGGACTCTCAAAACTCAGTCATAAAAAGCAAATGATCCAATTAGAGTATGAGCAAAAGACATAAAGAGATGTCTTTTTCAATGAAGACTACATACAAATGGTAAATATGCACATGAAACGATGTTCAACATAATCAGGGAAATTCAGTTAAAACCTGCATACCTAACATAATGGCTAAACTAAAAAAAATGGTGACAGCATCAAATGCTGGTGAGGATACAGAAAAACTGGGACAATCGTACTGGCATAATTTTAAATGATATAGCATCTCTAGAAAATACATTGTCAACTTCTTTCAAAAAAATGCAATCATGATACAATCCATCAATTAAACTCCTCAACATTTATCCCAGAGAAAGACAAAGTTATGTTCACAAAATGCCTGTACAAGAATGTCTATAATAGCTTTACTTACAGTAAGCATAACTGGAACTACCCAAATGTCCTTCACGGTTTGAAGGGTTCTGTAATACATCCATAGCATGGAGTATACTCAGCACTACATATGAACAGATAATTGATACATGCAACAACTTGCACATGCATATGTACATCCCTAGAAAATTATCCTATAAAAAAATAATCCAAAAAGGTTACGTTTTATAGGATTCCATTCATATAACCTTTTCGAAATCTTATATTAATATAAATAACATGAAATGTTAATATACTATAATGATATCCTATAATATAATTATAGAAATGGAAAATAGATTAGTGAGTGGCTGAACCCAATTCCCATCTTATATGATACACAGCTCCTGAAACAGTTGCATTCTTCCTGTGCCCACCTTAGTTGTAACTATCTATAAGCTAGCATTTCTACTACGAATGTTATGTGTGAACACACACACACACACACACACACACACACACACACACACACATTTAATATAAAAGTCAGCCTCCAGCTATTTTAAGCTTTGCCAGCCTGGATTCTTCAAGTCATTTCCTGAAGTAGCAATTATTCATTAATTTACTTATTCATATATCCATTTATTAATATGCTTATTTATTTGTTAATATTCTGGTAAACAAAGTTGCATAGATTTTGACTGGCCTACCATTAATCCTGTTTTCTGTATAATTTATGTTTTATCAGTGCATGATTGTGCAGAATATGGAGTTTGTCAGGAATGTCAACATTGAGCTATATGGAAATACGTGTAGATATATTGTGAGATCTTTTAAAGACAAAATCAACTAAATTTTCATTGATGAAAATAAAGAGGTAGAATTAATGTTGTCTTCAAAATTCAGCCTCGAGTCCCTGGATCCAAGACTGGTTTAATAGCTCAGACAAACGCTAGTAGATAAAGCATAGATTTGGGGGGGGGGGGACACCTTAAGATTTTTATATATTATGTTGTTGTGTTCTGAAGTCAAGAAAGAGTTTTGAGATAAAGGTATTAATTTTGGGGTTATTGGCAAGCATGATGCTGTGAAAATACATAAGATTAACCTGGTAGGTAGAATAGAGCAAGAATGAAAGAGAATTGTTGGATACAGAACCCTGATTAAATCCAGTATTCATCTCTGTCGTCAAGAAATTTACAAGCCAGGAGAATAAACTATTATAAAAATCATATTTTAAATATTTTAAAAAAATGGTTGACTTTGTCAAATACTGCTCAGACTTTAGTAATAATGAGGATTCAAAAGTATCTCCTGAATTTAAAACAAGTCTGTGACAACTTGAGCAGATTCATTCACGTTGTGGAGGCAGGTTGAAGATTAGAATGTGTTGAGTGATGAGTGGGAGAAGAAACACCCATGAGTTGCTATCTTTTTTAAGAAATTCAGCATTGGAGTTATTTTTACTGGGTAGATTTGGTCATAAAATCCAGTTTTGCCATGCATCCGTTGTGTGAACTTAGGCAATGTAATGTTAAGAAACCGAAGAAAACAGAAATCAAGCAACAATTTCTAGTAAATATCCCTCTATTATTATTATTAACAACTGGCACTAGAAATGTTGCTTGGGAGAATATATTTTCAAATACCTCAAGAAGCTAGGTAGAAATGTTGAAATCTCAAGAAGATGAAGATTGGCAGAAGCCCAAATAACTAAAAGATGAGCAGCACTTTTCAAAAGGTTTGAGGCATATAGGGGTTAAGGAAACATTTACAGCTCCTCTGTGGCTCGTTCTTTAGTGATTGGACAAAGCACCGTTTAAAAATAATGTTATTTTTCTTCTAATTGAAATTGTGTCTATAATTTTTCTGGTGGCAATGAAAACTTTCTTGTCCTCTTTACTGATCTTAAGTAGTCTCCAGTATTCAGTTATGTTTTATGTCTGTGTAAATTGCTTAGGCTGCATTTCACATCTTTCACGTCTGAGTTAATGTGCTGCATCCGAAAGTACATGTGGGAATTTGCAGAACCCATGGGGATAAATTTTGGACTCCCACAAGTTCTGTATTTCAGTGTTTACTTCAATTATATGTTCATCATAAAGAGAAAGTCTTCATTTGTCATTTGGATTACAATCTCACATGCATGTGCATCAGCTCCTTATAAGTATAATGGTAATAATAGGATTGTTTTGAGTGACTAATATGACACAAAAATATAGGAAAACTCATGGTTAGGGCAAAAATATCTTTATTATTTAATATCTAACCTATACTAAGAAAAGGAAAGTGTCCCAAAGCAGCCCATTTGGTCTTTGGACATCTCTGAGCAACCAAAGCATCATCCTTATAATGACTTCAAATCCCTAACACCAAAGTATCTATACATCAGCCCTAGTTCTTCCAACTAGAAAACCTTCATACAAGCCGATGACAGTTTAATGTACATTTATATTATTATTATTGTTAGGAAGTTGAAGGCACCCCCTATTCTTTTCTAAATACTTCCTTTTTTGGACTAAATATCTCCCGTTCCCTTAAATACATGATAGGCCTCACATTTCCTCATCATTATGGTATTTTTTTTTTTCCTATTGCAACCCCCTGAAGGGTGTGGCACAAGCTATCAGTTATATTGAGCAACTCACTTGTACCTCTTTGTCATTAACTTGACTCTTTCTTTTTTTAATATTTATTTATCTTGAGAGACAGAGAGAGAGAGAGAGAGAGATGAAGAATGAGTATGGGAGGGGCAGAGCGAGAGAGAAGGTGACAGAGAACCCCAAGCAGGCTCCACACTGTTAGTGCAGAGCCCGATGAAGGGCTCAAACCCAGAAACCATGAGACCATGCCCTAAGATGAAATCCAGAGTCAGACACTTAACCGACTGACCCACCCAGACACCGCTAACCTGATTCTTAACAAGTTGCTCTGTTTTTTAGCTCCTTGAACACACCAAGATTTTTCCAATTTCATAGCCTTCGTATACTCTGTACTATAGACTTGGAATGCTCTTTGTCCCACTTGTCAAGAGACTAGCTTCTTCTCACATTATTTAAAACTTACCCTAAATGTCATTTATTAAGAGAAACATTCACTGACAGCTAAAAGCTTGCCAGCGTTTAGTATTTATCTTGCAATCCTTTCTTTCTCTCTTTCTTAATACTTTTAACAACACTGGATTACTTAATATTGTTCTCTTTGCTTTATTTTTTATTTGTCTGCTTCCTCACAGAAATGCAATACTTCCATAAATGTAGGGGCCATAATTGAATTTAAATTGCTGTTTCTGTAATACTTCAATCAGTAACTAGCACACATGCTTAATTAATATTTGTTTAACGAGTGAATAGCATAATGAGTGAGAAAATTAAATGTGTTAATGTTTTAACTCATTATGTTACAGATAATTTACTTAATTTTTGTATAAGAAGTATAAGTGATATATAAGAAGAGTGGACCTACTCTTTATCAGATCTAAATATGGGCATAAATAATCTGTGTCATTCAGCTCTCTGATGCTCATTTATTCAGCTGGTGCCTTTGAATCACTCAATTATATATTAAATCTAGAATTAAATTTGCTCACCTGGATCAGTATCCAAGGTATTGATTCCATGGACCTCATATAGTTTCAGAAGAAAATAGGCAAAATTATTAAAAATAAGTTTTAGTTTCCTTATTTTTTACCATTAGCAGTAGGATTAAGGTAGATTCTACTTGATATGGGGCCATGCCTAAATTGATCAGCTTTGCCATATAAACCTTATCAACTGTAGTTAACCTATACAAACTGATTCTTAAATATTTATATATTATCTGAAGATTTTTAGAAGTCAGTGTTTGAATTTAAATCTTGGAACTTGTGATGGAAATAATCAGTTACACTAGGGTTCCAACCTCCATAATGCCAGATCTGCCTTATAGCTCCTGATAGATAGCAAACGTAGACAGTTTTGTAAACATATTTATGTAAGAGAGTTTGTAAGTTTTCTCTTTTGTACTTCTTATATTGGAAGAAATGCGTGATCCTATAATTTGACATAGCGTCTGATTTGTGATGCAATGTGCAAATATCAAATTAAAAATAAAACTCCAGCCTTATGCCATATGTGTGATGTATGTGGGAATGGTGAATGGTGGTGTGTGTGCATGTGCTGAGCAGGGAAAAACCACTCGAGATAAAATGGGAGTCACCAAATTTGAGCGATGTGAAAGTATACAATCAGAATCTAACAGGCTGAGCTCAAGGGTAGCAGAGACTGATAAAGAAATGAAGCAAATTAAAATAAGACCCTGAAGAAAAAATGCAGAAAGTCATGTAGTTGTCTCTGTGTTCATTTGCCACAAAGCTCTCCCCATTCCTGGCAAGATCCACTTAAAGTTCTAGGACTTCTTCCTCATCTTTTCCACAAAGGATTCTTGAACTCAGAGTTCATTAACTTACATGTCTATTAATTTCATATTACCTTCCATGCTACTAGTTACTGTATACACCTGAGATGACTCTGTTCTGTGATTAAAATATTAACCTCTCTTCTCTCTTCATATCTCTAAGTGGTACAGTCCCTATTTAAAAATGATGATCTCCATTCCATGCACTTGATGTACTTTAGTAATAATAGTGGATTTTTTAAATCCTTAAAACAAAGTATAGTGAACATATTTACAACTACTAGTGACAGCAAGAAAGTCCTTTTTACCTTATCATCCTCAGGAAATTAAAAAACTTGGGACCTCATAAATCATGATGGTTTGCATGTTCTTAGAAGGGAATGCATACGATTTCTTCAGAGGAAGATATCATACACAAAATGAGATGGCAATTAAAAAGAGTTTCCTGAATGAACATATCCTGTCTTCTTTTGCCAAATTATATTTGGAATTTTTTTGGTAGTGAGAGGAACTTTTAATGTTCTTTGGAGTTACTCATGCAGAACTATGGAATCGGAAGATGAAAGTGATCAAGTTGTAGGTGTAGAGAAATACTGTCACACTAAATGAGATAATTCAGAGTGTTTCAGACACTTAATCCAAATAACTCATTCTTGTAGCTTGTTTCTTTTTTGCCTTATATTCTGTTTTAGGAAGGACAAACATGATTTTGGTGCCAGGAATCTATACTACTAAATTTCAGTCCAGATTCTACTTCCTGTCAGGATAAACGTGGACAGGACTTCAAATGCCTCTCTAATATTGGGATTAGAATAATGCAAGACTATTATGAAATGTGCATATGAAATGAAATTAAATGCGGTGATGAGAATGTTTTTATTTTGAAGAAAAATGCATACAGCTGTTATACTTACTGATATCCATGAGCACACAATTTGGTCATACCTAGCAATCAGCTTTGCCATAATCAATGAACTAATGGAAAGTGGAGAGATCTTAATTCTCATTTTACTTTGGCAGTTCACTTGCTAGCTTTCCGCCTTAGTTTTCTGTCTACACGTGAAGATAACTTCTGGATTTACAGAAAGTACTCTTAGGGTCAATTTCTTATTTTTAGTACTAATACAAAAGAAAGAAATGATGTGAATTTTATAAGAAGGCAAGTCATTCAAATATAGTTCATCTCAATATTGGCATGTATTTTGGTAAGTTTTTTCACAGGGCATGTGACTTCTAATTTTACTGTAGAATGTTAGTGATAATGATTTATCTGTTCTGTCTGTCTCATTAATGCTCAGGGGAGTATGCACAGATTTTTTTCTGCATTTCTGTTCTTCTTTCAGTGGATATTTTCCTTCTCCTTGAAAAACTTTCTGTAATATTCTTCTAGTATAGGTTGTGATGGTTGAAGTCAACACATAACAAAATGCAGTTTATTATTTTGTTTTTCTGAAGACATGCTCGTTCATTCTCAATATTCAATGGCATTTTTGCTTGACCTAGAATTTGAGAAAACAGTATTTTTCTTTATTTTATTTTTATACTTCAGAATTTTATAAACATTTTTAATTGCTTTCTGATCTTTGTTACTTCTGTTAAAAAGCCAGCTCTCAGTCTTTTTTTTTTTTTGATCTTTTTGAAGATAATATATCTTTTCCTCTGGCTGCTTTTATGATTCTGGTTTTGTTTCATTTTGTTTTTATCTTTATACTTTGATTAAAATATGCCAAGGTAGAATATTTTTATTATGTTGTTTTTATTTGCTAGTGTATCTATGTTGCTTGAGATTCTCTGAGCTTTTGTAGTATTAATATGATGTTGAAGCTACCTACTGAGTTCTTAAATATCAGGTATTGTTTTCAGTCTTAAAATATCAATTTTATCCATTAATTTTCTTTCTAGATTCAAAACCCCATTGAAATTTTCCATACTTTTATGTACTTTTGTCATGTTTTGTTTTTGTTTCCTTGAACTTACAAACCATCACTGTTTCCAAGTTTTGGCACTATTCACATCTTATATTTATTCAATTTGGGTTTTGCCTATATAGTCTAAAAGGGAAAATATTGAGTTATGGGATCACAAGGGAGAAACCAAGTCCTGGTGAAAAAAATGTGTACTTTAAATAAAGGTCGCCTAGGAGAGAGGGAAGATGGCGGCGTAGGAGGACGCTGGGCTCACCGCGCTTCCTGCTGATCACTTAGATTCCACCTACACCTGCCTAAATAACCCAGAAAACCACCAGAGGATTAGCAGAACGGAGTCGCTGGAGCCAAGTGCAGACGAGAGGCCCATGGAAGAGGGTAGGAAGGGCGG
Organism: Herpailurus yagouaroundi; assembly: GCF_014898765.1. Lineage (NCBI taxonomy): Eukaryota > Metazoa > Chordata > Mammalia > Carnivora > Felidae > Herpailurus > Herpailurus yagouaroundi. Next base: position 2,148,212 of record NW_024412440.1, on the reverse strand, counting down.
CGAGGCGGTGCGCACTCCACGGACTGGCGGGAGGGAGCCGGGGCGGAGGGGCGGCTCGCAGGCCAAGCAGAGCCCCTGAGTCTGGCTTGCAAAAAGCGGAGGGGCCTGACAGACTGTGTTCCGACAGCAAGTGCGACTTAGCGGCTGGGAGGTCATAAGTTAACAGCTCTGCTCAGAAAGCAGGAAGGCTGGAGGACAAAGGGAAGGAGAGCTGCTGAGCCCCCGGACGACAGAGCTCAGTTTGGTGGGGAACAAAGGCGCTCGCCAGCACCATCTCCCCCGCCCATCCCCCAGCCAAAATCCCAAAGAGAACCAGTTCCTGCCAGGGAACTTGCTCCCTCCGTGCAAACACCCAACTCTGCGCTTCTGCGGAGCCAAACCTCTGGCAGCGGATCTGACACCCTCCTGCTGCCACAGGGCCCCTCCTGAAGTGGATCACCTAAGGAGAAGCAAGCTAAGCCTGCCCCTCCTGTCCCTGTGCACCTTGCCTACCCACCCCAGCTAAGACACCAGATCCTCAGCATCACAAGCCTGGCAGTGTGCAAGTAGCCCAGACGGGCCACCCCACCCCACAGTGAATCCCGCCCCTAGGAGAGGGGAAGAGAAGGCACGCACCAGTCTGACTGTGGCCCCAGGAGTGGGCTGGGGGCAGACAGCAGGTCTGACTGAGGCTCCGCCCACCAACTCCAGTTATACACCACAGCACAGGGGAAGTGCCCTGCAGGTCCTCACCACGCCAGGGACTATCCAAAATGACCAAGCGGAAGAATTCCCCTCAGAAGAATCTCCAGGAAATAACAACAGCTAATGAGCTGATCAAAAAGGATTTAAATAATATAAGAGAAAGTGAATTTAGAATAATAGCCATAAAATTAATCACTGGGCTTGAAAACAGTATAGCTGACAGCAGAGAATCTCTTGCTACAGAGATCAAGGGACTAAGGAACAGTCACGAGGAGCTGAAAAATGCTTTAAACGAAATACATAACAAAATGGAAACCACCACGGCTCGGACTGAAGAGGCAGAGGAGAGAATAGGTGAACTAGAAGATAAAGTTATGGAAAAAGAGGAAGCTGAGAAAAAGAGAGATAAAAAATCCAGGAGTATGAGGGGAAAATTAGAGAACTAAGTGATACACTAAAAAGAAATAATATACGCATAATTGGTATCCCAGAGGAGGAAGAGAGAGGGAAAGGTGCTGAAGGGGTACTTGAAGAAATAATAGCTGAGAACTTCCCCTGAAGTGGGGAAGGAAAAAGGCATTGAAATCCAAGAGGCACAGAGAACTCCCTTCAGATGTAACTTGAATCGACCTTCTGCACGACATATCATAGTGAAACTGGCAAAATACAAGGATAAAGAGAAAATTCTGAAAGCAGCAAGGGGTAAACGTGCCCTCACATATAAAGGGAGACCTATAAGACTCGTGACTGATCTCTCTTTTGAAACTTGGCAGGCCAGAAATTATTGGCATGAGATTTTCAGTGTGCTAGACAGAAAAATATGCAGCCAAGAATCCTTTATCCAGCAAGGCTGTCATTTAGAATAGAAGGAGAGATAAAGGTCTTCCCAAACAAACAAAAACTGAAGGAACTTGTCACCACTAAACCAGCCCTACAAGAGATCCTAAGGGGGACCCTGTGAGACAAAGTACCAGAGACATCACTACAAGCATAAAACATACAGACATCACAATGACTCTAAACCCATATCTTTCTATAATAACACTGAATGTAAATAGATTAAATGCGCCAACCAAAAGACATAGGGTATCAGAATGGATAAAAAAACAAGACCCATCTATTTGCTGTCTACAAGAGACTCATTTTAGATCTGAGGACACCTTTAGATTGAGAGTGAGGGGATGGAGAACTATTTATCATGCTACTGGAAGCCAAAAGAAAGCTGGAGTAGCCATACTTATATCAGACAAACTAGACTTTAAATTAAAGGCTGTAACAAGAGATGTAGAAGGACATTATATAATAGTGACAGGGTCTATCCATCAGGAAGAGCTAACAATTATAAATGTCTATGCGCCGAATACCGGAGCGCCCAAATATATAAAACAATTACTCATAAACATAAGCAACCTTATTGAGAAGAATGTGGTCATTGCAGGGGACTTTAACACCCCACTTACAGAAATGGATAGATCATCTAGACACACGGTCAATAAAGAAACAAGGGCCCTGAATGAGACATTGGATCAGATGGACTTGACAGATATATTTAGAACTCTGCATCCCAAAGCAACAGAATATGCTTTCTTCTCGAGTGCACATGGAACATTCTCCAAGATGGATCATATACTGGGTCACAAAACAGCCCTTCATAAGTTTACAAGAATTGAAATCATACCATGCATACTTTCAGACCACAATGCTATGAAGCTTGAAATCAACCACAGAAAAAAGTCTGGAAAACTTCCCAAAGCATGGAGGTTAAAGAACACCCTACTAATGAATGAGTGGGTCAACCAGGCAATTCGAGAAGAAATTAAAAAATATATGGAAACAAACGAAAATGAAAATACAACAATCCAAACGCTTTGGGACGCAGCGAAGGCAGTCCTGAGAGGAAAATACATTGCAATCCAGGCCTATCTCAAGAAACAAGAAAAATCCCAAATACAAAATCTAACAGCACACCTAAAGGAACTAGAAGCAGAACAGCAAAGGCAGCCTAAACCCAGCAGAAGAAGAGAAATAATAAAGATCAGAGCAGAAATAAACAATATAGAATCTAAAAAAACTGTAGAGCAGATCAACGAAACCAAGAGTTGGTTTTTTGAAAAAATAAACAAAATTGACAAACCTCTAGCCAGGCTTCTCAAAAAGAAAAGGGAGATGACCCAAATAGATAAAATCATGAATGAAAATGGAATGATTACAACCAATCCCTCAGAGATACAAACAATTATCAGGGAATACTATGAAAAATTATATGCCAACAAATTGGACAACCTGGAGAAATGGACAAATTCCTGAACACCCACACTCTTCCAAAACTCAATCAGGAGGAAATAGAAAGCTTGAACAGACCCATAAAACCAGCGAAGAAATTGAATCGGTTATCAAAAATCTCCCAACAAATAAGAGTCCAGGACCAGATGGCTTCCCAGGGGAGTTCTACCAGATGTTTAAAGCAGAGATAATACCTATCCTTCTCAAGCTATTCCAAGAAATAGAAAGGGAAGGAAAACTTCCAGACTCATTCTATGAAGCCAGTATTACTTTGATTCCTAAACCACACAGAGACCCAGTAAAAAAAGAGAACTACAGGCCAATATCCCTGATGAATGTGGATGCAAAAATTCTCAATAAGATACTAGCAACTCGAATTCAACGGCATATAAAAAGAATCATTCACCATGATCAAGTGGGATTCATTCCTGGGATGCAGGGCTGGTTCAACATTCGCAAGTCAATCAACGTGATACATCACATTAACAAAAAAAAAAAAAAAAAAGAGAGAAAAACCAATGATCCTGTAAATCGATGCAGAAAAGGCTTTTGACAAAATCCAGCACCCTTTCTTAATAAAAACCCTTGAGAAAGTCGGGATAGAAGGAACATACTTAAAGATCATAAAAGCCATTTATGAAAAGCCCACAGCTAACATCATCCTCAACGGGGAAAAACTGAGAGCTTTTTCCCTGAGATCAGGAACACGACAGGGATGCCCACTCTCACCGCTGTTGTTTAATATAGTGCTGGAAGTTCTAGCATCAGCAATCAGACAACAAAAGGAAATCAAAGGCATCAAAATTGGCAAAGATGAAGTCAAGCTTTCGCTTTTTGCAGATGACATGATATTATACATGGAATATCCGACAGACTCCACCAAAAGTCTGCTAGAACTGATACATGAATTCAGCAAAGTTGCATGATACAAAATCAATGTGCAGAAATCAGTTGCATTCTTATACACTAACAATGAAGCAACAGAAAGACAAATAAAGAAACTGATCCCATTCACAATTGCACCAAGAAGCATAAAATACCTAGGAATAAATCTAACCAAAGATGTAAAGGATCTGTATGCTGAAAACTATAGAAAGCTCATGAAGGTAATTGAAGAAGATTTAAAGAAATGGAAAGACATTCCCTGCTCATGGATTCGAAGAATAAATATTGTCAAAATGTCAATACTACCCAAAGCTATCTACACATTCAATGCAATCCCAATCAAAATTGCACCAGCATTCTTCTCGAAACTAGAACAAGCAATCCTAAAATTCATATAGAACCACAAAAGGCCCCGAATAGCCAAAGAAATTTTGAAGAAGAAGACCAAAGCAGGAGGCATCACAATCCCAGACTTTAGCCTCTACTACAAAGCTGTCATCATCAAGACAGCATGGTATTGGCACAAAAACAGACACATAGACCAATGGAATAGAATAGAAACCCCAGAACTAGACCCACAAACGTATGGCCAACTCATCTTTGACAAAGCAGGAAAGAACATCCAATGGAAAAAAGACAGTCTCTTTAACAAATGGTGCTGGGAGAACTGGACAGCAACATGCAGAAGGTTGAAACTAGACCACTGTCTCACACCATTCACAAAAATAAACTCAAAATGGATCAAGGACCTGAATGTGACACAGGAAACCATCAAAACCTTAGAGGAGAAAGCAGGAAAAGACCTCTCTGACCTCAGCCGTAGCAATCTCTTACTCGACACATCCCCAAAGGCAAGGGAATTAAAAGCAAAAGTGAATTACTGGGACCTTATGAAGATCAAAAGCTTCTGCACAGCAAAGGGAACAACCAACAAAACTAAAAGGCAACCAACGGAATGGGAAAAGATATTTGCAAATGACATATCGGACAAAGGACTAGTATCCAAAATCTATAAAGAGCTCACCAAACTCCACACCCGAAAAGCAAATAACCCAGTGAAGAAATGGGCAGAAAACATGAATAGACACTTCTCTAAAGAAGACATCCGGATGGCCAACAGGCACATGAAAAGATTTTCAGTGTCACTCCTCATCAGGGAAATACAAATCAAAACCACACTCAGGTATCACCTCACGCCAGTCAGAGTGGCCAAAATGAACAAATCAGGAGACTCTAGATGCTGGAGAGGATGTGGAGAAACGGGAACCCTCTTGCACTGTTGGTGGGAATGCAAATTGGTGCAGCCACTCTGGAAAGCAGTGTGGAGGTTCCTCAGAAAATTAAAAATAGACCTACCCTATGACCCAGCAATAGCACTGCTAGGAATTTATCCAAGGGACACAGGAGTACTGATGCATAGGGGCACTTGTACCCCAATGTTCATAGCAGCACTCTCAACAATAGCCAAATTATGGAAAGAGCCTAATTGTCCATCAACTGATGAATGGATAAAGAAATTGTGGTTTATATACACAATGGAATACTACGTGGCAATGGGAAAAAATGAAATATGGCCCTTTGTAGCAACTTGGATGGAACTGGAGAGTGTGATGCTAAGTGAAATAAGCCACACAGAGAAAGACAGATACCATATGTTTTCACTCTTATGTGGATCCTGAGAAACCTAACAGGAACCCATGGGGGAGGGGAAGGAAAAAAAAAAAAAAGAAGTTAGAGTGGGACGGAGCCAAAGCATAAGAGACTGTTGAGAACTGAGAGCAAACTGAGGGTTGATGGGGGGTGGGAGGGAGGAGAGGGTGGGTGATGGGTATTGAGGAGGGCACCTTTTGGGATGAGCACTGGGTGTTGTATGGAAACCAATTTGACAATAAATTTCATATATAAATTAAAAAAAAAAGGAAAAATAAATAAATAAATAAATAAATAAATAAATAAATAAATAAATAAATAAAGGTCGCCTAAAGCATTATCAGTCATCTCTGGACTTTTTCAGTTATGTGAGCAAAAATATTTCCTATATATTTTCTATATGTTTGGTTGTGGTATTCTGCTATCACAGATGTGTTACTAGGATGTGGGTTAAATTGGTGTAGGACTTAAAGTGAGGAGAAAGAACTAAATTACTCTGGTGAAAATTGCTAGAATTCTGTGGAATTTTCTATGCCAGGATATGGAGGGTTAGGGACACAAAAAGTATTTTCTTCTTAACTCAGGTTTTAAGGAGATCAACCAGAGGGCACAGTAGTTCAATAGGATTCCCTGGAGCACGAGACATACAGTGGTTTCTAATTGGTATCTCAACAATGTAAATATAGATCTGTGAATATAGCCCTTTTGGCAGACAGAAGAATGTGCATTTCTCATCTACCAGATCTGACTTCTAAATTTTGCTCTAAAACAAGAATATTTTCCCTGAGAAATGAGTCAGTATAATAAAAAGTGGGTATTTTTGACAAGGTTACGGGCTACATAATGTCTCATTTTTCCTCCGAGAGGCAGTTTGACAAACTTGTGTTTACATTACAGGTCATTGACTCCAGATACTTGCAGCAGATTCACTATAATTCTTGCAAAGTTCAAGTAAAAATTTTTTTCCTCTTTTATTTTCTCTCCATTGTGTCTCTTCCTTCGGTTGAGTACACGCTTGTCTCATAAATCCGGTGAAGGAGCATGAAGAACTGATTCTGGAAGTAGATTTGCCTCTGTGAAAGACAAGCCTTTTGCGACACCTAAGTGGCTCAGTCAGTTAAGGGTCCAGCTCTTGATTTCATCTCAGGTCTTCATGTCACTGTTTGAGTTTGCACTGACAGTGCAGAGCCTGCTTGGGGTTCTCTCTCTCCTCTCTCTGCCTTCCACCCCTTGCATATTCTCTCATTCAAAATAAATAATGTACTTTAAAAAGAGAGAGAGAGAGAGAGAGAAAGCCTTTAACTTCCTCCCATCGCATTCCTCCCTAGGTAAATGGGAAAACTACCCTAAGGGGTTGGATTACAGGAGTGTTTCAGGGACAATTTTATTAGTAGGGGAGTCATTGTTAAAAGGCCATGTATTTGATGTGATTCTTGTTTTCTTCATGGTGACAATACCTAGTAAAAGTAGAGAGCTGAGCCATGGTGTGCTTTCTATAGCTGGAATCTGGTTACTAGGCTCTTTTTCTCATGAACGCTATTACTCACTGAGTTATTGTTTAAGTCAGTCTGAGAGTGTGAAAAGAATAAAAAATAAAATCCAAAATTTGATTTAAGTTTAGAAAATTGATCTTTCTTTGTCCATATACTCCTACAGTGCTTACTAAACTCCTTAACATTGAGAAAATAATTATTTCATAGAAATGTTAACATGAATGCCATTACATTTCACAAATCATAAAGCTCTTAAATATACATTAATATACATTATTCTCATAAAACCCCATACATTTGTATATGTAATATATGTAATATATTGTAATATGTAATAAATATTATTGACTTCTGAACATGGGTATTTAGATGAAGTACACAATGTTGAAGTAAATGCTGAATCTACATATTAACAGAACAAGGATTTAAAATACAAATCAGGGTCTTTTTTTTCTTTTACTATACTTTCAATTCAGAAAAGTTTGTTTTGTTTTTTTAAACAAGTTCATGTGGGGCGCCTGGGTGGCTCAGTCGGTTAAGCGTCCGACTTCGGCTCAGGTCATGATCTCATGGTTTGGGAGTTCGAGCCCCATGTCAGGCTCTGTGCTGACACCTCCGAGCCTGGAGCCTGCTTTGGATTCTATGTTTCCCCCTCTCTCTGCCCCTCCCCTGCTCATGCTCTGTCTCTCTCTATCTCTCAATAATGAAAAAACGTTTAAAAAAATAATAAATAAACAAGTTCATGAGATTTCAAATTCTGCATGACTATGTCAGTGAGAAGCTTAAACTCCATTCATCAGATAATCGCTTGTTTGTTGGTTATTTACCCATTGAGGTGTTTTAAAAGGAGCAATTATAAAGTTTCACAAAGGAAACAATTTTTTTTTCAATACCAATGTCTTACACATGAAAAGCAATAGAATAACCTTTATGAGACTTGAAAACAGAACAGAAAGGACCCAAGAGTTGAATCAGAAATCACAGCTGTCATGTTTTACTCAGGCACCAACTCTTTCTGCAACGTGTCCAGTGGCTTTGTCAGTAAGGCTTTGCGCCTGATGGCCCTCAGGTTTCAGCCCTCTCACGGATTTGGCCTGGGCAAATCTCTTGTTTTTCCTTTTGTTATTTCATGCCTCTAGGAGAATTAAAGTAAATAGACTATGAGCAAGCAAGATTTTATTTATATACAATAAATAATATTATAAATAAAATACTATAATATCGATGTAAGTAGCTAATTAATGTAATATAATACATATATAATTCTATACTTCTTATTCTAAATTCAATAAATGCTCCAAATAGTGTGTGATAAAAGGTTTGTAAAGCTTCATAAAACTTCACATTGTATCAATACCCTTCACTTTAGGTAAAAGAGCTATAGATGTAATTGCCTGTTAGCTGAACATCTGTTACTCAGTTTATTGAGGTTTAATTACTTACATGACTCTGGTTTGCAAAACAGTTATTTTAAAGGTGCTTTATATTTTAAAAAATAACTTTGAATAGATTATTTTTTTCCCTCAAGCAACAAATGGGTTAGATATTATTCTCAGTGTTTTATCCCCTAGAAACCTAAGACAGAGATTAATAAATAAAGTCACTTGAAGTCCTTCAGCTTACAAAATCTTGAACTTCAGCTACACAGGTCTTACCTTTCAAGAAGCTGTGCTCATTTTAGCGTTCTTAATGTCACTCCCTTGTTTTGAAATTTAACAGTTTCGATCACCTTAGAAATTAAATTCGAAATATTAACTGTGAGTCTTTTCAATGGGGGAGTCGTTAGAATATTTTTCTTACTAATAATTATTGTCATCTAACTTTTAAAACCCCCGCTTAGGTTAAGAATTAAATCCTTGCAAACCATACCTGTTCTATACATGTATCTGCCATTCTGCAAATTACTCATTTTTATATTTTAGCAATAAAATTATTATTTTCCCATTTGAGGATATAAATAATTATAAATAAATTGGATTTTCTCAAATATGAAAGTGGGACAATGAAGCAAACTTCCAGAGACAATGAATTATTCTATTTTTCTATTTAAAATACTGTGTTCAAAATACTGTTTTTCAACTTCACACCAGAAGGATTGCCCTAACTTTTTAACTGAAGCCTGTACAGAAAAAACAACAAAAAATATGTATGCTTTTGACATATAGACCAGCTTTTATAATCCTTACCTAAATTATGTTATCTCACATAATTTTCATTAGACAATTTGTGACCTTTTAAATACTATAATTCTGTGGAAATTCTTATTCATGTCAGATTTTGTTATACATATCAATGATTTTAATTAGTTTAATAATTTCCTATTTAAAATAGAAGATAATTATATATATATTCTTTTTCTACAAACCAGAAAAGAGGGTTTGTTCTGATTTTTTTCTTTAATAAAGTCACCCTCATCCTTTGAAGGCAGTGCTTTGAAATGTCACCATTAACACTTCCTTTTATAAGTGTTAAAATTATAATAGGCCCACACAAATAAGAGGGAGGTGCTAATGGGCACTTTATTTTTCCTGAATGCAGAATATCTGTCAGAGAAGAGATGCTGCCCAGCTTTTAAAAGCTTGGTGGTTTCTTATTAAGGGAGATTTACATGAATGGCCAAAAAGATAACCATGATAAGCTTTTATACTGTGCAAAATACAGAGATATAGAATGTAATGTTATAACAATTTAACATTAATTATGGGCTTATTTTCATTGCATGTGAATAGAAATTACTTTTGTCTAGATTATTATGGAACAACCTATTTCTGACCCAGTTAAATGGTTTTTGGACCCTAAACTCCTCACACGTTCTTGATATACCAGGGAAAAATCTATGCACCCATTAACTTTCATTGAGGATAGCATAAAGATACAACATGAACAATAATAGCTTTAAATTGTTTTGTGATGAACTATACCATATGTTTCTGTCTGGACTTCTCAGAATCCCAATCATCCAAAAGCTTGAACAGCTGCTGCCATTTTGCAGATAATTGCCGTAAGATACATTTTGTCCTTCCATGTGTTGATTTCTCCTTGTTTCTTGAAGTCCAATTGGATGCTTATCACATTCCTTTTTCTAAATGAGTCTGCTTTCCTCCTGAGATCACTTTGCAAACTAAAGACTTTTATCCAGGAAAAATTCCTCCAGGTGTGTATCTTTCCAAGATATATATGAGAATTGACGATGAAGATTTATCCTTTTGCTTATTCAGTATTCAACAAATATTTAGATTAGGTCTAACCTTTAAAAATGTAGTATGCTTTTCTTTCTTCTCTGAATAATGGATTGTGATTCTTCTCCAGAGTTGCTGTGTAATGCAAAGCATGGAGAGCTTGTGAGCCAAGGGGGATAAGGTTGTCTTTTTTGTTGTTACTGTTGTTTTTAAAAATTTAAACATTTCTAAATCTGAAAAGTTTTTTCTTTAAATATTAATTTTAGGGAAATAGGGTTATTGCAAAAGGATAGTGGCAATATTGAGTAATTGGTGATTATCATGAAGCCTTTTTTCTTAAATGTTCTTCACCTGTAACATAAGTTTTTAATTATATTTCATATAAATGTCTATTATCCTCTGATCATTTAACTGAGAATATCAGGTTTTTCTCTTTAAATTTCTTCTTAGCTTCTAAATTTTGCAGTTCTAAAAATACTGATTGGCATAATGTAATAGTGTGAAACATAAATTGCTTTTCCAAACCTGTAGGATCATTAAATATATGGAGTACTGTACGTATAAATGGAGTGCTTCTTTTCCTTTAAGAAAAGACAGCCTGGGGTGCAGGTTCATCTCTGTGGTGGCAGAAGTTCTGAGGCTATAAGGAGCTAGGACAGTAGCACTCAGAAAGCTATGACGTTGGCAGGAATGAGTGATTCCTCCCTTCTTTTAAAAGAGTCCTTTAACATGGAAAATAGGGTGTTGTCTTCAGTGACCTTTTATCAAGTATGCTTCTCAAGCATGTTCAAAAAGGTTAAATCCACAAAATTATTTACATCACAACATGGTGATCAATTTTGTTGTAATGTCCTCCTCCCAAGAGAACTTACCTGTCTGAAAGGGATATGAATCCAGAAAAGACAAGAATGTGATCTGCTTGAAAAAACAGTTGCAACTGTTTAAATCATATGGTCCAGTTAACAAGGTCTGATTTGTCCCACTGTAGTTTAGGATCCTGAAGCAAACAATGGCAGGGCACACTTTTTCTTGATTGACATTTTTACTTTGTCTATGTTTCTGTTTTTTTGTTTGTTTGTTTGTTTTTAACTTACAAATAATGGTTACAGTCATACTTACTAGAAGACATTATTCTAGTAAGGGCTGAAAATTGGAGCAAATTGCAAGCTTCCTTGTCATGTCTATTAGTTGGTAGGTTTCACTCCACCCAAATAATATTTAGACTTTAAAAGGGTGGTAACTAGAATGGAAGGGAGAGCAAGTATTCTTTTGATCCCAAGATGAAATATTACTACTAAACAAAACATACATTCCTAGGTTCAGAAATTGGCTGAGTGTTTATGTGTGGGAAGGATATCACAAATGTGGACTACTAGGAAAATTTCATGCAATTAGATTTGTAATACTTTATTCGATCTTATGGAGGTAAATCTTGCTAAACTCAGTGATTACCTGTTGATATTTTCTGACTCATTCAAGTATTTAAGACAAAGACATTTCCTCTTGGACTATGGATAAATCTTTTCACTGTAGTAAAATTACATATTAAGTAACTTTTCCTGTATTATTGTTGGATATGTCATATATTTTCTCCAAATTTCTATTAGTCAAGCAACTACCTGAAAATTCTGACTTAACTTTTAAAAATATATGTCTAATATATATTGCCATGAGTTATAATTTGATCAGTGATCTCTATATCTAATTCAAATAGATCATGACATGATATATGTAAATGTGTTAAAATCATCTTATCCTTATTTTTGTGGATTTTATAAGCACAAAATTTGATTAGCTTAATTATAATCTGTGGCTTATGATTTACTATTATCATTAGTTCATGTGGCATTCAGATTTTATTGAACTTAGTAATATCTTATTAATATTATATGATATGTGTCATATCATACCATATCATCATATATCCTGACCAAGACAGACTTAATATTTCTCTCAGCTTGGCTAAACTTGAGGTTTTTCCTAACTATAGGCCCCTGACCTCCCTTTTCTTAGAGCATTTACTTTAGAAAACTTGAGATTATAAATTCTTTTCTCTGCTCCTTTGAGATGTAAATCTTCTTACAGCCTGTTAAGGTTTTGCAACCCCAAAATATTTTCCTGGAGGACCTGTATTGATCCTTTCCAGATGTAATCATCAAGAAAGATGGGACCCCTATCTTCCAGGCTCACTGGGAGGGGAGGAGTCTAACTTCAATTAGTACCAGTTAGCAAACACAGATGGTCTATCACACTGACTAACCTCCTTAATGTCCTTTTCCACTAGCTCACCCAGTTCTTGAAACCTTTTGCCTTTTATTTCAACAGAATTGATTTCAATTGATTTCAATAGTCTTGACTTCTAATGTAATAGTCTTGGATAAAGTCTTCCTTGCCTAACTCTGTCTAATGCAATTTCTTCTTTGAGAGCTCCAAGAACTAAAATCTTACCTGCAATCTATGTTCTCCTTGTGCATTTCATTCCCCTACCTTCTATATAAACACAATCACAATCCTGAATTTCAGATTTCTCCTTCCTTTCCACTTTATGTATTTTATTTTTATTACATATATATGAATATCTAAAAATATCTTTTATTTCTTTATCTTTTCTTGATATTTCTTTATCTTTTCTTGATAAGATATTTCTTTATCTTTTCTTGAAAAGATTTAAAAAGGCATAGTGCTTGTGATTCTCAATTAATAATACCTTTCGGAAATTTATTCATATTATGATTAATATTCACAGCTGTAATACCTTTTATTGTGTGAATATGTAACATTGTTATGAACAGAATTTCTTTATACATTCTTGTATATATTTCCTGGTACATAATGTAAGAGGTTTGTTGATTATCTTTTTGGGAATGAAGTATTTTAAGGTATATGAATTACAAGGTATATGCATTTTTAATATTTGGTTAAATAGATTTCCCAAATGGCTATATTAAACATCAGTTTACCATGTATTTTCCAAAACTTGATAATATCAGTCTTTTATCTCTCATTTTTTCTCTCTCCCTTTTTAAACAAAATAATGGGAATGCCATTGAAAGATTTTCCACATTAAGAACAAGAAATTTTCTTTATCAAAGGTGTCTTATAAAATTATATTAAACTTAAAAAAAATAAAATGACAATCCACAAGCTTGATGAAGACAAAATCTATAAAAACATGAGCAGGACTTTGAATGGAGAGCATATGTTATCAATAAACATATTAAGAAGTTATTGATTTTGTTAAGGATCAATGGGATGAAAATCAGGAAAAAATAGGAAAATAAAAAAATGTAGCAACTCTTGAATGTAGATCCTCTACCAGTTCACATTGGTGACAGTCTTATTATTCTACTAATTGCTATGCATATTCATTTGGATTTAATACTCAAAAAAAAATCTATGTGATATTCCCAATTAAAATAAGAAGGAAAAAATTGGTGATATGGTGAAAAAATTTCTGAGAGTATGTTTAAAGAATAATTCAATTTTAAACTATATTTGCTGTGCTAGAGTTACAACAAATGCCATGTTCACATTTAGTATCTAATATTATTACACTATCTGATAATATTATTATCTAATATTATTACACTAATATTATTTACACTAATAACTAGAAATATGTTATTATATTGCAAGCAAATGTACATTTCCTAAGTGTACAGTAGAAATTATAGGGGCGCCTGGGTGGCGCAGTCGGTTAAGCGTCTGACTTCAGCCAGGTCACGATCTCGCAGTCCGTGAGTTTGAGCCCCGCGTCAGGCTCTGGGCTGATGGCTCAGAGCCTGGAGCCTGTTTCGGATTCTGTGTCTCCCTCTCTCTCTGCCCCTCCCCCGTTCATGCTCTGTCTCTCTCTGCCCCAAAAATAAATAAACGTTGAAAAAAAAATTAAAAAAAAAAAGAAATTATATATAACACCATTGAAATGTTGATAAGAACCCCCTTTATGAAACCCCAAAATAATTATATTGAAAATCTCTCACTGTATTCCTAACAATATTAATTATTGAAAAATTCTTTTAAAACTTTTATTTGGGTAATTTTAAATATGGAAGTTTTAATTTATTGATGTATTACAGCAATTTGGAATTTAAAAAAAAAACTTTTTTTATTTTATAGTAGACTAATGAATTATAAATATTTAAACACAGAAATAACAGCATATATCACTAACATTGAAAATATCTGGAAAAGTATACAATAGAGTAGTTTTAAATTATACAATGAAACATCTTGGATATGGAAGGGCATTTTGACACTTTGTCTCTTGGATCAATTTTATGTTTATAACAAAATTGAAAAGGGGGGTACAAAGATTTCCCATGTGCCGTCTACCCCCATACATGCATAGTTTCCTCCTCTAAATATCAATATTACTCACCAGAATGGTAAATTTTATACCAGAAATGAACCCACATTGGCACACCACAATCAATTAAAGTCCACAGTTAACCTTAGGGTTTACTATTGATGTTATCTATTCTATGGTTGTTTTTACAAAGGTATAATGTCATATAATCCATTCTGATAATATCATAAAGTGTGTTTTCACCGTCCTAAAATGTCTCTCCTCTGCCTCTTCATCTCTTTCTGCAGTCCTGGCAATCCAGTGACTTTTTAATCATCTTTACAGTTTTGCCTTTTCCAGAATGTTATATAGTTGCAATAATGCAATATGTAGCCTTTTCAGATTGGTTTATTTCATTTAGTACTATGCATTTAACGTTCCTCCACATCTATTCATGGATTGATAGCTCATTTATTCATAGTTCAGAACAATATGCAATGTCTTAATATAGGACAGTTTACTTATCATTTCACCTACTGAAAGACATTTTGACTGTTTCTAAGCTTTGGCAGTTATGATTAATTAAGCTGCTATAATCATCCTTGCACAGGTTCTTGTGTGGGCACAAGTTTTCAATTCCTTTGGGTAAATACCAAAGTGTGTGATTGTTGGATCCTATGGTGAGATTGTGTTTTGTTTTGCAGACAACTGCCAAACTGTCTTCCGAAGTGTCTACATTAGCTTGCATTTCCACCAACAAAGTCTGAGCGTTTCTGTTGCTCTCCATCCTCACCAGAGCTGATGTTTTCAATGCTGCAGATTTTGGCCATTGTAATAGGTATGTAGTGGCATCTCATGTTTTAATTTGTATTTTCCAAATGAAAATAATGTGAAGCACTTTTCACCTTATTTGCATGTGTATATCTTTTTTTAAGTTTCTTTATATATTTATTTATTTATTGGGGGGTGAGGGAGAGAGAGAATCCCAAGTAGGCTCCATGCTCAGCCTGGAGCCCGATGGGCACCTTGACTCATGAACGTGAGAGGGCAACAAAAATCCAGATTCAGGAGGCACAGAAAATCCCCCAAGAAATGCAACCCAAGATGGTCCACACCAAGACAGATAACAATTAAAATAACAAAAATTGGGCATGCCTGGGTGGCTCAATTGGTTAAGCATCCAACTCTTGATTCTAGCTCAAGTCATGATCTAATGACCTGACCTAATTAATTAAGTATATCTGTAAGAGTTAAGAGAAGCACAAAATAAAAGGCTGTAAAATATGATACCAAATATCTGAAACATGGAAGGGATAGGAGTAAAGGATGAGTTCAAAATTAAGCGACTATCAGCTTATTATAGACTGCTATATGCAGAAAATGTTATATATGAACTTAATGGTAACCACAAATCAAAAAACAGTAATAGGTATGCAAAGGGTAGAGGATATCAAGTATATCACCAAAGAAAACCAGCAAATCATGAAAGAGAGAAAGAGAAGGAAGGGTCAGAAAAAATTACAAAGACAACCACAAAGTAAGTAACAAAATAGCAATTAATACATACCTATCAGTTATTACTTTGCATGTAAATGGACTAAATGCTCCTAGAAAAAGATATAGGGTGAAAGAATGGATAAAAAATCAAGACCCCTTTATATGCTGCCTATATGATACTCATTTAAGACCTAAAAATACTTGCAGATTGAAAGTGAGGGGATAGAGAAACATTTATCATGCAAATGCATGTGACATGAAATCCAGAATAGCAATACTTATATTGAACAAAATAGACTTGAAAACAAAGTCTGTAACATTAGACAAAGAAGGACACTATATAATAATAAAGGGGTCAATTCAGAAAGAAGATATAGCAATTGTAGGGGTGTCTGGATGTTTCAGTCAATTAAGTGTCCAACTCTTGGTTTTGGCTCAGATCATGATCTATGGTTCATGAGACCAAGCCCGGTTTTGGGCTCTGTACTGACAGTGTGGAGCCTGCCTGGGATTCTCTCTGTATGTGTGTCTTTCTCTCTCTCTTTCCCTCTCTTTCCTCTCCCCCACTCCACTCTCAAAATAAATAAAGTTAAAAAAAATAAAGATATAAGAATTGTAAATATTTATGCCCCCAACATGAAAGAACCCAAATACATAAAAATAGTTAATAACATAAAATAAATAATTGATAGCAACACAATAATAGTAGGAGACTTTAACACCCCACCTCCATTGATAGATAATCCAAACAGAAAATCAACAAGGGAATGGTGGCTTTGAATGACACACTGGAACTGATGGATTTAACAGTTATATTCAGAACATTTCAACCTAAAACATCAGAATACATTCTTTTCAAGTGCACACAAAACATTCTCCAGAAGAGACCCCATATTAGGTCACAAACAAACCTCAACACATTAAAATAAGGTGGAAATCCTACTACGCTTCTTTTCTGATACTACTGTGAAACTGGAAACCAACCACAAGAAAAAAAATCTGGAAAAAGCACAAATACATGGAGGTTAAATAAGATGCTCCTAAACAATGAATGGGTCACTGTAAAGTAAGAAATATAAAAGTACATGGGAACAAATGAAAATGAAAACATGATGGTTCAAAACCTTTGGGATATAGCAAAAGTAGTTCTATGAAGGAAGCTTATAGCCATACAGGGCTACCTTGAGAAGCAAGAAAAATGTCAAATAAACAACTTAACCTTACACATAGAGAAGCTAGGGGAAAAAAACCAGCAGAAGGAATGAAATAATGTCGACTAGAGCAGGAATAAATAAAATAGAACCTAAAAAAAAGAAAAGAGAGAAGCAGAGAAACAGAAAAGACTCAAACCAGAAAAGAAAGGGGAGAGATAATAACCAACACCACAGAAAACAAACAATTGTAAGAAAATATGAAAATATTATAAAAAAAATTATATACCAGCAAATTAGACAACCTAGAAGAAATGGTTAAATTTCTAGAAATATATAACCTGAATCAGGAAGAATTAGAAAATTCAAACAGACTAACAAGGAGATTGAATAAACAATAAAAAAGAAAAAGCTTCTAACATACAGAAGCCCAGGACCAGATGGCTTCACAGGCTAATTCTATTAAACATTTAAAGATAAATTAATACCTATTCTTTTCAAGCTGCCCCCCACCCCTGCAAAAAAAAAAAAAAAAAAAAAAAAGGAATATTTCCAAATTTATTCGGAGACTGGTATCACCCTGATACCAAAACCAGATAACAAAAACACAAAAAAAGAGAACTAGAGGCCAGTATCTCTGATGAACATAGATGCAGACATCCTCAACAAAATACTAGCAAACCAAATCCAAAAGTACATTTAAAAAAAATCATTCACCACAATCAAGTGGAAATTATTTCCTGGATGCAGGGGTGACTTAATATTCCCATATCAATCAGCATGACGTACTGCATCAATACAAGAAAGTATAAAACTCTTTTGAGCATTTCAATAGAGGCAGAGAAAGCATTTGTCACAGGACAATATCCATTCATGATAAAAACCCTCAACAGAGTAGGTTTAGAGGGAACATACCTTAACATAACAAAGGCCATATATGAAAACCCCACAGTGAACAACATCATACTCAGTGGAGGAAAAACTGAGATCTTTTCCCTTAGGTCAGGAATAAGACAAGGATGTCCACTGTCACCACCTTTATTCAACATAATACTGCAAGTTTTAGCCACAGCAGTCAGACAACAAAAAGAAATAAAAGGCATCCTATGGGTAGGAAAAAGTAAAACTTTCAGTGTTTGCGGGTGACATGATATTACCACCAAAAAAACCCTGCTGGAACTGATAAATGAATTCAGTAAAGTTGCAAGATACAAAATCAAAGTGCAGAAATCTGTTGCATTCCTATCCACTAATCAAGAAACAGCATGAAGAGAAATTAAGAAACAATCCCATTTACAATTGCACCAAAATAATAAGATACCTAGGAATAAACCTAACCAAAGGGGTGAAATACTTGTACTTTCAAAACCATAAAACATTAATGAAAGAAATTGAAGAAGACACAAAGAAATGGAAAGATGTTCCATGCTCATGGATTGGAAGAACAAATATTATTAAAATAGTTATACTGCTCAAAGCAATATACAGATTGGATACACTCTCCATCAAAATACCAACAGCATCTTTCACAGAACTAGAAAAAACAATCCTAAAACTTATATGGAACCACAAAAGACCCCAAATAGCCAAACCCATCTTGAAAAAAAAAAAAAAAAAAGCAAAGCTGGAGGTATCACAGTCCTAGACTTCAAGTGATATTATAAACAGTATGGTACTGGCACAAAAATAGACACATAGATGAATGGAACAGAATAGAAAGCCCAGAAATAAACGTACAATTATATATGGTCAATTAATCGTTGACAAAGCTGGAAAGAATATCCAATGGGAAAAATACAGTCTCTTCAACACATATTGTTGGGAAAACTGGACAGCAACATGCAAAGAATGAAACTGGGCCACTGTCTCACACCATACACAAAAACAAATTCAAAATGGAGTAAAGACCTAAATGTGAGACCTGAAACCATAAAAAATCTTAGACAAGACAATAATGTCTCTGACATTGGCCATAACATTTTTCTAGATATATGTCAGGAGGCAAGGGAAACAAAAGGAAAACTAAACTATTGGGACTATTTCAAAATAAGAAGATTTTGCACAGTGAAAGAAACAGCAAAACTAAAAGGCAACCTATTGAATGGAAGAAGATATTTGCAAATGACATATCTGATAAAAGGTTAGTTTCAAAAATATATAAAGAACTTCTATAATTCAACACCCAAAAAACAAATAATTCAACTCAAAAATGAACAGAAGAAGTGAATAGACGTCTCTCCAAAGACGACATACAGATGACCAACAGACACATGACAAGATGCTCAACATCACTGATCATCAGGGAAATACAATTCAAAACCACAATGTGATATTATCTTACACTTGCCAGATTGACAAATATAAACACCACAAGAATCAACAAATGTTGGCAAGGGTGTGTCAAAAATGGAACTCTCTTGCACTGTTGGTGGGAATGCAAATTTGTGCAGCCCCTGTGGAAAACAGTATGGACGTTTACAAAAACAAAATTAAAAATAGAACTACCCTACAATCCAGTAATTACACTACTAGGTATTTACCCCCAGAATACAAAAACACTGATTCAAAGAGATATATGCACCCCTCTGTTTATAGCAGTATTATTTACAATAGCCAAATTATGAAAGCAGCCCAAGTGTCTATTGATAGATTATAAAGAAGCTGTGGTACACACCCACACCCACCCACACACACAATGTAATATCATTCAGCCATTAAAAAGAATGAAATCATATCATTTGCAATGTCATGTATGGAAGTAGAGAGTATAATGCTAAGCAAAATAAGACAAAAAAAGACAAACACCATATGATTTCACTCATTTGTGGTATTTAATAAACAAAACAAATGAGCAAAGACCAGAGAGGAGATTCTGGGGGATGTGTGAAATACTTGATGGGAATTAAGCAGTGCACTTGTCATGTTGAGTACTGGGTGATGCATGGAATTGTTGAATTACTCTATTGTACACCTGCAACTACTATAACACTGTATATTAACTATACTGGAGTTAAAATTAAAAAAAGAAAAAAAATACAAAAGAATTTTCTGAACCATTTTGTAATTGAGTTATATTTTTAATTTTTTTTTTGAGTCTTAAAGGTTCTATATGCTCCCGTATGTTTACAGCAACATTATTTACAATAATCAAGGTATGGAAGCAACCTAGGTATCCATGTGTCTATTGATAGATGAATGTATAAAGAATATGTCACACTAACACACATACATACACATATACTCTCACATCCATGGAATATTATACAGCCATAAAAGGATGAGATCTTGGAGCACCTGGGTGGTTCAGTTGGCTAAGTGTCTGGCTTCGGCTCAGGTCATGATCTCACAATTCGTGGATTTGAGCCCCACATTGTGCTCTGTGGTGACAACTCAGAGCCTGGAGCCTGCTTCGGATTCTGTGTCTCCCTCTCTCTTTGCCCCTCACCACCTCGTGCTCTGTCTCTCTCTCAAAAATAAATAAACATTGGGGTGCCTGGGTGGCTCAGTTGGTTTAGTGTCCAACTTCAGCTCAGGTCATGATCTCACAGTCCGTGAGTTCGAACCCCGCGTCAGGCTCTGCACTGACAGCTCAGAGCCTGGAGCCTGCTTCGGATTCTGTGTCTCCCTCTCTCTCTGCCCCTCCCCTGCTCATGCTCTGTCTCTGTCTCAAAAAATAAATTTAAAAAAATTTAAAAAATTAAAAAAAAAATAAACATTAAAAAAATGAAAAAAAAAAAAAAAAGGATGAGATCTTGCCATGGCAACAACATGGATGGACCTAGAGGGTATTATACTAAATGAAATAAGTCCTACTGAGAAAGACAAATGCCATATGATTTCAATCATATAAAATCTGAAAAAAAATTAAATGTATAAAACAAACAAAAAGCAGATCCAGACTTACAGGTAGGGAGAACAAAATGGAATTTGACAGCAGGAAGAGGAGTAGAAGGGATAGGAAGAATGGGTGTAGGGGAGTGGCAGATAAAGACTTTTTTTTTTTTTTTGCATATTTTGGGTAACAGTCCTTTATCAGATGTGGCTTTTGCAAGTATTTTCTTCTAGTGTATGATTTTTCTTCTCATTTTCTTCATTGATTTTCTCAGAGCAAGTGTTTTTAATTTTAATGAAGTCCATATTATCAATTAATTTTTTTCATGGTTTATGTCTGGTGTTGTATCTAAAATGGCATAGCCATACCTGAAATCATCTAGATGATCTATATTATTTTCTAGGAGTTTAATAGTTTTGCATTAGATATTTAGGTCTATCATCTGTGTAGTCTGTGTCTAGATTCATTTTTTGCAGGCAGATGTCTTGTTGTTCTAGCATCATTTGTTGAAGAGACTGTCTTTTCTCCATTGTATCATCACCTTTGTGCCTTTGTCAAGTATCACTTGACTACATTTATGTGACTCTATTCTGTTTCATTGATCTGTTTTTCTGTTCTTTCACCAATATCACATTGTCTTGATTACTGTAGTTTTATAGTAAGTTTGGAATTAGGCAGCAGCAGTCATTCAACTTTGTTCTTTTTCTTCAATATGATATACCTTATACTGGGTCTTTTGCTTCTTTAGATAAACTTTAGAATTAATTTGTCTATATCTACAACATAATATGCTGGGTTTTTGATTGAGTTTGCATGGAATCCACAGATCAAGCTGGGAAGAACTGACCTCTTGACAATATTGAGTCTTCCTCTCCATGAACATAAGGTATCTCCACATTCATTTAGTTCTTCGATTTTATTCATCAGAGGTTGGTAGGTTTGCTCATGTAGATATTACACATATTTTATTGATTTATACCTAAGTATTGCATTCTGGGGGGTGCTAACATAAATGGCATTTTGTTTTTTTGTTTCAAATTCCACTTGTTTGTTGCTGGAAAGTAGGAAAACAATTTATTTTTGTATATATTCGCCTTATACAGAGAGTTTTTATCATAAATTAGTACTGATTTTTCTCAAAGGATTTCTATATCTATTGACATGAATATGATTTTTCTCTTTTATTCCATGGATGTGATGGATTACATTAATTGATTTTTGAATATTGAAACAGTCTTGCATATATTGGATAAGTTCCTCTTGGTTGTGATGCATAATTGTTTTTTATTCTTGCTTAGTTTCATTTTGCCAATATCTGCTGAGGATTTTTGAATCTATATTCATGAGAAGTATCAGTGTTTAGTTTTCTTTTCTTGTATATCTTTATCTGGTTTTCGTATTAAGGTAATACTCTCCTTATAAAATAGGAAGTATTTTCTCTGCTTCTATCAGCTTAACTAGATTGTAGAAAATTTGTGTTATTTTCCCCTCAAATGTGGTAGAATTCACCAGTCAGCCCATCTGGGCCTGGTGTTTTCTGTTTTGGAAGGCTATTAATTATTGACTTAATTTTTTAAAATAGTTATATTCATATTCATATCATGTACTTCTTCCTGTATGAGCTTTTACAGATTGTGTCTTTCAAGGAATTGGCCCATTGAATCTAGGTTGTTAAATTGGTGGACATAGAATTATTTTTACATTTTTCTTTTACCCTTTTAACTTCTATAGGATCAATAGTGATATTCCCTCTTTTACTTCTGATATTACTAATTTGTGTTTTCATATATATATTTTTGAAATTTCCTCTAATATATATGTTCAATGCTAAAAATTATCCTGTAAGCATTGCTTCTGCTGCATCCCACAGGTTTTGAAAAGTTGTGTTTTAATTTTTATTTAGTTAAAAATATTTTAAAATTCCTCGTGAAATTTTTTCTTTGACCAATGTGTTATTTATAAGTGTGTGTCTAATCTCCATGTATTTGGGGATTTTCCATTTATCTTTCTATTATTGATTTCTAGTTAATTTCATTGTGGTCTGAGAGCAGATGTTGTATTATGTTATTTTAAATTTGCCAAGGTATGTTTTTTGGTCCAGCCTGTTGTCTGTTTTGGTGAAAAGTGTATATTCTGCTGTTGGATGAAGTAGTCTATAGATATCACTTGTATCCATTTGATTGATTCGGTTGTTGAGTTTAATTAATTATGACCTTAGTGATTTTTTTTTTTCCTGACTGAAAGAGCTGTCCATTTGTAAGGGATGTGTTTCCCTATATGTTTAGAGTTTCCACCTATAATAGTGAATTCACCTATTGCTCCTTTCAATTCTATTAGTTATTGTCTCACAAAGTTTGACACTCTGTTATTAGTCACTTTAAGAATTGTATGTCTTTTCAGAACAGATGAACATAAGGGAAGGGAAACAAAAATAATATAAAACAGGGAGGGGGACAAAACAGAAGAGACTCATAAATATGGAGAACAAACTGAGGGTTACTGGAGGGGTTGTGGGAGGGGGATTGCCTAAATGGGTAAGGGGCACTAAGGAATCTACTCCTGAAATTACTGTTGCACTATATGATAACTGATTTGGATATAAATTTTAAAAAATAAAAAATGAAATTAAAAAAATTATATGTCTTTTTAGAGAACTGACTCCTTTATCATTATATAATGTCCTTCTTTATCCCTGATAACTATACTTAAAGTTTGCTCTGTCTGAAATTAATATAGCTCCTCCTGCTTTCTTTTCATTAGTGTTAGGATGGTTTCTTTTTCCCTACCCATTTATTTTAACCTATATGCGTCTTTATATTTAAAGTGGGTTTCTTGAAATAACATATAGCTGGCTCATGTTTTTTGGTCCACTGTGGCCAGACTTCTGTATTTTCACTGGTGCATTGCACCTTTGAAATTCAAAATGATTACTGATATATTTGAATTAATATCTAACATATCCATTAGTGTTATCTGTATATTGCCCTTGTTATTTGTTTTTGTTTTGGCCTTCTACTTTTTTTTTTTTTTTGGTCTTTTGAACGTTTGATTTCATATTTTCTTCTCTTCTAGTATATCAGTTACACTTTTTTTTTAGTAGTTGCCCTAGATTTTGCAGTATACATTTACCACTAGTCCAAATCCACTTTCAAAAAATACTATAAAACTTTATGAATATTGTGAATAGCTTATAATAACAAAATAATCTTAAGTTCTTCCAACGCCTGCATCATTGTTGTCATTTGTCTCACTTATATATAAGCATACATGAGGTATATATGATGGCATGTTTATACACATAAGGTGTATATAATCATACTTTAATACATTGTTGCTATCATAATTTTAATCAAGCTATTATCTTTTTTATCAATTGAGAATAAGTCAAATAAAAACTTTTATTTTAGTTAGTAGTGAAGTTATTTCCTCTTATAAGTTCTTCCTTACTTTATGAGATCCAACTTTCTGAACAATTTTTTTTCCTTCTCTCTAAAGAACTTCTTTCAACATTTCTTGCAATGTAGGTCTACTGGCAGAAAATTCTCCCAATTTTTGTTTGTCTGAGAAAGTATTTCTCCTTCACTTTTGAAGAATAATTTCACAGGATACAGCATTCCAAGGTGGTAGTCTTTTCTTTCAAATTTGTGTATTTCACTCCATTTTCTTGCTTACATGACTGAGGAGAAGACTGATGTAATTTTTATTTTTGTTCCTTTAGAGTTAAGGTGTTTTTCCTTTGAGCTTCTGTCAGCATTTTTTTCTTAGATTTTTGTTGTTCTTGTTGTTTTTCTTTAATTTGAATATGATATACATAGATGTAGTTTCTTGGCATTTTTCCTGCTTGTTTTCTGAATTTCATGGATGTATGGTTTGGTGTCTGACATTAATTTAGGGAAATTTTTCAGTCATAATTTCACATATTTCTTTTTTTTTTTTTCTGATGATGATATTCCCATTATGTGTATGTTACATCTTTTGTGGTTGTCCACACTCCCTGGATATTTCTTTCTTTCTTTCTTTCTTTCTTTCTTTCTTTCTTTCTTTCTTTCTTTCTTTCTTCTTACTTTGTTCTCTTTGCTTATTGGTTTTTAAGAATTTTATTAATACATTTCTAGCTCAGAGAAGCTTTCTTCATCTATGTTCAGTCTACTAATAAACTCATCAAAGGTATTCATTTCTGTTATGATGTTTTTGATACCTCTAGGTTTTTTGTTGTTGTTTTTGTTTGGTTATTTCTTAGGATTTTCTCTGCTTATATTTCCCATCTGTTCATTTTATTTTATTTTATTTTTTAATTTCATTTTTTATTTTTTAAAATTTACATCTAAATTAGTTATCATATAGTGCAACAGTAATTTCAGGAGTAGATTCCCTAGTGCCCCTTACCCATTTAAGCCATCCCCCCTCCCACAACCCCTCCAGTAACCCTCAGTTTGTTCTCCATATTTATGAGTCTCTTCTGTTTTGTCCCCCTCCCTGTTTTTTTATTATTTTTGTTTCCCTTCCCTTATGTTCATCTGTTTCATCTCTTAAAGCCCTCATATGTGTGAAGTCATATGATTTTTGTCTTTCCCTGACTAATTTCGCTTAGCATAATACCCAGTTCCATCCATGTAGTTGCAAATGGCAAGATTTCATTCTTTTTGATTGCCAAGTAATACTCCCTTGTATGTATATATATACCACATCTTCTTTATCCATTCATCCATCAGTGGACATTTGGACTCTTTCCATACTTTGGCTATTGTTGATAGTGCTTCTATCAACATGGTGGTGCATGTGTCCCTTCGAAACAGCACACCTGTATCCCATGGATAAATGCCTAGTAGTGCAATTGCTGGGTCGTAGGGTAGTTCTATTTTTAGTTTTTTGAGGAACTTCCATACTGTTTTTCAGAGTGCTGCACCAGCTTGCATTCCCACCAACAATGCAGTAGAGATCCTCTTTCTCTGCATCCTTGCCAACATCTCTTGTTGTCTGAGTTGTTAATGTTTGCCATTCTGACAGGTGTAAGGTGGTATCTCATTGTGATTTCTCTTTCTGTTGCTTCATTGTTGGTGTATAGGAATGCAACTGATTTCTGTGTGTTGATTTTATATACTGCAACTTTGCTGAATTCATGAATCAATTCTAGCAGTTTTTTGGTGGAATTTTTTGGGTTTTCCATATAGAGTATCATGTCATCTGTGAAGAGTGAAAGTTTGACCTCCTCCTGGCTGATTTGGATCCCTTTTATTTCTTTGTGTTTTCTGATTTTAGAAGCTAAGACTTCCAATACCATGTTGAGTAACAGTGGCGAGAGTGGACATCCCTGTCTTGTTCCTGACCCTAGGGGGAAAGCTCTCAGTTTTTACCCATTGAGGATGATATTAGGGTTGTTCATATATGGCTTTTATGATCTCGAGGTATGCTCCTTCTATCCCTACTTTCCTGAGGGTTTTTATCAAGAAAGGATGCTGTCTTTTGTCAAATGCTTTCTCTGCATCAATGAGAGGATCATTTGGTTCTTGTCCTTTCTTTTATTGATGTGATGAATCACATTAATTGTTTTGCAGATATTGAACCAGCCCTGCATCCCAGGTATAAATCCCACTTGGTCGCGGTGAAGTGTTTTTTTAGTGTATTGTTGGATCCAGTTGGGTAATATCTTGTTGAGGAGTTTTGCATCCATGTTCATCAGGGAAATTGGTCTATAGTTCTCCTTTTTAGTGGGGTCTCTGTCTGCTTTTGGAATCAAGGTAATGCTGGCTTCATAGAGTTTGGAAGTTTTCCTAACATTTCTATTTTTTGGAACAGCTTCAAGAGAATAGGTGTTAACTCTTCCTTAAATGTTTGGTAGAATTCCCCTGGAAAGCCATCTGGTCCTGGACTCTTGTTTTTTGGCAGATTTTTGATTACTAATTCAATTTCCTTACTGGTTCTGGGTCTGTTCAAATTTTCTATTTCTCCTTGTTTCAGTTTTGGTTGTGTATAAGTTTCTAGGAATTTGTCCATTTCTTCCAGATTACCCATTTTATTGGCAAATAATTGCTCATAATATTCTCTTATTATTGTTTTTATTTCTGTTGTGTTGGTTGTGATCTCTCCTCTTTCATTCTTGATTTTATTTATTTGGGTCTTTTCCTTTTTTCTTTTTGATCAAACTGTCTAGTGGTTTATCACTTTTGTTAATTCTTTCACAGAACCAGCTTCTGGTTTCATTGATCTGTTCTGCTGTTATTTTGGTTTCCATAGCATTAATTTTTGCTCGAATCTTTATTATTTCCTATCTTCTGCTGGTTTGGGGTTTTATTTGCTGTTCTTTTTCTAGCTCCTTAAGGCTTAAGGTTCGGTTGTGTATCAGAGATCTTTCTTCCTTCTTTAGGAAGGTCTGGATTTCTATATACTTCCTCTTATGACCACCTTTGCTGTGTCCCAGAGGTTGGGCCTGTGGTATTACCATTTTCATTGGCTTCTATGTACTTTTTGGTTTCCTCTTTTTCTTGGTCTTTTTCATTCTTTAGTAGGATGGTCTTTAGTCTCCAAGTATTTGTTATCTTTCCAAATTTTTTCTTGTGGTTGATTTTGAGTTTCATAGCATTGTGGTCTGAAAATATTCATGGTATGATCTCAATCTTTTTGTACTTACTTAGGGCTGATTTGTGTCACAGTAGATGGTCTATCCTGAAGAACGTTCCATGTGCACTGGAAAATAATGTATATTCTGCTGGTTTAGGATGAAATGTTCTGAATATATCTGTTAAGTCCATCTGGTGCAGCGTGTCATTCAAAGCCATTGTTTCCTTGTTGATTTTTTTATTAGATGATCTGTCCATTGCTGTCAGCGGGGTGTTGAAGTCTCCTACTATTATGGTATTACTATTGATGAGATTCTTTGTGTTTGTGATTAATTGATTTATGTATTTGGCTGCTTTCACATTTGGCACATAAATGTTTACAATTGTTAGGTCTTCTTGGTGGATAAAAAAAATTAAAACTAAAAAAATATTAAAATTAAAGATTAAAAACACCCACAAACACAAAATTCGAATAGATGATGCTAGATCCTAGGTGTGTATTGGTCTGGATGTTGAAAGTGGTTTGACAGATTAGAGAAAAAAAGGGGGGGAAGGAAATCGTTTGAGAATTTTAAAAAATGAATACACTGAAGTAGACTAAAATGAGATGATGGGGTAAAATAGAATTTGAAAAAATATACACAAAAGTAAAGAATATAGTAGAAAAAATTAAAGAAAAATATTTTTAATAAAAGTTAAAAATAAATATGAATTTCTTCTTTTTCTGTATTTAAGAAAAAAGAAATGAAAAAGAAAAAAGAAAAAGAAAAAAGGAAATTGTTTGAAAATTTGAAAAGGTGAATACACTGAAATAGACTGAAATAGACTGAATACACTGGAATAGACTAAAATAAAATGGTGGAAGTAAAATAGAATTTGAAAATATTTACACAAAAGTAAAAAATATAGTAATAAAAATTAAAGAAAAATATTTTAATAAAATTGAAAATAAAAGTGAATTTTTTCATTCTGTAGTCAAGAAAAAGAAAGGAAGCATAAAAGGGGAAAAAAAAGAAAATTGGAAAGATGAACCTGCTAGCAGATTGAAGTAGGACTGAAATTACTTCGTTTTCCCCTAGAAGTCAGTGTATGTAGTGCTTTATAATCTATAAGCTGGCAGTGAGACTTGTGTTCTTGAAGAGAGAGGTTGGCCCAGTTGGGCGGGGCTCAGTGTAACAGCTCTGCTCTCCACTAGATGGCGCTGCTAGGGGTGGATTGTTGCGGTGCTCGTAGGTGCCTATGCGCATGTGCGGCAGTAGTGGACCTGGTGTCACCCAGCTTGGTGTCACCCAGCTACCCAGCCTGTTCTCCTGGATCAGCAATTGCACACCTGTCCTGTCTTTAGCTCTCATCCACTCCCTGCTTTTTCACTCTCTGTGACCAGGCCCCAGGCAGTACCGCTCTCTCGAGTTTTGTCTCAGATGCGGCTGTTTTCCCCAGCCCCTTACCAGCCCCTTACTTCTGAAGGACTGGACCAGCTTTAACCCGTTCCGCCCCTCCGCGGGAGGGTCTCACAGAGCAATGGCCGAATAACAGCTGCACCCAGGAAAGCTTGCGGGACCCTGTTGCTGCCGGTGCCCTGAGACTGTGTCCAGGTGCCGGCCCGCCCCAGAAAAAGTTCGCGAGATAGTGTAGCAACAGCATTTCAGGGATTATGGAAAATCACAACACACATCTGGCCCTAGGCTTCACCCTTAACGACCTTGTTCCAGCACCAGCGAATGTGGCTGCCTCCTGGGGTCTGCTGGGACCAGGTGGCTTCAACAGTCTCTACCAAATGTCCTTCCAGCAGTGGAACTGCTTTTCCCTGTGTGGCCCAAGAACCTCCCGGACACCACTCTGTTCCTGGGGATTCGCCCTTCCCATCAGAGCACCGCCAGGTATGGAGCTGCAGAGTTGCAGCTTTT
Organism: Herpailurus yagouaroundi; assembly: GCF_014898765.1. Classification (NCBI taxonomy): domain Eukaryota; kingdom Metazoa; phylum Chordata; class Mammalia; order Carnivora; family Felidae; genus Herpailurus; species Herpailurus yagouaroundi. The sequence goes on along the minus strand of NW_024412440.1, from coordinate 2,118,809 downwards.
GCGCTCCCCTTGTTTACAGTCTTAATGGAATTTAAACCTTCTCCTCTCTACCTTTTTAGTTTAGTCCCTGCAGCTGTTTTCAATGTTCCACTTTCTCTCCAGCTGCTTTTGGGGAGGGGTGCTTTACCCGTTTTCTCCCCCCCCACCCCAGTCTCCGTCCTTTCTCCACTTGCAAAAGCACCTCCCTTCCTGCACCTTCTCGCTCCCCAAGTTCACTTCTCCGTGCTGTGTACCTGCTGAATTCTGTGGTTCAGGTTGTGCAGATTGTTGTGTTAATCCTCCAGTCAGTTTTCTCGGTGTGTAGGATGGTTTAGTGTTGGTCTGGCTGTATTTCATGGACGCGAGACACACAAAAAACTTCCATGCTGTTCTGCCATCTTGGCTCCTCCCTCCTCCCATCTGTTCTTTTATGCTGTCTGTTTTATCCATTACAGCCCTCAGCATATTTGTTATGGTTGTCTTAAATTCCCATTCTGAAATGCCAACATCCCTACCATGTTTGGTTCTGATGTTTGCTCTGTCTCTTTGAATTACATTTTTTGCCTTTTTGTCTTGGTATGTTTTGTAATTTTTTCTTAATAGTTGGATATTATGTACCAGGTAAAATGAGCTGCTGTAAATAGGCCGTTAGTGATGCAGTGGTGAGCTGTGAGAGGTGAAGCAGCTTTCTTTTTCTTCCTTTTTTTTTTTGTGTGTGTTAATGTTTAGTTATTTATTTTTGAGACAGAGAAAGAGAGAGAGAGAGACAGAGAGACAGAGTACATATAAGCAGGGGAGGGTCAGAGAGAGAGGGAGAAAGAGAATCCCAAGCAGACTCCATGCTGTCAGTGCAGAGCCTGACTTGGGGCCTGAACCCACAAACTGTGAGATCATGACCTGAGTTGAAATCAACAGTTGGACGCTCAACCGACTGAGCCACCCAGGCGCCCCAAGAAGCAACATTATAGTCTTATGATTATGTTTCAGTTTTTTGTGAGCTTGTGCCTCTCAACTGTGAACTTCATAAGTGTTTCTCGGTTCTGTCCCCGTCTCCATTTATGTGGACAGGATGGTTAGAGTGGGCTGGAGTTTGCTGTTTCCCCTTCCTAGGTCAGTTAGGCTTTGTTTATCCCCCACAGGTCAGGCTCTGGTTAACTAGTTTCCCCTGAGGGCAGGCCTTGCTCAGAAGAACAGAGTGCTGTGGTGTATATCAAGAGACTTTCTTCTGGTGGAAGCCCAAGGGGGATTTTTCTGTGATATTTACTGTAGGATCCTGGTGGATGAAGCTTCTGGAGGCAAATCTCACAGTATTGAGGGACTCCTTCCATGACCGGGCTTATCTACCCTGAGCCTCCAGCAGTTTGTGCTGTGCAGTTCAGGCTTTTCTATGCAGTGCTTTTCCTGGGGAAGTTTCTGCTTTGAGTCTTACCAGCCAGTTGTGACTTCCTGCGTTCGCTGGTCTGTCTCTTTAATCTTGGCGGCAATGGCTTGCCCTGTATCTCCACCTCTTGGACACAAGAAGAGTTGTTGACTTTAAGGTCTCTTCAACTTTTAAACATGTTTTGACATGTTGCTGACTTCAAAGTTCCTTACGTGTGGGCCTGGAAACTAGAAGTCCTTTTGCTTTTTTGGAAAGGTTTCAACTAGTAAACAGGGATTCCACTCTAGGAAGTAAAGGAGAAAGAAGAAAAAGAACAGGGGAGTGGTGTGTATGCTAGGTAAGAATGGTGACTAGGAGCCCAGTATCTGGAGTTTGAATCCCAGCTTTGACAAATACTATCCTCTCTAGGATTAATTTCCCTTGACTACAATAAATGAATAAATAAATAAAATTTAAAAAAAAATAAAAAAAATTGCATAATAGGAGTAACTGTGTTTAGGGTGCTAGAGATTTAAGACTTAATAAACTTGCATATTGAGAACAATGCCTGATACATGTAAGTTAACTTTTATATAGAATTTACATTAGCTTGTTTGTATTGTGTTAGTTTGGTATTACTATTTGATTTTAACTGTTGAATAGTCTAACTCCCTATCTTTAAAAGTACCCTTGTAGAACCCTAGAGAGTTGTGTATCATTCATGTCTAGGATGTTCTAACTTATACTCAGTCTCAGCCTCATTCACAGTTGCTCTCTTAATTGAAATCCCTCCATGTGTTTTATAGGAAAATATAATTTTAGGAATAGAACAGGATCTTATGTTTTTATTGAACTTCTAACCCTAAAAAGATGGACATTTTATAGTATACTGATAGATTATTGTATATTCACAATTGGAAAAGCTCTATATGATAGAATTATCTATCTCTTCAGGAAACCCATTCAATTTTGTGGATAGTTTTCATTATTTTCTTTATAACACATACATATACAGATTTTTGTATGTTTAAATGAACATCACTTTTTAATTTTTTTGCTACTGAGCCGGATGTACTCTATCATCATTTAATACCATTTAAATGGAAGTTTTCCCCACCACCTTTGCCCTATTAAATAGTGTATGTTTTCATATTATACTTTGAGTGTTGCTAACTTTAAAAATTTTTATTCTGGCATCTAAGATACCTATATTCTTGCCAGTTTTGTGAATTAACCTGTCATATTGTCTTATAGTCTTTTCTATATGAAAACAAAGAAATTAAGTATGACATTATAGCAGCTAAGGAAACATTTAGCAATGCAGGGGGAGAATATATGGCCAGATCAAGAAGGTCTAGTGAATTATTAAAGTAGTTCAAAGGTTGATTTCTCAAGATATAGTTGATTTTTTTTTCACACAGCCTTGGAATTATGGAATTATAAGCTGAAACTGCAGAGGTAACAGAAAGAGCAAGACCTTTGACTGCCATCCCTCCTGATCAAGGGCAAAAAATATTGGTTAACGATGTAAACTTGGACATTGTTACTGTAAGGAGTTATTTCTTGTTTTAAGGATGAATCCACAGATCCCTTTAGCTGTTAGCAAGAGAAAAAAGATCAGAGAAGATAATTTGCAAAAGCGGATGTATGTGAAAATTCACAAGAGAAATTCACACACAAAAGAGAGCTGAAAAAGTAGAAAACGTTTAAGGTAAAGACACAAAAACTCAGTGCATTGATAGAACAATCTAGAATGTTACAGCTGCTTAGGGAGAAGAGATGGTGAGATACTGTGTAATTTCAATTGCTATATCACCTTAATCCAAACTGTCATTCCTAAGGTATCTTTATATACTCACTCATTTCATCTCTTAATATTCCTCTAAGTGATTACAAATAATAATTTTAGTCTCTAAGTTTCTTTAATTCTGAGTGTTTAAGCTTTGTCATTCTGAGTGTTTAAGCTTTGTGTCTTTTTTTTTTAATGTTTATTTATTTATTTTTTTAGAGAGAGAGAGAGAGAGAGTGAGTGAGTGGGAGAGGGGCAGAGAGAGAGGGAAACACAGAATCTGAAGCAGGCTCCAGGCTCTGAGCTGTCAGCGCAAAGCCAGATGTGGGGCTCGAACTCACAAACCCTTGAGATCATGACCTGAGCTGAAGTTGGATGCTTAACTGACTGAGCCACCCAGGAACCCCTAAGCTTTGTGTCTTTTGAAGCACATATTTGTTTATCAGGAATTAAGCTATGTGTTTGGGATTTGATATTTCCTTTCTAATAGTATCATTGTTTTTTATATTAGCCAATTAAGATTTCCATATAAACATAACTAATGTTTTTTTCCATATAAACACATTTCCATATAAACATAACTAGTATTTTTCTCTGTAAACAATAAAATCTTTTTAAAATGATTGTTGTAGGGGCGCCTGGGTGGCTCAGGCAGTTGGGCGTCAGACTTTGGCTCAGGTCATGATCTCACGGTTCCTGAGTTCGAGCCCCACGTCGGGCTCTGTGCTGACAGCTCAGGGCCTGGAGCCTGCTTCAGATTCTGTGTCCCCCTCTCTCTCTGCCCCTCCCCAACTCATGATCTGTCTCTCTCTCAAAAAATAAAAATAGAGATTAAAAAATATTTTTAAATGATCGTTATAAAAACATATCATACATTTTATAATACTTAATGTTATTCTTAGAGCAATTAAGGTTTATTTAACATTCTAGTCATCATTATGAACATTCATCACTGTAGTTTGCAGTGACTTTATTCTGTTAACCACTTACAACATTTTTCATCTCTGATCTCTTTGTCACGCTGTCATCCTCATGTCTCCTGCCATCATCATTCTTGCTTTTTAAGAGTTAAGTCTACTTATAGAGTATTTCTTCTCACTCACAAAGTAAAAACTGTTGTCACCTGGGGATTAGTTTAAGTGGTCAGAGTTCTTTTTATGAAAAAATGAAGTTGTAAAAAGAAATTTAGATGGCCAGAAAGCTATTCTCTGAGTTAGAAAATGACTCCTTATCATCTTTAACATTTTATAATTTTTAGTTAACATTTTGTACATCAGGTGATATTAAAAAACATTATAATTTAAATAATTGTCTCTGTCCTTTAAAGTTTACAGAAATAAATATTACACAAGTTTCTTCAATTTGGAAAGGGATGCAAAAATTAGTTAAAGGATGTGAGCAGCTTTTTTATACTTCAAATCAGTATGAAATGACTCAGAAAGCTGATTATAATCTGCTTTAGCACAAAGAATATAATCAGAGCTTGTCAAATCAATGTACTTAGAATCATTTTACAGTGTAAGGGACATTTGATGACTAAAGCTGAATCTTACGTAATGGTTTAAAATAAATATATCCTTCATCAATACTACAGTAAAATGTCAATATTTTATTATAAGCATATCAAGTTATATTCAGGCATATATATCACTATACAATCACTGAATATACTTCATAGTTCCTTTGCACTTACTGTCTTTTTTAGTATTAATATTAATTGAAATGTACGTGTGTGTGTGTGTGTATGTGTGTGTGTGTAGTCCCCATGTCTGTGTGTGTCTTTGTGTATATGTATACATGTAATAGTATACAAATTGAGCACAATGAAAGTAATTCTCCCTCCCACCCACAATCCACTGTTGCTTCTAACAGAGGTAACCACTCATCTTTGTTCCATATGCATACTTCTGGAAATATTCAGTGCTTACATACAAATGAGCACATACTGTACCACTTTTATGAACCATGTTTTTGACATATCTTGGAGATTGTTTTATTTATGCATATTTAGGTCTAAGTAATTATTTGTTTTAGTCACATAATAGCATGTTTCACTGTTTATTGTTATTAATATCGATGAGCATTCGGTTGCTTCTTTCAGTAAAATTCATATTGCAACAACATTATAAATCATCCATCTTTGTACACATACATTTGTGAAAAAAATTTTGATGTGGATTTCTGGGTCACAGGTATGCAAAACAAGTATCTGAAAGTATGCTCCAGTGATTAAATTTCATGCTAATTTATAATCCCGCTTACAATATATGAATTTTTCTTTGTCTCCTAAACCTTTCCTACAGTGAATACCATGAAAGTTTTTAACCAACTTTTCATTTGTCTGAAAGTCATTTTACTTTTAATGTGCACAGCTAGTTTATGTATGGCTTCCATTTTCTAATAAGTTATTAATCTGTTGTTGATTTTTAAAGCTTTTAATTGTTACACAGATAATACTTATTATATATTAAACACATGTACTTTCAATTTATCCTTGCTTACTGTTTCATAAATGGAGGTGATAGGGTCCCGTCTATAGTGATGAGTTTACGGTGACCCTGACAGAAAACAAACAAAAACTCTAGACATCTAGAAAGAAAGAAAAGGTGTTCCAAATCAAATGAACCCTTCATTTCATCAATGAATCATTTCTTAAATGAATCAAATCATTAATCAACGTTTAATGTTTTAAGAAACTAATAAGTATATAATGTAGGACCAAAAAAAATGAAAAAAGAATGCCCCTTCCACAAGAAGAACAATGTCCATTTTCTTATAGATTTTCTTTTTAAAAACTATTTTTTAATGTTTATTTATTTTTGAGACAGAGAGAGACAGAGCATGAACGGGGGAGGGTCAAAGAGAGGGAGACACAGAATCTGAAACAGGCTCCAGGCTCTGAGCTGTCAGCACAGAACCTGACACGGGGCTTGAACTCACGGACTGCGAGATCATGACCTGAGCTGAAGTCGGCCGCTAAACTGACTGAGCCACCCAGGCGCCCTTCTTACAGATTTTATTTCTTAGATACACTGCTCTGCTCTTTCATACATATTCATGACAGATTTTCATGAAGTAATATATACTTTATGAAATGTAAATTGTACTTTTTGGTCACTTAATCATTTTGATCCTGAAATTGAATTCACTGTTGACGGGGATTGCTCTGGCTTCCCTTTCTTTCTCCCTCCCTCCCTTCTTTCCTTAATTCCCCTTTATCTGCCTTCTCACTTTATTTATTTATTTTTTTATCTCTCTAACTCTTGAATGCTTGTTCTTAATCATCATGTCAGAAAGGCCATTCATGGAAAACAACATGGTTAATGTTGGCTACAGAGTTCACATTTGTGCTGACTTTGCTCAGGACTGCTGAGACAGGTGCCTTCCTTGCCATCGTCAGGCCTTGGTTTAGTCTTTACACCATTTATCAAGATGGTTCCTGACACCATTAAGTACAAGGGTGTGTTTCTCACACTGTTTTCCTCCTACTCCCTTGGTTTTTTGTTTGTTTGCTGTTGGTTTGCTTTAGAGAGGAAAAGTATTAAAGAAATTTTGCTTTACCATCTTTTCTAAAATACTTATTAACATATATTATTAGTAGTCAAAACAACAGCAGAAATATTCTTCTAGATCTTCTGTAACTACTTTTTGAAGAACAACACTAAAACAAACAAAAATTAATAGTGAATAAAAGTTTTCCCATACAGATCAAGGAGAGGAAACCATGTCTTATTAATCTGTTGTTATGTTGTAGTTGTAATATTTTAAAGGCTGCTTCAGTATGAACTATTCACAAGGCTTTAACTTCATTTTTTAAGGGTGAGAATAGTTTTAAGAGATTCACAGATGCATGCCATGCATTCATTGCACATATAAAATCCTTGCAGGTATGAAATTCAATCAATAATAATTTTGTGAAGACTACAGATGCAGTTAGAAAACATCCCGTTCTATTTGTAACTTAAATATGCCTCTGTGTTTGAAACTCTGGTCTATCATTTTATAAATACTTTCCAATGGCCCCTACCTTTTTACATACATTGAAGTTGCCCTGGATATCAAGAATACTAGAGTGACTGATACATCTTCTATTCATTTCATGTGTATTTATCTTTAAGTTAATTTGCTAGTTTCATACCAAATATATAGAATTGGAACACCACAGTTTGAAAAATAAACATTAAAGTTGTCTACAGGTTTTTGGGACAGAAACAGAATACTAGCCAACACATATATGTGTGCCTTTTTTAAACAGATATTTTTCTAGATCTTCTAAGTAGTATAAGAGATAAGTGCATACGATCATCTTATTTTAAATGTGAAGTGCCTGGTTATGAAGTTTCACTGTAATACTGGAAGACATATGGAAGACTATAATCCTCATCTACCTCATTGACACACTAGATATTTTACTAGAGTACTATAATGCTTCTCTGTTATCCCTTTAAAGGTATATAATATTATTCTCACATACATATAGAAGACTTTGTAAAATAATCCTAAGTAAAATTAAAACACTAATCAAGCCTAAATTTGGTAGACAGTTCTCATTAATTTAAATAGAAAAGTTCGAAATACTCAGAAAACAAAGCCCTATATACTTGTTATTTGGCGATAGGTATTTATTTTTAATTTTTATTGAAGTATAGTTGATGTACAATACTATATTAGTTTCATGTGTACAAGGTAGTGAATTGGCAATTTTATGTATATATTTACATATATATATATATAAAATTGCCAATATATATATATATATATATATATATATAATGAAATGCTCATTACATGTGTAGTTACCATCACCACCCAAAGTTATTATAGCTATTTTACTCACAGTCTTTAAAAAATTTAATGTGATGTTTATAAAATGCTTTATAATCTGTGAGTTTCTAAAGAAGAAAAAAAAATTGAGAGCATCCAGAAGCCCATCATTTACACAGCACTGTTATAAATGTATATGTATTTCTTACCACTTCCCTTGGTGGAACATTGTAAATATAGTATCTTTTACCTGAGATCATATGATGAATTTATAACCTGAAGATGATAATTAAATTCAACCATGATAGTTTCTCCTTTAATGTCAGGAAACCTACTTTAAACAGTCACATACTGTCCTCTCTTATGGAGACATTTTAATTAATTCTACCTTTTTTTCTAGTATGTCACCAATTAGTTTTTCCTCTGAAGATATAGGTAAATATATATATATATATGTATATAGGTAAATATATATATATATGTATATAGGTAAATATATATATAGGTAAATATATATATATAGGTAAATATATATATATATATATATATATATATATAGTCTTATTCAAGAATATTTGCCTATACTTAATTCCTCATGATAAGCTTTTACAAAATAAAATTCTGAGAAGAAGAATATGGTTATTTTAAAAACTTTTTATATATACTTTAAACTTACTATCAGAAGAGTCTAAGTCTATATACCATTCTTCAAGCCATGAATGGAGGTCTTGACTTTGCCACACTTACTCTACTTAATTGTTTTTAAGAAAATCTCCCCACTGATTATAAAGATATACAATTTAATAGTGATATGGTTGGAACTGTTTTCCCATCTTACTGAATATTGGTATTTTTATGATTTCCCTATCAGTTAATTTAGCTCGTTTGTCTTTTGATATATTTGCCTTTTGAGTAAATATTTTTTACTTGTATTGCCTTGATATACATACTTGTTATATTAGTGCTATTCCATTGCTTTTGAGAAGACAAAGAGAAGGCAAGGAGGTAGATGAACACACCTCCCTCTTTGCATTGTGTCACTTAGGTTCTCTGCTCATTTATTCCCATTTTCAGAAATAATGAAAATAATGCAAGCTGCCAAATGATTATAACCATCTATAATCAGGTTAACATAGATTATTTAGACTTCTACCTCAGGTGCTTTGTGACTGCAATTTAATTGAAAGAAAATAGCACTGTCAATTAAAAATAGAGTGAAAAGTGGGTCGTGACTGAAATGCAGGTTCTTTGGAAGCAAAGCAAGTAAGGTACAATTAATAAAATTCTAATTGGACCATGTGAAAACAGATAATTTGTCTGTTCTTTTGTTCATCTATAATTGAACATACAGCATTTGAGTAATTATATAAATAAAATAGATGCATAACATTTGTTCTGATGAGAGTAATTAGTAAAAATTATACTTTTACATTGACTTCATTTTCCTCAAGAACAATACTAAGATGGGATCTGGTTTGGGATTAAACATGAGATGTAAGAAAGGCTCGTCAGCTTTCTCTTTATATAGGAAAAGTAAAGAGAAAAAGAAAAACTTCCCTAGAATTGTTAAAGTCAGGGATGTTAAGTCTGGCTTAGATGGGCAGTCAAGGAAAATGGGCCCTGCATTCAGCAAGCATGCGAACCACCACTGGAAAACAAGTGAGCAGGGCAAGTCGTTCTTGGGAATATTGTTTGCATGATTACAATTCTGTAGGGGACGCTGTAGTTGAAGTGCATCTGAGTGCAGTATTTTCTCATGTGCTTTATCAATTTAAAGAATTAGAGGATTAGAAAGTGATGTTGAGGACATACTCGACCTGAGAACATTGGGGACATACCAGATGTTAGATTCTGGAAGTTGGGACATGGTTTCAGAGCTTTTTATAAGAACACATGTGTAAACAATAGCTCAAGGAATGAGAATTGACAAGTCCACAAATGTGTTGAAGGTAATTCACAGAAAGGACAAATGGAGAGGGGGGATGGAATATGGGCAGGAGGGAAAAAGGAAAGGTTTGAATTGTTTACTTTACCTGCTCTAAAATCAAACGCTTAAAAAGTATTCCATTTGATATAACTTCCTGCCCTCACATCATAACACAAAACTGTTTACAGTAATTTACAAGTGTTGAGAGAACATTTGGATAAGATTGACCAGCAGTGTTTTTTTGGGGGGGATGATTCTTTGACAAAAAGGGTGTTACCAGTATTCTCTTGCAATAAGAAAAGTAAAACAATACATCCGTTCCCCTTTTCTAGTATAAGAAGTTGAAGTGTTTGTGGCCCAGACGAAACAGTGAAAAATGTTTATGGTTTTTAGATTTGCTTTGAATTTAGAGTAATTAGAAGGTGGCAGGTGGCTTGCTAATGTCCTTGTGCTCCCCTCACTCCCCTCTTAGCTTTCCCTTTTCACTCTCCATCCCCTGAGGTGGTGCTTTGCTCCTGAGCACTGCCAGGTCAAAATCTTTTATTTTAGTGACAGGGATAATGGGCTAAACATGAAAAACAGGAAGGAGGACACTAAGTGGATCTGCTGCATTTGGAAAGAGTGAAAATCTGTAGAGGAAAAGAGTAGAAGCTGAAAAGTAGGGAGGAGTGGTGTACTTTTAATTTTTGTTTTCAAACTTTTATTTTTTTTTTTGTAGGGGAGAGGAGAATGAAGTAAGTCAGAGGAGGATTTTGTTTTCCTACCAAAGTTGACTTTTTATTTTTAAAAAAAATTTTTTTCAACATTTATTTATTTTTGGGACAGAGAGAGACAGAGCATGAATGGGGGAGGGTCAGAGAGAGGGAGACACAGAATCCGAAACAGACTCCAGGCTCTAAGCCATCAGCCCAGAGCCTGACGCAGGGCTCGAACTCACGGACCGCGAGATCATGACCTGGCTGAAGTCGGACGCTTAACCGACTGCGCCACCCAGGCGCCCCCAAAGTTGACTTTTTAAAAGTGTTTGAACATACATTAAGGTAAATTGCAAGTAAGATGATATACAAAAAATAAAAGTTGAAATAAAAATTTCTTCATCTCTTATCAGTAGTGTTTTTCAAATTGGAGTCTTGATGTAATACTAGATATATATATATATAGATATATATATATAGATATATATATTTTTTTTTAGATATATATATTTTAAATAACACATTACTGTTATTCTTCTGAATAATTTTCTTATATCCATGTGTCTTGAAAGCCCGTGTCCAGAAGTTAACACCTAATTCCTTTCTAGCGATGTCATGAACTAATTTCAGGATAACCTTCTATCAGGGAAATGAACTGATACATTTTCATTGTTATAAAATAAGCCATTTCACATGGAGCATATGCATTATAATTTTTCTTAGTTCTTGCTTCCTAATTTCTATTACTCCGAGGAATTTGACTCTGAAAATGTGTTGTATTTGAGAAAAAAAATCACTATTTTTAGATAAAAAAAACTCTTCCGAGGTAATGGTTCATTTCATTCACCACTTACGGACAAAGAATTTGTGTGTGACTTAGAAAATACAGCTAAGAGGGGCGCCTGGGTGGCTCAGTCGGTTGAGTGTCCAACTTCGGCTCAGGTCATGATCTCGCGGTCTGTGGGTTCGAGCCCCGCGTTGGGCTCTGTACTGACAGCTCAGAGCCTGGAGCCTGTTTCAGTTTCTGTGGCTCCCTCTTTCTCTGACCCTCCCCTGTTCATGCTCTCTCTCTGTCTCAAAAATAAATAAATGTTAAAAAAAATTAAAAAAAAAAAAGAAAAGAAAATACAGCTAAGAAAATCCCATCATCCAGAAATAACCTATTTTTCCTGGCAGTTCTATCAATTTCATTTTCATGTATTTTGATATATTATTGTTAAGTACACATGTATTCATGATTGTTATGTCTTCTTGGAGGAATTGATCCCTTTATCATTAGGTAGTACCCCTCTCTATCCCTGATAACTTTTCTTGTTCTGAAATCTGCTTTGTCTGAAATTAACATATTTTTATTAGTGTTAGCTCCCTAGAGTCTGCCCATAGACTGGGTGGATTAAACAACAGAAAATATTTTCTCAAAGTTTTGGAGTTTAGAAGTCTATGATCAAGGCACCTGTAAGGACTGAGCAGGAGAGGTGATAAGGACAGAGGAGAGAACAAAATGTAGACTGAGAGAAAGGGAGAGAGAAAGTTCTGGTGTTTCTTCAGGAGGGTAAGATAGGACTGGTATTTTTCACAGTAATCTCAGGTAATTTCAATACATAAAGTCCAACTACCACAGGTTGAGACTCACTATTCTAAGGTCTATTTATGTAGTAATGTACTAGAATTTTCACAACAATCCTATTTTGTATTTGCATTTATTATCCTCGTGTAGATGAAAAATCTGAACCACAGAGTGGTTGAACTTGCCAAAATATGCACAGCTAATAATCATAAATAAGCGTTTTAATTCCAGACGCTGTTTGTAAACAGTACATTAGACCACCCATATATGGATAATTGTCAAATGAATCTACCTATTTTGATCTGAAATAAAGATCTGAAATAAGATCTTTAAAACTTAATACAAGACTTTTTTTATTACTTACATACTAATTTTAAAAGTAAACAAAAATCTTGAAAAATGGCAATTTTAAATAAATATTTAGATAAAGAGTAAGCACGTTAAGCAAATATTTAGGTTGCTTAATATTTAAGCAGCTATTGAGATACCTAAACTTTTAGATATCAAAAGGGCTGAAAGATCACATACTATTTCAGAAACTTAAGGATGGAAATGGAATTTAGTAAAAATAAAAATTCGCATAAAAATTAGATTATTACATTAATATATGCCCAATTCTTATTTTCAATTCCAAACCTAGTAAGAACCTGCACCTTAAAACTGAATATAAATATTGATAAAAGGGGATAAAAGTGTTTCGTAGAACAATATATTTTTATATTAAAAATATTAGCACTAATGTTTTTCAGAAATTTGAATTTTATGTACTTGCAAATTTCCAGAAAGGGGAACAACCTGCTAAGAATTTAGAGAAATAAAAATCTAAATAAGAATGGATTATATTTTCTTCACTGCAAACTGGCATAACTGGAAAATTGAGAACAATGAGTATTGGAAAGGATCTGATAAAATTGAAACTTCAAACTCTTATAAGAAATATAATTTGTTACAAATTTGTTTCAAACTCTTATAAGGAATATAATTTGTTACAAACTATTTAGAAAATCATTCTTTCCATCTCTTTGTTTCCATCTATTTTTTTTGAATATAAATATTGCTGGTGATAACTTCCTAATAAGAATATTGACATAAGCTCAAATATTCCTCAATAATACCCATGTCAGTATAATGAAGAAAATCATCACTTTGCAGAATGGTGGTTTCTCAGTATTAAGTTGTCAGAATTATCCCTATCCTGAAAGAAAATATTTTATCAGCTTTCCTAGATAACATTAAATTTAGGTCTTGTAATCATACAATACTTCTAGCAGTGTGGCACAGGGGGAAGTGGAATATCCTTTTCTTCTACACAGTGTGATCATTGCAGTGTCCTAAATTTAATAACAGAGAGACACTTAAGAGCAATTCTGTCACTCACTAGCTGTTTAATGATCAAGTTCTATTTTCCACAATTTGTGTCATCTATTTCCCACGTGTAAAATATATAATTATTGTACCTTACATGAAGGCTGTGAAAATCAATAAATTCATGGGTATGAATGAATGTGCATTTTAAACTGGAGCTAGAGAGCATTATGCTAAGCAAAATAAGTGGGTCAGAGAGAGATAAATACCGTATGATTTCACTCATGTGGAATTTAAGAAACAAAACAAATGAGCAAAGGGAAAAATAAAAGCAGAGAGAGAGAGGCAGACCAAGAAACAGACATTTGACTGTAGAGAACAAACTCGATGCTTATCAGTGGGTGCGCGGGGTGGGTGAAAGAGGTGATGAAGATCAAGGAGTACACTTGTGATGAGCATGGGTTCAGGTACGGAAGTGTTGAATCACTGTGTTTTACATCTGAAGTGAACATTACATTGTATGTTAACTAACTGGAATTTAAATAGAAATTTAAAAAAAAGAAACTGTAGGTCATTATGCATATTTTAGGTACACTTTTATAAATCTCTACTTCAAAAAAGTAGCCAAGAGGATAAACTATTTAATAGCTGTTAATAATGTAGCATTTGCAGACCCCCTCTTTGCAAGGGCTTAAAAACATGATCATATAGTGTTGAGGGTTTCTCTGCTGTCAGCTGTAGTTTATTTACACTCTGCCTGGAACACTATCGCCACATCTAAAATGCAACAATACTCAATACTCATTTTGTTAGGTTCCTTTTGGAAGAGTTAAACATGAGAATGTTTCTGAATTAAGTATTTTTGGAAGACTATCATGATATTAATTGACACTGAAGGGTAAAATATCATTTTTGTAGAATTTACTTTTATGCTATATGTGAAAAACCTAAATGGCTAAATAGTTTTTTGTTTTGTTTTGTTTTGTTTTGTTTTGTTTTGTTTTGTTTTAGAGAGTGTATGTGAACAAGCATGAGAATGGGGGAAAGACAGAGGGAGAGAGAGAATCTTAAGTAGGCTTCATGCTCAGCACAGAGACCAAAGTGGGGCTCGATCTCATGACCCTGGGATCATGACCTGAGCTGAAATCAAGAGTCAGATACTTAACCGACTGAGCCACCCAAGTGCTCTAAATAGCTTCTATCACTTTATTAAAGACATAATTTTAAAGATATATATGAAGTTGTAGAATCTTTAAAAATCTTAGTTACAATACAGATGTGAGCTTAAGCCAATGAATATGAAGAGACACAGAGAAGCTATCTGAATGTACAGCTCAAGTTAAAACAATGTCATTTCATAAGTGCATAATCCTGATGGCTTATAATAAAGAACCTATGTGAAAGATGTTACTATGCCTGGATGATCTATTATCCCTCTGATAGTTGAATTTGCAAAGTTACATACAAAGAGGCTGAATCTGTTTTAGACATGAATCTTCAATTAGAATAGCCCCATACCTCTTTGGTTGGATAGTCAGACCTTGGACATTTTTGTGCATAATCCAGTCAACTATCTTTTTCTATAACATGCAGTTATCAACATAGCAGAATATATTTTGATTTATCTCTTTGTCTTAATGTGTCATTAAAATTTGACTTCTTGGGGCACCCGGGTGGCTCAGTCGGTTAAGCGTCTGACTTTGGCTCAGGTCATGACCTCACAGTTTGTGAGTTGGAGCCCCGCGTCAGGCTCTAGGCTGACAGCTTGGAGCCTGGAGCCTGCTTCGGATTCTGTGTCTCCCTCTCTCTCTGACCCTCCCCCACTCACACTCTCTCTCTGTCTCTCCCTCGAGAATAAGTAAACATTAAAAAAAAATTTTGACTTCTTAACCACGTGTTTCAGAATCTTGGGAGTTTATTTTCTTGGGTCCACCCACTTTGCCTCTGCAAATAATTCAAGTAGCATTTCCAAACTGTGTGTCAAGAATCTGATGTTTTAATAAGATTCTCTGGTAATATTCAGGCACTGAAGTTGGAGGAACACTGTTCAGCTTGTATTTGTGGATAATACTTACTCTTTCAACATTTAAGGAAGTAAAAAAAAAAATACCTCCATATATGCTATTACCAGTCATTACTTAAACTCTTATTTTATGTAGGAGAACCAAAGAAACAGTACATCTTTGACCTTATTATCAGAAGGGTCTTAGGCTGTGATGCCTTAGGCTAATCTCTGACTTGTCCCAAGGTACCTAGGCTCTGGCTTTCCCACTAAAATTATTACCTTCCTGCTGCCATCAACAGTAACTGCCCTGCTGCTGGCTCTGACTAGAGCATCTTACCCATGCCTCTATTCTGTGAATATTCAAACTTACAGCTCTTGCATGGTTGGTTCCCCCCCTCCATCACCCTTAAAAAAGTAGCTTCATGGGGGCACCTGAGTGGCTCAGTCAGTTGAACATATGACTTCAGCTTGGGTCCTGATGTGACAGTTCGTGGGTTCAAGCCCCATGTCATGTTGAGCTCTGTGCTGACACCTCAGAGCCTGGAGCCTGCTTCCAATTCTGTATCTCCCTCTGTCTCTGCCCCTACCCTGCTAACACTCTCTCTCTCAAAAATAAATAAACATTTAAAAAGTTAAAAAAAAATAGCTTCAGTTTTTCCACTGTGAAATCCACAATCATAAAATTAAAAGAAAAAAAAAAAAAAGAAAATCTTCCAGTTTGGGTAAGCATGTTTTGAAATGGATAACTTCATTCACCTGTGGTTGTACGTGTAAATTAATATGTATTTCTGTTGAGCAATGTTGAATTTAAGAACCTTAACTTTTTACATTTCTAGTTATTTATTCTGAGAAAATTTTAAAGCTAAGCACGAAGTTCATATTTAAAGGGGCTCATTATAATATTCATTATAAGAAGGGAAATTAGGAAAGTATTAACTATAATAAATAATAAAGGAATTACTCAAACAATATGGTACATATATAACATAGAAAACTGCGTAACTAATATTCACATTTTTATAAGACTAATGACAAGGAAAGAAAGCTGGATATATAAGTGAATACAGATTACACTCATTTTTAAAAATATACATGCATAGGAAAATATAAAGGTAATAAGTACAGCTGACTCTTGAACAATGTAGGGCTGAGGGCCACCAACTCCCAGGAAGTTGAAAATCCGACATGTAACTTTTGACTCCCCCAAATTCAACTGCTAATAGCTTACTCTTATCAAAGCCCTAGCAATAACAATATGTATTTTAAATGTTATATATATGTATATATGTATATATATATATATTATATGCTGTATTCTTACAATAAAGCAAGCTAGAAAGAAGTTATTAAGAAAGCCATAAGAGAAAGCAAGTTTCAGTGATGTACTGTATTTATTGAAAACAAAATCCACATATAAGTGGACTCATAGTTCAAACTCACGTAGTGTTGTTGAAAGGTCAGCTGTGTAACAAAATGTTATCTCTGGATTATTTATGCCTCATATCATTAATTATACCATATAATATACAATATTTTCTAAAAATATTTAATATATGTATACTAAAGGTATGTTTAATATAATCACCACCTTTAATATATATGTATGGCCAGATGCAATAATGTTTCCATCACTGTTGGTGGCAGAGGGAGAGAACTTTAAATATTATCCTGTGTTTCTAAGTATTGCCTGCCTAACCCAACAATTCTTGTTAACTTGATTATCTTACCTAGAAACCAACAAGTAACTAACAATCTCAATTATTCTTCTAAAATTATTTCTGAAACCACAGTTGCAATAAAATGATTTTACATAGAATAAGTTTTATGTTATTTAACTATCGTCATATCTATGAGCTTCCATAAGACTCCTTTTGAACTTGAGATTTTTTTTCCTTTGTGGCTTGAAATATTTTAAATGAACATATTTAAAAAGAAATAGCATAGTTTGAAGGCCAAGTTAGTTTTTCACATAGCATTTTCAAAATAAACTTAAGTATTTATGTAATTCATAGTGTGTTTTTTTATTTTTAAATATAATTTATTATCAAATTGGTTTCCATGCAACACCCAGTGCTCATCCTAACAAGTGCCCTCCTCCCTGCCCATCACCTGCTTTCCCCTGTCCCCTACCCCCATCTACCCTTAGTTTGTTCTCAGTCCTTTAGAGTCTCTTATGGTTTGCTTCCCTCCCTCTATGTAACTTTTTCCCCCCTTCCCCTCCCCCATGGTCTTCTGTTATCTTTCTCAGGATGCACATATGAGTGAAACATAGTGTGTTTAAAATTACTTTTTCTGTCTTTAAAAATTGTTCACCTATCCATAGAGAAAGAGGACCCTGGGTACTTTGTTTTTTCTCCTCCTCCTCATCTTCTTCCTCCTCCTCCTCCTCCTCCTCCTCCTCCTCCTCCTCCTCCTTGTTCTTCTTCTTCTTTTTTCTTGGGAGAATGGTTCTTTGAGTAAGAATATTCTGTAGATAAATATAAATGCAAATTCTGAAGTATGTATTTAATAGTTGTAAAATTAGGAGTGGGATCTGGCTTATATGAAGTATATACATAAGGCACAAAAAAATTGTGTGTCGACCATGTATCTGATCAGTTTTTATGTCTGATATCTATAACCTACATCTGTATCCTACCATCAAAATGGTGTTTGGTTTCAGAAAAAGAGTACTGTTTTCATTGGTTTTAAAAACACCACTATAGGGGCGCCTGGGTGGCTCAGTCGGTTGAGCGTCCGACTTCAGCTCAGGTCATGATCTCGCGGTCCGTGAGGTCGGGCTCTGTGCTGACCGCTCAGAGCCTGGAGCCTGCTTTGGATTCTGTGTCTCCCTCTCTCTCTGACCCTCCCCCATTCATGCTCTGTCTCTCTCTGTCTCAAAAATAAATAAACGTTAAATTTTTTTTTTTTTTTTAAAACACCACTATAAAGTTAAATCGCTCTAAGGACCCTGGTTGTGATGAGCACTGGGTCTCTTATGTAAGTGATGAATCACTAAATGTACTCCTGAAACTAAAATTACTCTACATGTTAACTGAGTAGGATTTAAATTTAAAAAAAGAATTAAAATTAAGAAGTAATAAAATTCAATTGAAGAGGGCAAAAAAAAAAGAGAAAATTCTTGTCACATCTGGTATGTTATGATTTTTTTTTTTGTAAATTCCAGATGTTATCCACAAGTGTGCACACAGTGTTCAAGCTATTTTTATTATTTTTAGGTATTTCACTCTCCAATGGCCATATCATTAGTTAAGAAATGAGCACCAGCTCCTTGGTACTATGCCTTTTGTCTTCCCTGTTCCATTGTTGTATCACCATCCTCTTACAAAAGTTTGGAGTCAGACTTAACTTCTCCATACCTTTCACTCCATACCTCTTCATTAAATCTTACTGATTATATATCCTAAAGATAACTGAATCTCTGCTCCACTTCCTTGTGGTGGAGGTGGAAAATAAATCCTCATTACTTGTTTTAATTTGAGATGATCCCCAGTGCTATTGAAAATGGGTAAAATAATCACCCTTATTTTCCAAAAAGAGATGCTAAGCACATTTGTAATACTTGCTAATGAGAGCCCTCTGGCCTATCAACATCCTTCAGGCTAGAAAAGATAATGAGATAATTCGTGGGAAAAGTAAGGAGATTTTTCAGAAAGAGTGTTCAGAGTAGCAGTATGCTCATCCCTGCCCTCCAATCCCCTTCCTTAATCTTAATCCAAGGGGATTAGATGTAAACAGTCTTTAACAGACTCTTCTCAAGAGAACTACTTTGCACATCAAAACTGGAGGTGTGATTTATGTTTTAGATCCATTCCTGAAGGAGGAGTGGTGAGAGACAGTAACTCTCATGCTGTGCACCTGGCAGTAACATGCTAGGAAATGAGCAGCAAGGAGAATGTCTCCAGAACTCCGGGACGTGGCTAGAGATATCTCTGATTTACAAAACAACCCTCTAGGGAAATGACCAGCATTCAAGGCATCTGTCCTATGGACCTTAGGTGCACCTTCTCCAGATTATATCAACATTAGTCAAGTAGAATGGTTTTTGATGCTTCACCATTCCTTCCTTCATTTATTTAAAATCCTAGAGGAGAGTATGACCACCCCTATCTCCCAACTGCTGGAGAATTTACTGCACAAGAAAAACTAGGTGAGAAAAATTTTATTTAGGTGAGATTGATATTTTGATATTAAAATGAACTTTTTCATCTTGAAAATTATATTGTTCTTTATCACCATAAAGTACCTGGGAAGAGATAGGATCCAACGAAGATATTTTTCAGGGTGGGGAGAAGATATGATAACAGCAAACTTCAATATATGGTAATAACAAATGAAATTGTCTCCTTTTTCTGAAGTATTGATTTTAGTGCATTCGCTTATGTAAATTTCATCATCATTTTTCTATGGCAGTCATCTGTTTCAATAGTATATCCACTTCTTTATTTTTTTTAAGTTTATTTATTTATTTTGAGAGAAAGAGAGCACAAGCAGGGAAGAGGCAGAGAGAGAGGGAGAGAGAGAATCCTAAGCAGACTGTGAGATCCTGACCTGAGCAGAACCAAGAGTTGGACTCTTAACTTACTGAGCCACACAGGTGCTCCAATAGTATATCCATTTCTAATTTTCCCATGTTTCTAAGGAAAAAAAACATGACCCCATTGATGGCCAAGTCAGCATTTTCATGTATAAATATGGTTATGTATTAGTCCTTGTGAATATTTTTCAACTGCTTATTTTAGCTAAAAGATAAATGATCAGCTTCTTAAAGTAGTTCTTCTTCCCTCTTTAGCCTCATTTTTTTTTTCTGCACTCATCTTCCAGTTGGATTCTAACCTCCAACTATAATCAGCTGCTTTTTGTTTGAGGTGTAACTCATATATAACATTGTATAAGCTTGTTGATTTGATACATTTATATATTGCAGTATAATTATCACCACAGCATTAGCTAATGCTTCTATCATGTCACATAATTTGTGTGTGTGTGTGTGTGTGTGTGTGTGTGTGTGTGTGTGTGTATGAGGTGAGAACAATTAAGATCTCTTCTTTTCATTTTTTGAGATAGCTAGTCTTTTGTATAATTTTCTCTGTATGTGTAATATTTTTTTCTAATACTCTCACTTACCTAATCTGATGAACTCTTACTCATGCTTCATATTTCAACTTGAATGACTCTCTCTGGGCATTTCCCTAAAGATTTGAGGCTGGATTAGATGTTTATGAAGTATGCTTCAAAATATGTACTCATGTTTTTTATATCATCCAGTAAACTACAAAGTACTGGTGACAAGGAGTCATGTGTTTCTCCAGTGCCCATCACAGTGCAATTGTAATGGTGTTTAACATGTTTCTGAATGACTCAGTGAATGGGAGACAGAAAAATCTGCATGGGAATATAACCACATAGGCATTTTTGGTGTTGTTCTGCTAATAAGTATATATCAGGCATGGTGTGAGATTATTTTGTTTTGAAAATATCTTTTGCTGCATTGAGACTCAAATGAAAATAAAGTTGCATTGAGAGAATTTCCTATCATCTAGGAAAGCCTCCCAAAGGCAGATATGTTTTCTTTATTGAAGTGGCAAATTTACTTTATTATTAAAATCAACAGAAAAATAGAAAAACACAATAAAGAAGCTGAAAATAAAACAGGAAACTTTTTCAGGGAAGCCAAACTTAATATACTTTATGGATATTTATGGAAATATTGCATTATTTTTATTTCCTCTTCCACTTTTTTATAGACCTTTGTCAAATGTATAAGCTATCCCCATGCTAACTGTCCCTGCTCTTAGTCTTGAAGTCTGCTGGTTTATAGTGATCCCTTTTCAAATTAAAGATCAGAGATTTAGTAATCTTGATGCAGGACTCTTTTAATGTAATAAGGATTATTACTGTGGCTTTTTAAAGTTAAATCTAAAGAGAAGTTTTTGAAGTGAGCACTAACCTGGTTCATTTAAAAAGCAAAATTAGATTACTCAGTTTACCTTAGTTCACAACACATGACCATTAGGTTTCTTAATGGATTTGGAAAACCTAATAATACCTTGCTTAGATTAGATTTTATTAGATTTAGTTGTCATTCATACTAACTTTTAAAGATCTGTAGACCGTATAATCAGATTAGAGTCCCAGACTCAATGGCTTACAATGTATTATAACATTTATACTGGTTCTTCACAAGCATATAAAGTCACTTTTTTATTGAAATATAATTGACATACAATATGATATTAGTTTCATTTGTACAACATAGCAATTCAATATTTGTATACATTGTAAACTGATCACTACAAGTCTAGTTACCATCTGTCACTATACAAAGTTAATACAATATTATTGACTGTATTCTCCATGATGTGCATTACATCCCCATGACTTACTTGTTTTATAACTGAAAGTTTGTATTTCTTGATCCTTTTCATCACTCTTTACCCTCCACTACCCTCTCCTTGGCAACCATCACTCTATTCTCTGTATATGTGAATCTGGGCTTTGTTGTGTTGTTTTTTTAGATTCCACTTATAAGTGAAATCCTGCAGTATTTATCTTTTTCTGATTTATTTCACTTAGCAAACACTCTCAAGGTCCATTCATGTTGTCACAAATGGCAAGGTTTTTCTCCCTTTTATGGCTGAGTAGAATTCCAGTGTGTGTGTGTGTGTGTGTGTGTGTGTGAGAGAGAGAGAGAGAGAGAGAGAGAGAGATTTTCTCTATCCATTAATATATCAATGGCAACTTAGGTTGTTTCCATATATTGGCTATTGTAAATAATGCTACAGTGAACATAGTGTGCACATATCTTTTTCAAATTAGTGCTTTTGTTTTCTTTAGATAGAGACTCAAATGGAATTGCTGGATCAAATGGTAGTTCTATTATTTTATTTTATTTTATGTTATGGTATTTTTTTGAGGAATGTCCACACTGTTTTCTGTACTGGTTGTGCCAGTTTACATTCCCTCCAGAGGAGCATCAAGATTTCCTTCTCTTTACATCCTTGCCAACATATGTTATTTCTTTTTGATACTAGTGATTCTAACAGATGTGAGGTAATATCTTATTGTGGTTTCGATTTGCATTTACCTGATGATCGGCGAGTTGAGCATCTTTTCATGTATCTGTTGGTCATTTGTACATCTATTCAGATACTCTGCTCATTTTTAAAATTAGCTTGTTTTTGTTAGTACTGAGTTGTATAAGTTCTCTGTATATTTTGTATATCAATTCCTTATCAGATATAAGATTTGTAAATATCCTCTCCCTTTCAGTAGATTGCCTTTTCATTTTGCTGATAGTTTGACATATGTTAATGGTTTTCTTTTCTGTATAGAAGCTTTTTAGTTTGATGCAGTCTCATTTGTTTATTTTTGGTTTTGTGTCCTTGCCTTTTTTTTTTTTTTTCAACGTTTATTTCTTTTTGGGACAGAGAGAGACAGAGCATGAACGGGGGAGGGGCAGAGAGAGAGGGAGACACAGAATCGGAAACAGGCTCCAGGCTCTGAGCCATCAGCCCAGAGCCTGACACGGGGCTCGAACTCGCGGACCGCGAGATCGTGACCTGGCTGAAGTCGGACGCTTAACTGACTGCGCCACCCAGGCGCCCCGTGTCCTTGCCTTTCCAGTCAGATCCAAAAAATCATCGCTAAGACTGATGTCAAGGAACTTGCAACCTACATTTTCTTTTAGGTGTTTTATGGCTTCCTGTCTTACATTTAAATCTTTAATCCATTTTGAGGTAGTTTTTGTATATCAGTAAGATAGTGGTCCAGTTGCATTCTTTTGTGTGTGGTTGTCCAGTTTCCCGACAACATTGATTGAAGAGACTGTATTATTCCCCCAATGTATATTCAAGTCTCCTTCATTGTAAATTAGTTGACCGTATATATGTGTGTTTACTTCTGGACTCTATTCTGTTCCATTGATCTATGTGTCTATTTTTATGCCAATACCATACTATATTGATTTCTATAGCTTTGTAGTTTTAAATCAGGGAGCATGATGGCTCCAGCTTTGTTCTTGTTTCTCAAGATTGGTTTAGCTACTTGGGGTTTTTGTGATTCCATACAAATCTTAGAATTATTTGTTCCAGTTTCATGAGAATGAATGCCATTGCAATTTTGATAGGAATTGCATTGAATCTGTGGATGGCTTTGAGTATTATGTACATTTTGACAATATTAGTTCTTCCATTCCATGAGCACAGAACGTATTTCCAAGTGTGTGTGTGTGTGTGTGTGTGTGTGTGTGTGTGTGTGTGTGTGTTAGTTTCTTTCAACAGCACTTTATAGTTTTAGGTGTACAAATCCTTCACCTCCTTGGTTCAATTTATTCCTAGGTTTTTTTTTTTTTTTTATGCAATTGTAATTGGGACCGTGTTTTGATTTTTCTTTCTGGTAGTTCATTATTAGTGTATATAAAAAAGAGATTTTTGTATATTAATTTTGTATCCTGCAACTTTACAAAATTTACTTATTCTGACAGTTTTTGGTGTAGTCTTCAGAGTTTTCTATATATAGATGTCATCTGCAAATAGTGACAATTTTACTTCCTTACCAATTTGTGTGTTTTGTATTTCTTTTTCTTTCCTAACTGCCAACGCTGTGTTGACTAAAGTGGCAAGAGTGGGCATCTTTGTCTTGTTCCTGATCATAGAGGAAAAGCGTAAAGCTTTTCATATTGAGTGTGATATTAGCCGTGGGTTTGTCACATATGGCTTATATTATGTTGAAGTACATTCCCTCTATACCCACTTTGTTGAGAGTTTTTTTTTGTTTTTTTTTTTTGTTTGTTTGTTTTTTTTAACGTTTATTTATTTTTGAGACAGAGACAGAGCATGAACGGGGGAGGGTCAGAGAGAGAGGGAGACACAGAATCGGAAGCAGGCTCCAGGCTCTGAGCCATCAGCCCAGAGCCCGACGCGGGGCTCGAACTCACGAACCGTGAGATCGTGACCTGAGCCGAAGTCGGACGCTCAACCGACTGAGCCACCCAGGCGCCCTGAGAGTTTTTATCATAAATGGATGTTGAATCTTGTCAAATGGTTCTTCTGCATCTTTTGAGATAATGGTATGATTTTCATCCTTTATTTTGTTAATATGTTGTATCATGTTGATTGATTTGTGAATTTTGAGCCATTTTTGTATCCCTGGAATTAATTCACATGATCATGGTTTGCTAATATTTGTTGAGTAATTATGCTCTATATTCATCAGGGCTATTGTTTTTCACCTAGAACTAACTCTAAAGCAGGGATTAGGAAATGTTTTCTATACAAGGCCAAATAGTAAATATTTTAGGCCTTTTAGGCCACACATGGTCTCTCTTACATATTCTCTTCCTATACACTGCTGTTTGATGATCCTTGCTCTAAAGCATGAGGTAATTTCACTTTGCTATGCATAGTAAAATAAATGCTTAATGATTGTTTAGAATGCAAATAAATAACACTCTATTACTTTTGTAAAATCTTTTTTCCTGGAAAAGGTGACACATTTTCCCACATATATGCATATTTACTTAGCTTCATTAGATTTATTCACAATGCCTAGTCATTTTAAATGTGTAAAGCACCACTGGACCACCAAGCACACTTCCCTGTTAGTTTATGTATTCTTTGGATCACTTCAGTTATGTTGTGAGCAACAGGAGGAGCACAGGCTGCAGGTTCACATAACTTTCAATTCTATTCCTGCTTGGCCATTTACCATTAGTACAATCTTGAGCAAGTAAATTTACTTTACTATATTTACCTCAGACTCCTCATCTGTAAAAGGTGACTAAATGATACAACCAAGCTCTTGGTGTTGTCCCGATTTATAAAAGTGTCAAGTAGTGAACCCTCAATAAATATGTTGTTATTATTACTTTTAATCTAGCTAGAATCTAGTATGTAGTATTACAGCTGCTAGATTATTTTTTATTTCAATTCAACAGTAATGCACTGAACTCCAGTGATATAAGACACATGCTAATAAATGTAGGGGATTTAGCATATTTTTCTAAAATTAATAAGGCAGTATCTCTGCCCTTGTAAAAATATGAAATAATTATCAGAGTAATAATAACATGTGACTGGATATCATGAATGCCATCGTGGTTCCAAGTCATGAGGAACCACACTAAGCACTGCTCCATTAGGTTGCTCTATTAGAACAGCAAAGGCTTTTATGGAGAATATATAATGTGTAAAATACCTTTGAAAAATTGTAAACAAAATTAAGAGATGGTAATGAGTGAAAGGCTGCTATAAATGAAGAAATAATATCAGCAAGTTTCCAAAGCATGATAACACAAAGTATATTCTAGCAATGAAGATAAATAAAGACTAACAAAAATCATTTATAGGTAAACAGGTTTATTAAAATTAAGGATATAGTGAGTGCCAGGATATGGTCTATATACTTGCCTTAATAGGCTACCAAGAGACATTGAAAGTAAGTCTGTTTCTACAGTACAGAGTCCCACAATTTTAAAGTGATTGATCTAATGGGGAATGTACGATAATTCATCGCCACAGATGACTGGCTGCATGCTACAAAGTTATAGCAACGATCTAAGTGTGACGTAATCCGGACTGAAGACAGTGCAGTGGTAACAGAAAAGATGAGATTGACTAGAAAGGATAAATTTTTTACTGATAATTCTACAGGACTACACATTTTTTGTGTGTGTCTAAACCATATATAATCAAAGATGAATACTTGGTGAAAACCCTTGTGAAAGGGAGAATAGTGTACCATTAGCAGGGATGGAAAACTTGAATGGGAAAGTTTTAGGAATGGAGGACATAATGGAAGAACGGGTAGAATGGTCACTGGATAGAGAGGAAAAGTCGAGACATAGGGATTAGTTTGACAGAGTCATCACTGAATTTGTGGATCTAAGTAAGAACTCGAAGGCAAAGACTTAGGGAAAGAAGCAGCAGGAGTCCCCAGCACTTTTCTAGGAAGCATTGTCTTGCAGATAAGGAGAGCATTAAAAATCAGCTTGAGAACTGACAGTGTACAGCTCAAAAATTTGAAGAAGAAAATTGACATTTTTATAAAAAATTGACTAGATTTCCAAATTCCCTATCCCTGAATTCAGGATTTTGGTTGTGCTGCTGATTTACATTCTGTGACCTATTAGTTATAAATATAGAAGATACCTGAGAGTATTAGAAAACACTGATAAATTTTCTAAGAAATATCTGTGAAAGGTTGTGGTCCTCATGATATTGAAATTTAGACTCTAACTATGAATGGGCTGTATCTTCGACTTCATTTAGTAGCACTGGCAGAGTCCTTTGCATCTGTCAAATATTCATCCAACATGTATTCAAAATATATTGATCACCACATCTCAATCTTCAAAGAAATTATTCTTTTGCTATTATTCTTTTTTGGTATATTTAATAATATCTTATTCCGTTGTACACCAAAAAGTACATGGACACTTTCAAAGCTCTTTTTTATCCAAACTCCAAATGTGCAGGTTCCTAGAGTTATGCTAAATCATAGCAATCACAGGCATCATTAACAATAGTATTACTTAGCTACTGCCATAACCGCAAACTTAATTATTTCAAACAATAATTTAATTTCATGTTCAGTGTTCTGTGTGGCATTTACAACTTGACCAAAATAGACTGGATTTCAGACTCCAAATAGGAGGTTGGATTGGAATCTGTTCTTTTTATCTCCTATTTTGGAATTTCTGGACATTCTGGAAACGGAATCTGCCCAGAGCATATGGAATGCCCCATACTGAGATACTGATTATCTGGGTAGTGTTCTTATTGCAGGGTATCAGTGCAAAAGAAGTGAACCCCAAACTTGTCCTAGTCAAGCTTCCACTAAACTCACATTCATTAATATGTCATTGGCCAAAGCAAGTCACATTTCAAACCCCAAATCTAATGGTAGGGATGGAAATCCTGACCAACAGGTATATGTGTCAAAACTACAAATATATGATACTACCTTGGAGAGTGAGATGTTTGGGCCAATAATTGATTCAGCTACAACATAGAATCTCTCAGCCCCATTTCCTCAGCTTTGTTTTTTTTGTTTTTTGGTTTTTGGTTTTTTTTTGGTTACTTTTCTTGAATGCATCTGTAAATTTTCAACATTCTCTTTGATTATGATCATCAACATGGATTAGACTGCCCTTTTTCTAATAAATAATACAGTAGTCAAGGACACTTGTTAAATATCAAAACCAGCACCAATGAAAGTTTTTGTTTGTTTGCTTGTTTGTTTAGTTCATGGAAATGAGCTGGCACCTAGGTGAATTTTAATATAGTATCAGTAGGATCCTGCATTTTTTCATGGCCTGTGTCTCTAACATGGAACTGTTCATGGACTTTGTCGTTCTCTACATTCTCAGTGTTGAGACTTTTGTCATCGATTATATTCTCTGCTTTTAAAATTCATCTTGTCATATGTGTTCAGTTATTTTTGTTGCATAAAAAGATAAAAGAAGTCATTAAATCATTAAAGATATACTAAGCACTTATATGTGTTAGATATAATGTAAATCATTGGCATCTGAGTTTTCTCTTGATTATACATTTGTCATGTGGTGGACATTAAATGGATTCCATAGTGAGATGTATACAGTTTTAAATATAAGAGCCTCTGCTTATTAGATATGTGCCTTTGGGAAACATATTTAAACTCCCCTCTTTGTTTATGTATAAAATGAGAATTATAAATCTATTTCATAATGTTTTATGAATACTAAATAAGTTACATAAATCATGTTGCCTCACATTCAATATATTTAGTTACTAAACCTTTTTATCCATTCATCAATAGATTTAACAATATTTTTACTGCTTTTCAACAGCAATAATCAGTATATCCAACAGTCTATTTTATATCAAGTTTCTCCTTATGTAAGCTCTGGCTATAAATTTACCTTTTTAAAAAATTAAAGTTCCATAATATTCACTTTTTCTTTTAAAATTCTTTGATTAAAAATATTACATGTGATCCTTTTAATAGTCTCTGAACTATTGATCTAATGATTGCATAAAAACTATATAAAACTATAATGACTTTTTGGTAGTTCTGAATGATGTTATTTTTCTAGCTTATGTTATGCCCTAATGTTCAAATAAGATATTTATAACTATCACAAATGGCACATTATTTTTAATTAAAGTTAAGTAGTCAAATCAACTGATTTTTGGAAATGCTATTCTATTCCTGCAAGAATGATCTTTATCAACAGTACATTATATTCTATTTTTCTTATTGTACTTTCCCAAGCAGTTTCACAGAAGAATTGAGGTACAAATAAATAAAACATGTGTTTATCACAGTGGGTGAAAGAAAAATGACAAGTTTCATATCTTCTTTCCATGGCAGCTGTCAGACAGGGGAGGAGTCGAGACAGTCAGCAAATTGAATGACCCATCGAAGAATTGCATTTGGAAGTAATTGTTTTATTTTGGCTTTCCTAAGAAGAGTCTTAAATCATAACACAAATGAGAACAAAGACAGAGACTCTAAATGTACAGGAGCTTTTAATTATGTACACATTAAAATTTATCCATTGTAGATGGTTTCAGTTTCAGAAAAACTGAAAAAGTTACATATTTTCATTATATAGTCTATCATGTATACCTTTCTTACTGGAATAACAACGAATATAAACACACGTAAAGGCTCGTGTCCAATTCTGTGTGGTATTATAAGTGCACGGCTCAAACCAGAGTTAGGAAACACAATTGTAATAGCTAGATCCCTGCAAGCTTGGGGAAAATGGCCCAAGAATATAACTGGGTGCAAAGGCAATTACAATGAAAGTGTCAATGAAGAATATTTAATAATAAATACTCATGATAAAAATTGAGTTTAAGGAAGCAACATGATGTGTCCAGTAGCGGCCAAAGATACAGAGAAGTCTTTCAGTAAGAATCATTAGTGTTAGTCTAAATAACACATTCCCATGAAACTATTTTTCTTGGATGATACTTTAAAAAAATATAATTGAAAGTATGCAATAAAAGAGAAAAAACATATCTAGTTTATGTCAGAGAGGAAATACTCGATGGATTCTTACTCTTCCGATATATGATGAGGGTTTCAATGTAGAAAATGGGGGAGTGAAGTGATTACATTTTTATTTTACTAGTAACTGAAAATCATTGGAATTATTGAAAGAAGGTTAAGTACAGTGAATGACTTAAAAATCTGTTTGGGGGACATTAAATCGCCTGTAGGTACTTGGCTCTTTAACATGTATGTCAATTGAGGTAGAAATTTGCTTATTGGCAGAGAAATAAACTAAATTATTTTTCAAGCCCCTTTTATTTTGATGATTGATCTGTGCATAAAGAAATTTAAGGTATTGTTGGATTAACCTCCTCAATTTTCTCCTTAAAAATCAAGCAGTTAAGCACTTACTTTATGTGTAAACTGCAAATTTAATATGCAAGGGTACTGGCTCAGACCCTCCTAAATGTTATGAAGCTGTAGCAATGGAACTTATGGGACATATTACTAAAAAGTTATAAAAGAGAATCTGAGGCATAGCATCATACCTGAATTCTCATGAAACATTTAAAGTTCATTTTTAAATGACTAGAACACAAAGTGGCAATAAAACAATAGAAGATTATGCACTTTTATGAGTGTCCTGATGCAAGGTGTAGTGTGCTTACAAAGTACAGAGTTACTAGGGGTTATATATTTCCCATGGGTTTCAGGGGAGCATCATTTATTCTGTGACTTATAAAGTTTATTAATACCTAGAGATTTTTAAATATAATCTGAAATAAGTAAATGTAAGACAAGTCAATTATAACCATTTTATTGGCAGGTGCAAGATTATTTTATGTAAATTACAAAAGGAAGTGAATATAGTAATTAAGACCCTGAAAGACTCTAGTACCCAAACTTCCATTAGGAAAAGAAAGAACACAATAAAGAGGAAATTGGGGGGAAAAAGCCTAATTATTTTGCCTCATAACATTATTAAATTAAAATTTATAGTGTAAAACTTTGTACCAATTGTTAGTAAAATCAGTTTATATCAACAGTAGCCAAATTATGGAAAGAGCCCAAATACCCATCAACTGATGAATGGATAAAGAAGATGTGGAATATACATACAATAGAGTGTTACTCAGCTACAAAAAGAATGAAATCTTGCCATTTCCAAAGACGTGGATGGAGCTAGAGAGTATTATGCTAAGAAAAATAAGTCACAGAAAGACAGATACCATATGATTTAACTCATGTGTGGAATTTAAGAAACAAAACAGATGAACATAGGGGAAGGAAGAAAAGAAAGAGAGAGAGTTGGAGGCAAACCAGAAAACAGACTCTTAAGTGTAGAGAACATACAGCATGCTAGAGGGGACGTGAATGGCATGACGGGTTAAATGAGTGATGGGGATTAAGGAGGGCACTTGTGATGAGCACTGAGTGTTGTATCTAAGTGATGAATCAGAGAAACCAATCTTACACTATATTTTAACTAACTAGAATTTAAATAAAAATGAGGAAAAAAATCTGTTTGCAAAATTTAAATACTAGTTTGTTTCCCAAATAAATGGTTTACACAAAACTCTGTCCTCACAGCTCTCATTCTTTCTTTCTATTCTTTCTTGATTACCATGTTTATTCTCAGCATCAGACTATATGAAGATGGTTGGCCTTTGAGTTTCATTTCCATGACATTTTCCCACATATACGTGCACGTATGTCTTCACTACCATTACTCTAGCTTGGATTTTCACTGTTTCTAATGAGCTTGAGCATGTGTGTGCATGTGTGACACACATAAGACACACACAGCACACTTTCTTTCTTTCTCTAATTAAAGACTCTAAGATATCTGTATTTTATCTGAACTAGACTTCTGTGACTGTTCTTGATCCCTCTATCTTATTATTTTAAAATCTTGAAATATCCTTTTTCTTATTCTCTGGCATAAAGTATATGAACCCCACCCATTCCTTCGGGAAGCTTTATAGGATTATTCCCTGTCTTTTGTTTTGAAACATTATTTTGCATTAAGTATTTTATTACACATTTCACATTCCACCTACTTTCAATGAAATTTGTGCTTATCTCTGCTCTTAGAGTGTAACTAGTTAAGATCATCTTTTCATCATGGTATTTACCAAAATAAGAGATACTTAATATGTATTTGCTGAATTGATTTCAAATAACATGGTAGACGTTATAGTTTCAACTTAGTAATTGCAGTGGAAGAGAAAATTGAAACAAAACAGATATTTAGTGATTTTGGTAGAATTGTATCATTTAACAACATCAGAAATGAAGTTAAATGCTTAAATAATTGGTGTAATATTTTTTGCCATATATTCACACATATATGCTGTGCTAGGAACTGTGTCACTGTTGGAGTACAAAATGCTCAAAACTCTTCCAAATGTGGAAAAATGAAGCATGCAAGCAATCAGTAACAGTGCAATGCTATAAATACAATGATACCATCAGACATCAGATAATCTTGTGACATAGAGGAAGGAGTTTTTATCTCTGTTAGGGGTGTGAGGGTCCAAGGGAGTTCACAATGGTTTCTCATATGAACTCCTGACATTTTTAACTCCTTACCAGATAGAAATTCTGCTAAAGTCATCAATAATTTTAAAGACCTCCATAAATATTAAATCGGTCATTTTTGGAATATGGATCTTGGATAGCTACAAAAAGAACAATTCACTTTTGGGAGATAGGGGGTAAGTAAAATATTGAGGATCCAAAGTATCTTAAAGTTGATTTTAAAAATGGAAAAATACCTTTTTTATACCAGACACAAAAATGAACGTAAAATGGAGTAAAGGCTGAAACATAGGACCTGAAACTCTAAAACTCCTTGAAGAAAACATGCAGAAAAACCTTCATGATGCTGGTCCTGGCAATGATTTCTTGAATTTAACACCAAAAGCATATATAATGAAACCAAATATAGACAAGTAGACTATATCAAACTAAAAGCTTCTGCACAGCAAACAATCAACAGAGTGAAAAGGTGACCTATGGAATGGTAGAAATTGTTTGCAAACCATCTATCTGATAAGGAGTTAATATCCACAATACATAAGAATCTCTTACTACCCCATAACAAAACAAAAAACAACAACAACAAAAAAACCCTCCACAAATAAACAAACCCACAAGCAAATAACCTGATTAAAAAATGGCCAAAGAACTTAGAGCTTATTTCTTCAAAGAAGACATATAAATAGCTAAAACATATATATAATGGTGCTCAATTTCATTAATTATCAGAAAAATGATAACCAAAATCATGAGTTATTTCACATCTATTATGATGCCTCTTATTTAAAACATGATAAGTATTAGTTAGGATGTGGAGGATTTGGAACCCTTATATACTGTTGTTGGGAATATAAAATGGTGCGGCTACAGAAGAAAACAGTATGGAGGTTCCTCAAAAAATTAAAAACAAAACTACCATATGATTCAATAATCCCACTTCTGGATATATAAATTAAATACAACATAACAAAATGCATGTAATAAACCTAAAACAGTATTTAGGGGTACCTGGGCGGCTTAGTTAGTTGAGCGTCTGACTCTTGATTTTTGTCTCAGGTCATGATCTCACAGTTTATGAGTTTGAGCCCCATGTCAGGCCCTGTGCTGACAGCACAGGGTCTGCTTGGGATTCTCTCTCACCTCTCTCTCTGCCCCTCCCCTACTCAAACTCTCTCTCTCTCTCTCTTTCTCAAAATAAATAAACTTAAAAAAAACATAGAACAGTGTTTAGAAAGTAGTTTATAGTTGGGGCACCTGGGTGGCTCAGTCAGTTAAGGGCCCAACTTTGGCTCGGGTCATGATCTCATGGCTTGTGATTTCGAGCCCCATGTCAGGCTCTGTGCTGACAGCTCAGAGCCTGAAGCCTGCTTCAGATTCTGTGTTTCCCTCTCTGTCTCTGCTCCTCCCCTGCTCATACTATGTCTCTCTCTGTCTCTCAAAAATAAACATTAAAAGAATCTAAAAAAATGAAATTTAAATAGCACGTGAATTTAAATAGCATTGAAAATACTAAAAAGAGAAAGATCTAATATTAGTAACATAAACTTTAAGAAAATAGAGAAAAAAAAGTCAATGATAACTAAATCAAGGAAAAGAAAGGAATATAATTAATATGAGAAGAAATAAGTGAAATTGAAAACAGAAAACCAGTGGAAACAAGAGCTGCTTGTTTGAGAAGGTCAATAAATTGATAAACCTCCATATTATACTGACAAAGAGAGAAGACATCAATTATATATTAGGGACTAAAGAGAAGACATTATTACTATTCCTGTAGACATTGAAAGCATAATAAGGAAATGCTAAGAACAAAAATGCCCATTAATTTCACAACTTAGATGAAACGAATCAATTCCTTAAAGACACAAACAACTAAACCTCAGTCAAGAAGAAATAATCTAAACATATGCCTGTCTATTCAAGAAATTGAATCTGTAATTTAAAAACTTCCATAAACAAGGTCTCCAGCCACAGGTGGTTTCAGTGACAAATTGTAGCAAACATTTAAAGTGAAAATGTGACCAGCCCATGCAATCTTGGCTGGGCAAGAGAGGAAGCCATGGTAGGGAGTGGGAGAAGAAATAGAAGTAGGGATGGTGAGGAAAACCCAAGTGATTTAGCAGGAAGCTCTCTTATTCTACCAACAGATTAAAATTGTTAGAATCTTTCAAATTAGAACTTTTCTTCATCCCTCAAATGTATCAAAACCATGGGATTACCTTTGCTGTGACTATTTGCAGTGCTTTTTGCTCATATTCAGGGGATTCAATTCCTTGTTTTATTTGGTCTATGTTCCAATGTCACCTCCTCAGAGAAGTTCTTCCTGAAACCCTCAGTAGACTAAGCAATGTTTTCTTACCACTTAATTGGCTTTATTAGGATTCAGTCCACTTGTCATTATCTCAGATAATGTGTTATTATGTGTTTATGCTGATAGTGTGATTTACCTGATTTGACTGAGAGTTTTCATGTTTGTTCATCACTATTCATGTTTATCTTTCTTATTCCCACTTTTTGGTTGAAAGGGTGTAGGAAGACTATGCAGATACTGTAGGACTATATTTTGGTCAAAAGCATGTAAAAATGACAGCTAGGCTCACACAATCATTTTGGAAAGGCAAACTGTCTTTACAAATTTATATGGTGAGTCAATATTTGATTTGGGAATCCATGGGTCGTTTTCAAAATGGGCAAACTTTGGGTAACCTCCAAGTGCTTTTTCCCATATGGTTCTAAGAATTTGTCAAAGCAGGGGGCTAACATCTACTGAGTACTGGTCGTATGTCTGCCATTGTCCCATATGCGTTTTATGTGGTAACACTATTTATTTTAAAAGTATACTATACAGTCTTATTATTTTAGCTCACATGAACAAAAGGATTATGTAGGAATAAAAGAAGGATGATGCATATTAAACAGCATCCAACTTCTGCACTCATTTGTATATAAATTATTAGGAAGATAGAAAGTTGTATATGCATGTGTGACTGTGTGTGTATGTATGTGAGGTGCCCTAAACAGCTGATCAGGTTGAACCGAAAGATACTTGAGAGAACACACTAAAAAGGAGTAGGTTCTGTATTCAGAAACAGTGCTGAGAAATGAGATGCCATTGAGCCCCAGGGATCAGCGAGTGCCAGAGCCTGAGGGGACAAGGGTTGAGGCAGAAGATGAAGGTACTGTTTAACAGATCACCCACACCAAAACTGGAGATCATTCCTACTTTTTAGAAAAGAATGTGCTCTATGCGACTCATGCTATTTTACTGTATCAGTACTTTCTCCTAGTCGTCACTGTCTTCCAGTGCTTGTATTCATTATTGTCCTTAAGTACCTGATGCCATAAATTTATCCATATTTCGAAAACTGCCATTATTTTCCTAGATTTCAACATTCATACATTAGATATGGGTGGCTTTTCATTGTCTTGAACTCTCCACATTAAATGACTTTTCTTTTTATTCCATCTCAGCAAAATATAACCACATTCTAAAATTTACAAGAATTCAAATCTACTTCAGTATTCATTAATTCAAAAATTCAAAATTTCAAAATTTCAAAATTGAATTCAAAAATTCAAAATTGACATTAATTCAAAAATGTCATTGTCTTAACGTCAATGCATTATTATTTTCTTATTATTTATTCAGTCATCCACACCAGACCTATTCTCCATCCTAATACGTTTTTATTTCTCTCTAAGAATGCTTTCTTTTTCAGTCCGTCTGTATTCCAACGACCCCTTAAATCTGCATCTACAGCCAGGATCCAGGATTTTTATTTTCCATTTGCATCTTTTTCTGATAGACACATAAAGTAAAGACATTTTGAACTGAACAAGTGTGTTTTTTCCTTTGACTCACTTTTCCTTCTGTTTTCATTTTCAGCATCAATACCACTACCTAACTAGTTATTTAAGCCAGAATTTAAAGTAGAATCTTTGACTCTTCCTGATCGCTCACCCCCATATTCTATCTGTTGCCAAACATTTTCTAATTCATCACTCAGATTTTTCTCAGTCTCACCCTGACTTTCTTATGGGTGCGTCCTATCATGGCTGGAATTCTCTAACAATACTTCAGATATTTTCTCTACACATCCTTGAGACCCTTCTGAGCTATCCAATATACTGAAGACAGTGTGATATTTTTGAAATGCATATTTAATCCAGAAAATCCCTGATAAAACTTGGATAACTCAGATTACAATAGTAAAATTTTGTAGACAAACTAAACGTTCAAATTTCCACACAGGGCTTGGTCAGAGGGGAGTGTGGAGAAGGCGATGCGAAGACTCAGATGGACCGGGCTCCAGGCCAACTCTGTCAATTGTACATTTGCTTTAGGTACTTCTATCAGACTCTCTAAGGCTTTGTTTTCCTCATTCTTAAAATAAAATAGTACACATCGTGCTGCTAGTTGTGAGGATTAAGCCAAGGGACTTACAACCCAAAGTAACATCAAGTCCTGCTATAGTAATTTCTATTCTTACTTTGTAATAAGACACCTGTCAGTTTTGTGAAGTAGGGTAGTGTGTGTGCCAGGAGACTCTCCTTCATCGGAGTGGGCTTGCTTTGCTCTGCAGCTCCACCCACCCAGGCTGTGCAAGAAAACTTGGTACTTTGATTGCCTGTGGTCTTCTCATAGCTCCTGACAGAGCTGATGGAGGACCTAGTAAAGTTATATCTGAGCTGAGGTATTGAAAAGGACAATAAGCTCTAGCTGAGTTTATTGCCTACTGTTCTTACCATTTCAATTTTATAGAAAAAAATAAAGTGTCTTTCTAAGTACAACTAAATTGGTAGGAACAAGCAAGACCAAATAATTCTTGAGTAATATCGAATAAAATGAATGTTGGTTGTGTCTCAAGACTTAACCAGATATATAATAATGGTCCTAGAGAAATTCTTCATGTGAGGTTTAGTTAAAATATATTTGAAAATAGCATTAGCTAAAGAGAGGCTACAGTGGGCGTGGCGATTATTCTTATAATACTGATGACAGGTACTGAGCCAGTACTAATGATATATTAATTTTCAGTACAGTGCAACATGCAAGAAGCCAGTAATGATTTTATTAATATAAAAAGTAACAACCAGTATTTAGTTTTAGTATTAATATAAAAAGTAACAACCAGTATATTCCATTGACTCAGCTAGGTCTTTTCCCCTTGTTTTTATAGGCTTTATCACAAACATTGACTAGAAACAACTTTTAATTAGACAGGACTACGCATGCTGTTAGTTATTTCATGCCACTCTATGACCATTCTTTATTAATGTAAATTAATAATTTTAAAAGTAAAAGGTAATCTGTAACATGAAAAACTGCTCAATTGAGATTATTATTCACTTGATTATGTTTTAATTAGCCTGAATTTATATAAATTTATAGTAAGAAAACAATTAGCAAATTTATAAGTTATTCTTAGACTTCAGGGACAAGTTTGCAAAAGAAAAAAATGTATATTATCTTTGCCATATTAAGAGCAAAATATATATGTATGTATTATGATTTACTCTTTTATAAAAATTAGTTTAAAAATGCTAATGGGAAGAACTTCAATAGATTTGTAGGTCCCATAAGGACACATATTTGATGATATAATAAGGAATTTTGCCATAATTCAAATCATTCCACTTAAAAAACTTCATCAGTAATTCACTTCATCCATTCATTCAGAATACAATAATGGGAAGTAATTTTAAGAAAGAAAAATTTCCCAGTGTTTAGCATACAGAAATTGATACATTGTTGTTCTTGTCCTTAAATATGGTTGTTTGG
Organism: Herpailurus yagouaroundi; assembly: GCF_014898765.1. Lineage (NCBI taxonomy): Eukaryota > Metazoa > Chordata > Mammalia > Carnivora > Felidae > Herpailurus > Herpailurus yagouaroundi. The sequence continues at coordinate 2,081,109 of NW_024412440.1, read as the reverse complement.
GGAATGACAAAGGTGTGGATAATTTATGTCCTTACAGTGGGATGAGTATAATCTCCTCATATATATAATGGTGGTAATAACAGTGTATTCCCTTCAAGGGATAAAGTGGGATCATATAAATAAAGTTCTAGTACAGAGCATATTAAGACCCTCAATTATGGTTAATATTAAAAATGAGTGCAAATGAGTACCGAGAAGGGTGACTTTCTGGGAGGCACACTAAGAGAAAACTGAATACTACACTATGACTCTCAAAAGAGAATATCCTTGGAGTCATTATTCATTTTTCTTTTCTTGTCATCGTCCAATTCCGATCTGTTATTAAATCCTATTGCTTTGACCTTCGAATTCTGACCACTTCTTACCGTCTTCCTATTAACATCTTGTTCTGAGTCACCATCATTTTTCCTCTGGATTATTGATACCGCTGTTTTAGCTCTTATCCCTGTAGAGACTATTTTACATTCAACAGACAAAATAATCCTGTAAAAGCATAAATCAGTTTATGGCAACTTCACCAAACCAGCAAATTAATATATTCCATTTACAGAATGAAAGGCAGTGTCTCCACAAAGCTGTATGTGACTTGCACCTTTCTCCTTTATGGTTTGACCTCATCTCCTACCTCCCTCCTCTTTGTTTACTCTGTTGAAGTCATCCTGTAAGGTCTCCTTACTATTTCTTAAACATGAACACGCAGCCTTGCCAAAACAATAATGTGTCATTCTCACTGCCTGGATGCTCTTCTCTAGGTAGCTACAGGGCTTCTTCTGCTGAGTCAGCTTTTTAGATCTTTGTTCACTTATCACTTCCTCATCAAGATATTCCCAAACCACTTTATTATAAATTATCAAGTCCCTCCTATCTAAAACCCACGGTGGTTTTTGTCTTCTTTCATTGCTTTATTTTCCCCATGGTACTTACTATTTTCTGATGTTTTTGTATATTTATTTATGATGTCTCTCATACTGAAATACACACTCCACAACAGCAAGGATGTTTGCTGCCATATCACCAGCAATATTACCACTTAGTGCTCAATAAATACTTTTTAAATGAATAAAAAGGAATAGGAGCAAATGAGGAGAGAGAGGCAAAGGACAGAGCTTTTTTAATCATATCAAGTCTAACCTCATTTTAGAATCAGGAAGATTGTGATAAAAATGCAATTATACACATTTTCTGATTTTAAGTGGCTGTCCTTTAGCCCTTGCCTATGGCTTACCTACGTGCTCATATTGTCTTACTAATTTGAGGAGAAATAAGTAAGCAGATATCTTATAAGCATCTTATCAAGAAACACAATAATAAATCAATAACATACCTTCCAGGTACATTACATGTAAGAAGACAGTAATGTAAGAACTATACTCTATATTTAAAGGCATTTATTTAAGATTAGTCTTTCAGAATTAGAACATATTTTTATCCTGTTTCCTTTAACTTTTAAAAATACACTGTAGAGATAAATTCATTTTAGCAAAGGTCGCCACCTAAAATTAAAGGGCACATTTTCATTAACATTTCAAGTTATGTGCTGCTACAGTTAACAAAACTGAAAAGACAGCTTAATGAAACCTGACTGTATTTAGTAAAGGCGAGTTTATTAAATGTACATTTAAAATTTCATATTTACATATCACACTCTGTAATTACAGTGATTTAAGAACTATTAGCAGCAGAAAATAACCACAGAATTTGTAAACATATAAAATATTTACACAATGAATACTGTTCAGTCACAAGAAGCTCTTTTCTATATATGCTTATTATTGACAGGAGAGTTGGAGGAGGTGGTTAGTACCTATGTGAGTAAAGTGAAACTTTAAGCAATTATATAATAGCCTTTGGCAAGTTACTTTTTGCTATAATAAGCTTTTAGTTAAAATACACGTCTATTTACCTCTCACTCTTTTTCTTAGAGAACATTATATTCACTGGTAAGAGAAGAACTTGTTCTAATTCCTGTTCTGCCACTATTAGTTGTGCAAACCTGTGCAAGTTACTAGGGTTGGTTTGAGGGAAAAAATGAGTACATGAAAAAGTCTGAAGATTTCTAAGTGCTGAGTACACATTAGCTTTCCTCCCTTCTTCTAGCATTCTCTTCCATCTTTTCCTCCTCACAAAGTGTTCCTCTCCTCAACATCTCCCTTACAGATAGGAAAGCAATTCGGTCATTAACCTGTGATTGGTATGGCTTGGTTTTAAGTGAATATTTCTTGAGGAGTGATAGGGAAGGAATTTTGGCAATAGTAACTAATAGTTATTGAGTACTCAATATTTGCCAGACACTGGTCTACATGTTTTCTCATATCAATTTTTATTTATTTTTTGATAACTCCTTGAATAGGTATAATTATTTTGACATATAACACATGAGGAAACTGAGGCATAGTAGATGTAATTATTTTTTCTCATGGTCATCTTTTAAGTGGCAGAGGAGTAATTTAAATGCATGAGATTTGGCTCTGAGGTCTATGCTTTTGAGCACTGCATTTCCTATTGGGAAAAGGATGAATATCACCTGCTGTAGAACTTAATATATCTCGAGAGCAGGAGATATTTTCAGCGTGTTTGAGAAAAGCCATCTGGATACTCTTATTTAACCACAAGGCAGGCCATCATTGTTTATTCTGATAATACAGTTCTTTTCTTTACAGTTCTTTGATGATTCTCATCAAATTACCATTGCTGGGATGTTCTATATAATGGCCCTGCATTATTATTTAGTTGTCGTAGATACTGTGACTTCTCACACAAATCAAAAGATCTTCAAGGACAGTTTTGATACATGTTAGAGTAAATTTAAAATATTTTCCTTATATCTTATTTATTTCTCTTGGCAAAAATGATTTTGAAGGGGGTTAGGGTGCTCTGTATGTTTATGTTGCACAGAGGAAAAAATTGATTGTAAGTTCCAAATGCTTTTTGTACATCCTCCGTAGAAACTTGAAAGATGTTATACAGTGTATGGGCTCAAACATATTTTTGACACAAAAATGGGAAGAAAATTTGGTGTAGAATCCTTTCTAAACTTGTGTTCTGGTTTGCTAGACTTTGAATAATGAAGCCAAGGCAGCAATTTTAATATCTATCTGTACTCTTAGGCCCTTCTCTGCCACACTGTTACAAGCAGCAAACTCACGCTCTAATCAAGGAAATGTGCTATCATGTCCAAGGCAAACCCATCTGTTTGCCCAATTTTACTCCTCATGCTCAGCCAAGTCCTGGAGGATAACAGTCCTGGGCTACAAGGAAGCATTCAGTTGCCACTGTTTCCTAAACCATACTTTCCAATATGTTGCTCATAATAGATACTGTTCAACTGGATATCTCTGGATTCAGTTTCATCTCCAGTCATGAGGTTTAACTGCTATTTAGATAAAAGACCTATTTATACATATTAAATATATATGCAAGATGGAGGTGACACCATAGCTTATGAGTATAGTAGTCTAAATCCACATACCAGATGAACAACATGTATTAGTGAAAATTCTCTATACTCAGGCAGAAAGTTGAGTTCTAGTAATTGAGAGAGGAACTGGTAGGAAGTCAGTCCTAGGAGAAAAGAGGCACAGGCACAAGGGGAGAAGGGCAAAGATTAGGAGAGATAAAGCATAGCAATGGGCTTAGTGGCCAGCAATTAATTGAAATGCAGAGAGACTGATTCCCTCTAGTGTTGTTCTCTAGGTGGCTTAAATGTTCCCTGGATTACTCAGGATCTGCCTTGGGGCTGGAGGCAGTTCCAAGCATCCTGATGGCCAAGTCTTGTGGAGGGCAAAGTAAATGGACTAAAAATAACAAAAACTCATTTCATTTGGATTGGGATGACCTCCCTAATTACAGATTTACATTTTAGAATGAGGTACCCTCAGTCTACTCTCATAAACCCCTCCATAAGAAATGGAGAGTTGGCAGGAAAATATCTTTGCAGCGTTAGAGATCCATATTTTATTTTTGGTTATAGAAATGACAATAAGTCCATTCTGTAATTGGAATAAGACCAGGTGGGTGGCTTTTCTACGTTTCTTTGTGCTCAGGATCTGTTCTACTTTTCCCTTATCCAGCAGTGGAACCATGTGAAAAATATTCCTATCCTGCTGATATTTGTGACTATTTACAAGCCTATGTAGGCTAGGGGGAGGTCCCTAGACTAGAAAGAGTAGGAGGAAAGTAGGACTGTTAAAATGATAGGAGAAGTTAAAGGAACATAGACAAATGTATGAAAGAGAATAGAGAAATCCTTGGAAAGGCCTCACTCCACAGGGCAATAAACCTCTCTGTGAAAATTCTTGAACTAAGAAGATCACTTCTTAATATTTAGGCAAAGGGATAGGCTAGTCAGGCTAACACAGGTACATTACTATGCTATTATTCTCCCATTGCTCACCACCTGCCTTGACACACACCCTATCATCAGCAGGCTAGTGGGATTCTTTCAGCAATGGCAACAGGAGGGCTAAAATTTGCAGACTTCAGTAACCATCAACTATCATATGTGGATAGGACTGTTTCTCTGATTGCTTTCTCAGCTAGGTCACTTCCTTATTCGACCCTTATAAGCCTTTGCATTGTCACTTATTTGTCACAGCTCATAACGGTGATACTACATTTAAAAAATATGTACTTTTTTCTTTCAAGTTCCTTTGTTCAGGATTATTCTTTAGTCTGTGGAAGCATTCATTTGCTTTAGAAATAAATAGGATTTATAGCAGGAATACAAAGAGAATGAAGGAACAAATGTATTCACCTTTTGATATCTAAAGTAATATTTCAAGACTTGAAAATCAAGCTTTTTTTTCAGATTTTCTTAGTTCTTTCACCTTTCATTGACATATAATCTACATTGTTGATTAGATCAGAAATTTAGTAAGCTCAAGCTGTAGTAATAGCAACTCCAGATATGAAATATTAAAAGCCCAATCATAAGAGAAGAGCATAAAAACCTAATAGTTTCTAGCCCTGGAAGACTGTGGAAAAGGAGAAATGTCAAACCAGTGCAATAAATTTGTGCTAATCTCCTGGAAGATGGAGGTGGGTTCAAAGGCCTAAGAAAAAGTTTAGAGTAGAGGGACTTTAGCCTACTTTCTGCACAGAACCTTGGGAAGAACTTGCTATGTGTGGTGTCTTTACTCTAGGATGGGAGCTAATAGAATAGCAGTTGTAGAAACCACAGAGTGTGGCATCTAGATGTGTACTTCTGTTTCAGTGATCCTGTTCTCCACAACTATTTGGAAAACAAAAACAAAAACAAACAAAAAACAGAATCAGAAGGTTGTTTATGTCCATAGAGGCCATGAAAATGTGCCTCTCCTACTTCTTCCCTTTGAAAGCATAATTGAACAATATCCCAGCTGCTGACACTTTGTATCCACCATTGACTTTTTACCTAGACCACACATTCACGGGCTGCTCCCAGACAATAACTAAGCATGGAAAGGGGAACTAATGCAGACCCATTCATGTGAGATATCAGACATGTCCAAGAGTCAACTTTAGTGTAAGGACTCCGCTTTGGCATTGCTCCCAAATTTCTTAGAACTGCATTGTGATGTTAAGGCTCTTCCAAATAATCCCCACTTCCTTCTTCCTCTTCTTCACAAGGGTCAGATTTTCATGATAGCCTGAAGGGTCTCCTTGATGCCTCCCTTCCAAAGTAAAAGACAAAGTAAAAGATCCATGCAGCAGTCCCAGTTGTGATGAAAACAACCCTGCTGTGTGGCCAAAAAAAATCCCTGGTCATAAATGCCAGTGTTAGGAAACAATGCAATGTGGAACTCACAATGAATTTCAGCTCTCAGTATGTTATTGGTTCCTGGAAGAGACCAGAATTCTTGATCATAATTACCAAATGACCTGAGCATTATTACTGAGGGTCTGTCAGGCCCATCAAGCCGTGAAATTGGACAGGCCTATCTACAGTTTATCCACAAATAGTACAACATCAATCGTGATCAGGACCAGAGGCTTTAGTAAGCCACAGAGGTACAAAGTAGCCCAGATCCCTATGCCACCCACCAGAAATGCCCTCCACTGGCTTGTACCTATGACCCTATGGGGAGGTATCTTATTGCCAAGTAAAAGAGGAATAAAAGGCCTGAGCTTGGATTGTGGATGATTTGGCTGTGTATGTGGGTGCCAACTGAAAATGAACTGCTAGTTGCCTAATACCAGAGTTTGAAGGTCACCTTAAAAGACAGTAAAGAGGGAAAACTCCCCATGGATGGAGGCAGTGACCAGAGCAAATGATCATCTACTTTGTATGGACAGAAAGCATTTACCATGGAAAAGACATTGAACAACTGAATTTAAAATGTCTTGGTTATTTGGCATTAGCCAGCTTTGTTGTGGCCACAATGGAACTGGCAAAATGGCACATGAATGTATTGGTTATGGTTGCAGTGATAGAGGCTATATATAAGCCCATAAACATTAATTACCACTTATAAAAGCTAATTAGCTTTTGAAGTTTCTGAAGATCTAATCTGCCAACAACAGAGACCAAGGCAGCCATGCTGACATGACAATATATTTCAAGGGGACTGATTGGGTACTCAACAGCAAGTTAGCTACATTGGGACCTTTCTGTCTTGGAAGTGAAATTAAGCAGTTTTTCCTCACAGGAGTAAATACCTATTCTTGATATTGGTTTGACTTTTCTTCTTGTAGAACCTTAGTTGGCAGCACTATCCAGTGGTTTATGGAATACATCACCTTCAGACCTGGAATCCTACACAAAATAGTATATGACCAGGGGACCATTTCATGTTGTAGAAGTACAGGAATTGACCCATAACTGTGATATCCACTGGGTATATAATAAACCACATAATTTAGAAGTAGTTGGCCTCATAGACCAGTTGGCATATTTTATTAAAGGCACAACTGAAGCACCAATTCAGAGGCAACACTCTCAAAGGATGAGTTGCCATCCGTCAGTCATATCCATTAAGTCAAATATATCCTCCACCCCTACATGATGTTCTATCCCCAGTAGGAAGAACACATCACTTTGGAGACCAAAGAGTGGAAGGAAAAGCACTTCTAAAACTCCAAATGGCCCACTGTAAAATTTTGTCCGTCCTGTTCACATTCTTCTGTGTTCTGCAGAAATGGAGGTCCTATGTCATACTCTTGCCAAGAGTCACGGAAAAGGTCCCATGAGAACAAACTATGGATGCCAGTAGGGAAATTTTGATTCCTTGTATCCAGAGACCAGCAGGCAAGAAGAGTCAACATCTTGACAACGTATTTGCCCCTGATCGTCAGGATAAGGTAGGGCTGTTTTGTTTTGTTTGTTGTTGTTGTTGTTGTTGTTGTTGTTGTTTTTGTTTTTATTTTTTACTTGAGCCATGAAAGAATATATATGGAATTAAATTGTCTCGCTTGGGTGCTTTTCCTTGCCCCTTTATAACTGAATAAGCATGTGTAGCAACTTGGCCTGAGAAAAATATGATTGCCAAGGACCCAGAATTAAGGAGTCATCTCTGGGCTCTCAGTGTGAGTCAGTCTCTGCTCTAAAGCCATTGACACTTGTTTTTAGGCTATCAGCATATCATCAAGTCATTCCTGACAGAAGGACCAGTTCCATGGCTTTGCCTCTTCATTGCTGCAAAATAACAAGAGATTTCAAGTGCCCTGTGACAGGACAGTAAATGTGATGATACAGATACTCCCCTTCCATTTAACTCCTTTTCCAAATCTGGCAAATTGAATGTGTAATAGGTCTCCCCACTCAACCTGATAAAAGAGCCACTTGAATATTGTTATCCAAAAGAAAGGACTCTAGATCAACCCTTAGTTTGCTTTCCTTTTTGGTAAATCAGAATGCAGTGATTAAAGGTCATGTAGTGGAGGTAATAAAAGGCTAATTTTTTCTTAGGCAACTGCTCAACTTCCCAGTTATTCCAGTAGAGGGAGATCGGTCTCTATGGAGGAAACTGGTCCTTTAATGACTCAACTGCAGTATCCAAATACATCAAACAAATGCACTTCAGTTTTTGACATAAGCAATGTTGTATTTTCCCTCCTAATAGTGGCCAAGGGTATTCTCTGGCTCCTGTTTTGTAGGAGAACAAGGAAGAATCATGGTGCCATTTGGGCTGCTTATTTCAGTCCTGCCATTCAGATTCTATCCATTGACTGATTCCTGTTCATTAGCATGTACAACACTCAGGGATGCATTTATTACACTCCACCCCACTAACACTCAAAACTTGAACAAAAGAAATAACTGATAATTCCATGGGAATTTTATCATCCCTGAACCTGGCCCATAGCTTGTCAGAAGGTGTTTCCAGCATGGAGTGACATGATATTTTATTGAAGGCTAGAGGGCAGGATATGCAGGTGAGGGAAGTCATTACCAAGGTCCATGGTGCCTGTGACAGATGAGTCAAGGGTTTGGTCAGCAAGAAGGCATTGCCAGAAACCCAAGAACTCTATTTATGTAAAGAGAAGAGCCTAGGAGATACACTGGCCAGGGCATGCAGCAGAGAATTCTATCAAGATGCTCTTGATAGAAAGGGGGTTAGCCAAGTGACCTTAGAGCCCATATATGGGCCAGGTCAGGTACAGCCCAATGGAGGTAGCACCCAGTTGTGAGATCAGGGCATATTGCTTCCCACAGACAAGAGGACGGCACTCTTTCCTTAAGACCAAACAGGGAAATGGAGAGCAGAAGATGAATAGTCTTGGGGAATGCCTGGGTGGCTCAGCCGGTTAAGCATCCAACTCTTGGTTTTTGCTCAGGGATGATCTTGCAGTTGGTGGGATTGAGCCCCGCTATGAGTCTCTGCACTGATAGTGCTGAGCCTGCTTGGGATTCTCTCTCTCTGTGCCCTCTCCTGCTTGTTCTTCCTCTCTATCAAAATAAATAAATAAACATTAAAAAAGATCAATATTCTTGGAACTAAAATTTGTATTGAGTTAGTTGTTTCTCTTGTTTCTTTCACCTACATAAACCAACAGCCTCTTACTCTGGGGGTTAGGGTGTTCAATGAAGTTGATTATTATAATTAGAGAAAATGATGAATTGTATTTTCTTTTACAGCTATAAAGTGAATTAATTCGTAAGCTTTTTTACACATAGATTCAAGATGGTAAAATATTAGCATATTACATGTGTATGATTTGCATGTATTTCTGTGACAGTGTCTTATCCCCTTTTCATTGATTACTACACATTTCAGATTCTCAATTTTTTTCAAAATGACTTTAAATCTTGGCTACTTTATGATATCTGTTTTCCTCCAAATATCCTGTATAAGTTTTTATTGCCACCTAACAGAGTGTCTGCTTTGCTTATATTAGTCTCTTCAGTGTCCTGTTGATGTAATGATCATATGGTATACAGTAATAACACTAAACTTACAGCCCAAATGCTTGGGTTTCAGTTATGATGCCTGCATATGAAAGTTGTGACCTTGGGCACTTTTTCAGAAAGGTTCCTGAGCTTGAGATTCTTTGTCTGAAGAGTGGAAATTATTTCTTATGTATTTAATTATTGTACAGTTCAAAATTGAACAAGATAAAGCATAGGCAAACCCATTGTAAAGTGGAAAATGCTATGTAAATATAATTAATTATTATCATTAAATATCCTCCTTCAGTTTTTTAAAGTTTTGAGTACTCAATTTGTATGTCAGTGCTCAACTGTTTCACATCATTTCTGAAGACTGCATTTTTCCTCTAGACTTATTGGAAATGCATGGAGAGCTTCAAAAATACATAGCATTGTCTTATCTCCAACAATCAATCGTTTGAGAAACTCGGGTGGTGAGCCTGAGCAGCAGTATATTATAAATATTTCCCTGATCTCCATAATGTACAGACAGGGTTGACCCTCAGGTGAGGCCTAATTAAGAGAATTAGGAGAATTCTTTACGTGATGTAAAAATATTAATATTCCATGAGTCTTTGATTATATGAATATGAGTTCTGTTATTTGTGCTAGGAAATCAGAAAAAAAAGTTACAGCAGAAAGCTGCATACCAATGTTATGATTAGGGTTGACATTGTTATCTGAGTGTCATAAAATTAAAATTTATATTTTTATAGTTTATATTCAGTGTTAAAATGAAGACTGATATTTGCAAAGGACTGTGCATGTTGATATTTAAATGTTTTCATCAACATCTAAAAGTCTCTACGTGCTTGTTTTACACTTTGCCCATTCAATTAAATAAATACAAATTAGACTTTAGGCCAAGCTGTTATCCAATAACAGAAATTGTGGGCTTTCGTGTCTTAAGGAAAACTGACTGCTGTTCAGACCACTGGTACTAAAATATAGAGCACAGTAGACACCTTTATCCATTGGGGATATATTCCAAGACCCACAGTGGATGTCTGAAACCGGGAATAGTGCCAAACCCTCTCTATTCTGTTTTTTTCCTGTACAGGCATACCTATGATAAAGTTTGGTTTATATATTAGTAAGAGATTAACAACAATAATAATAAAATGGAACAATTATGTCAACATACTGCAATAAAAGTTACATGAATGTGGCCTGTGCTGATTGCACAGATGCTGACACAGTTTGACCCTCTTACCAATTACCAAGTTCTGAGGACAAATCCGTTATTTTATGACAGACATTTTTAGCACCCATTGAGTGCCAATCATCATGCTAGGCACTAGAAAGACAGAGATAAATAAAGCAAAGTTTTTCTAACTAAGGAATTTATAACCTAGTAGAAGAAGCAAACCACAGAAAACAGATAATTTCCACATACTGGAAATTAAGTGGTTATATTTTGTAATGTTATGTTTAGGTTACGTGGTTCATGAGGGGAACTCAACCCTTCTCAGAGGTCCAGGGAAAGAATTACAAAGAGATATTTGATTTGATCCTTTGAAAATAAATAATATTTTTTTTCTTGTTTGTTAAAGAAATAGAGTGGGAAAAATTCTTATTTTTCAGAGCACTAGTAAAAAGTCACAGAAATATGAAGGAGAACATTGCATGCAGGAAATTATGACCTGTTCTATATCACTTGCACTAATATAGGTAAGTGAGACCATAGAGATAGTGGGGGGAAGGTCAGAAAGAACCTTATGTCTTGGTAAGGGATATGAGTGTTACCATTTGAAATAGGATTTCATGAGCATTTGTCTGAATCTTCCACATGTCCCTGAAATAGCCTCACATTTCTTAAAATTGTGTAGGGTTGTAGAGACGATTACAATTTTCAAAAGACTTGTAAAATTGTGCTTTGTTTCCATCATTCTTGAAAATGAAAAACAAAGTATGAGTTTGTATTAGTCATTTATGAAATTATTCACAGGAAAATTTTGTTGTCTGATATCTTACTCCCATTTTTATCACGTATTCATCCAGCTTTTTTTAAAAAAAAATTAATGTTTATTTATTTTTGAGGGTCAGAGAGAAGAGTGTGAGAGGAGGAGGGGCAGAGAGAGAGGGAAACAGAATCTGAAGCAGGCTCCAGGCTTTGAGCTGACATCACAGAGCCCAGTGCAGGGCTTGAACTCATGAACTATGAGATCATGACCTGAGCTGAAGTCAGACGCTTAACTGACTGAGCCACCCAGGCAACCCTTCATCCAGCTTAAAACCAGTTCTTTGACCTTTTCCCTCAAGGTTGGTTTGTTTGTTTTTAATTACACAGAGTTTTTTAAACATAGTAATAACAAAGTATATTTTATAGCTAGTTTCTTATTCTATTCTTATTCTTATAATTATGTTTCTTATTTCCAAATATTGGCTAAAAAAAGGATTCAAAATATAAATGCTTAGGTTTTGTGTTAGGTCAGATTACTGCCATTAGTTGAGTTAGTATTTTCCACTGCAGAAAGGTAGAGGAAATGATTTCAAGGGAGAAACCAACTCAGAAATGTAAGAGGAAGTAATGGCAAGAAGGGATTGTATTTATGTCTGGTGTTCTCCTTCAAGCAAAAAAGGGAGGATATCAATGCACACAGCCCACTTTTGTAATCTCTTTCCCCGGAATTACCCTTGATGTTTTGTATGTTCTTTTGAAAGGAATTAGATCTTTTCATTTTTTGATTATTTAGCTTTCAGTTTATCTCTTCACATATATGTTATATAGAAAAAAGTGATTGTGTCATCTATACGACAGTTTGAATTTATAGTCTGAAAACAAATAAGTTAAATAGTAGTTTCCTTTACTCTTATCTGTTGTATTATTTTTCATTATCTGAAATTTGACTAAATAATGTTTCTTCCTCCAAAGTAGCTGTCACTGATAGCTTTCTTAACCCGAGTCTTAGAAAGAATTTGACAAAGCTGTATCTCTTTCTGTCTTTAAAATTTTATTTCTTTCTGTTTTTATCAGTCACTATGAAATAATAAATATTAAAAATGGCAGGCAATATATTTTAAGTGCTACTGTTAAAGCATTGTTTCCTATAAATAAACAAGCCTGTTTCTCTAGAGCTTAAATGGGAATAAAAATTTGATACACTCTCTTCCCCCATCAAGCAGCTGTGGCAAGAAGCCATTAGGGAGTTGTTAGATTTGCTGAAGTTTTCCATTATGCCAGGTATTAAATTAACTGTCGTACGTGTTCTGGAGTGAAGGGAAGGTTGTAATCTTATGGGGATGCTTAACATGCTGACATTTTCATTGCTCTGAATATAAGTAGACATAATTACTGACTCTTTCTATAGGTTTTTACATGATATGTTGACCAGCAGCAATGAGTGTGCTTGTGAAGACATTAAACATCGCCAAATAATGTCTTTTTTAATGAAGTGGATCTTAGTGAAATCATAAAATACCTTTAATTATTTTGTACCAGTAAATTAGTGTTAGGGTATAGGCTATGAATGCTACATGGTTCAAAATAGACATTGTATTGGAAATAATGCTTTTGGAATGGAGGAGTCCAAACTGAGTGTTAGCCATAGTTCATGTCTGCTGTGATGTGTTCTTATTGCACAGTGCTCACTGGCTGATGATGAGATTTACAAGTTGAAATCCTTAGTGTATTCTTCCCATAATATAACAGTTTTCCTGCTTTTACTCTTATTTCTAAGCCCCCATTTGTCTAATTTTCCTATGTACTGGGATCAAATGACTACAATGGAGTAGATATTGCATTATCAGTAGTTGCATCCTACTTCCTACATAGGATATTTTTTGCTTATCTGCATCCCTCCCCACCCGTCTTTTTTCCAGGATTTAAAATTCTGTTTTTGAAATCCAGCCCATTATGATAAAGCAACTTTCTACCTTTCTGGATCTCTGAATAACTCCCTTCCTGGATTTATTTGTCTGTACATAATGCTCTACCTTGGCTCTTTTCCATTTTCGTATACTTTATAAGAGAAAGCTTTGCAATTCTCAAGACAAATCAGGAACAATATGTCATTTTTTAGCCCAAAAGTTACTTCTGTAATAATTGAACTGGTTTTATAAATTCAACAAATGTGTAGGAATAAAAGATATTCTCAAGTTGTAAGGATTCACATATCTACATAAGTTTAAGTATAACTCCGGGGCTTTGCTTTTCAGAATCATTCACTCATTCATTCATTCATTCATTCATACTAAAGTGACTTAGAGAACCTAGTATTTGTTGAGCTCTAGTCTAGTTATTTAGGATATAACTGTATACATTTCTGTAAAGCTATCCAACTATAAAATATGAATATAAAATATATTTATTTTATGTATCATTTTGTTTATGGAATATTATATAATTTAAAAATTAAATATCAAAAGATATATGCCCTTGTCCTTATGTTTTAATGGGGCATGCCAGTGAAAAATGTAATAAATAAGTTAACTATATACTATTTTACAAGCTTGTAAAGTCTATGAATAAAATAGTACACAGTGGAGAGTAGGTATTGTGTAGCACAGATACCAGGTAGACCAGAAGGCCTGGTGTGTTCACATGCTTTAGCATCAGCAAGGGAGCTACGTGGATGGAGTGGGGTGAGGGAGGCAACAGTTGTAGGAAATCAAGTAGAGTGGAAAGAGGGTGAGGGTGGTGCACATAATGCAGAACATTGTAAGCAACTATGAAGATGGTTCTAGGAGCTATGGAACTTCGTGTGAAGTGAAGAGCTGTTATAAGGTACTGAGCATAAATTTGCCCTCTCTTACTTGGACTTTTAAAGGGATTATTCTAGCTGTAAATTTTGGGGATATTTTGTGGGATGAGAGATAGAATCAGGGAGACATTTTTGAATGTTCCAGATATAGAATGATAGTGGAGATAGTGGTGAGATGAAGGCTGTAGCCGTGAATGAAAAAAAAGTGGTCAGATTCTAGATGCATTTTGAAAGCAAAGCCAAAATTCTTCTGTGATCGATTGAATGCGAGATGGGAGAGAAAGACCAAAGATATTCATGTAGAGTTTTGTCCCATTATCTGGATCTCACCTGATGTTAAAGACAAGAATGAAACAATGATAGAACATACTATTGATCTGCAAGGCAGTGGAAGATAATTTAATTTTCTCACAAAGCTTCACATCCTATGGGAGGAAAAGAAACATTTAAGGAGTAATAAAAAATTACATATCTAAGCACCAAATGATACATATATGTTTTATTCAATTTTTTCTAATGTGCAATACTAAAAATTATTTGCTGAAATACACACAATAATGTTGAAGCTGCCAAAGCATAGAAGTTGGTTACTAGGGCTCAAACACATAGTGTCATTACATACTTCCATTATAGCCCTTCACAGAATAATTATATAAGAATGTAACACATTAGAGACATATCAATATACTTATCAATGTTGGGGATTTTCTTATGCAATGTTTAAGACTCTCCAATAAAGAACTCGTGATATCTCCAGTATATATTTGTCAAAAGATATTCTTTCTAAATGCCATGAGACACAAGCTAGGCATCATTTTCCCTATCATTCTGTATTATCCTTTTGACAACGTTCACTTTTCCTGATTGAGGTTGTAGATACTCTTAATTGTATTGTTCTTAAGTGCAGTTTTGGAGATTTACATTCTAAAGCCCGAGGGAATGCATTTCTCTTACAGAATACATCTAATATCCCTATTTAAAGGGTGCCCTGATCAGCACAACTAATCACATACCTAACATTCTTGAAAAACCATCCATAACACTGTTGTGTATTTGTTTTTGTTTTGTTTTGTTTGCTTGTTTTTAAATTAGAGTAGAAAATAGTATGGATGTTGTGATATTGTGAGTTATAATAATTATATCCCTTTGGTCTCCAACCCCATTCCTGACATATACCTCCTAAAACCTTTGGGATCTGATTAGTGATGAGAGCAATAGAAGTCTTTTGTTATCTTAATGAGATAACTTTTGAGAAACACCTAAGAATTGGGGTTGTTCCCTAGGAGAACTAACCATGTGATTCCAGGATTGTGTCTTTCAGTCCCACTCCTCTCATTTATGGGGAGAGGAGAAATGCTAGAGTTGAATCAATCACCAATGGTTAATGAGTTAATCAATCATGCCTGTGTAATAAAGCTTCCATAAAAACCAAAAGGAGGGGGTTCAGAGAACTTCCAGTTTAGAAAACCAGAATGCTTTCACAGGTCCCATACTCTATGAGGACAGAAGCTCCTTTGTTCAAAACCTCACCATATGTAACCATTCATCTGGCAGTTGATTTGTATCATTTAATATCCTTTGTAATAAATGGGTAATATACTGAGTAAATGGATTTTCTGATTTCTGTGATCAGCTCTAGCAAATTAATCAAACCCATGTAGGCGGTTATTGAAACTTCTAATTCATAGCCAGTTGTTTGGGACGCCTGTGTGGCTCAGTTGGTTAAGCATCTGACTCTTGATTTTTGCTCAGGTTATGATCTCACAGTTCTGGAGTTCAAGCCCCGTGTTGGGCTCTGTGCTAACAGCTGTAGCCTACTTGGGATTCTCTCCCTCTCTTTCTGCCCCTCTCCTGCTCTCATCTGCTCTCTTGCTCTCTGTTTCTCAAAATAAATAAATACATAAATAAAATAAAATAAAATAAAATAAAATAAAATAAAATAAAATAAAATAAAACAAAATAAAATAATAAAACAATTCATAGCCAGTTGGTCAAGAGTTCAGGTAACAACCTAAAGTACAATTGGCATCCTTAGTTGGGAAGGGTCCACCTCTATTTGTAGGTGAATGATCAAAAACACATGTAACAACCTGGACGCTCCTTTCTCATCTTCTAAGTTGATCACCTGGTTCATTTTCTATCTACGTTACTTTACGATTGACTCCATCTGAACTTCTGGATTCACATTTTATTTCTTTATTTATTTACTTACTTAAACTTTACTTTTCAAAATGACTTTGACTTGACTGATCCTCTCCACACACATACACACCCCCCCCCCCCCCCACCCCTGGGCTAAAACTTTCTATATCAGCCTGAATCTAGTGTCCAGATACTTAGGTAGTTCTTTCCTGATGGTAGGGAGTAAAGGTTGGGTAAAGTGGGAATGGAAATTTAAAATTTTAAAATTATCCCCCAAGCTAATGATTTCTAGACTTTGGGATTTTAGAGACCAATACATTAGTCTTTGGTGGATTGATATTAAGTTAACAACATTTATCAGTGAAGACTGTTAAAGTGGAACACTTACCAACTAATATAATTTAGTTTTTTAAAAAAAAGAAAACTTAAACTACAAAAAACCCCATATTCTTATTCATTTATTCATTTCACAAATATTTCCTGGGCACTTATTAAGTGCCCAGAATATTTTTTAGGCCCTTAGGATATATGTGCCACTCTAGACCAATCCTATAAATTAATTAAATGCAACTCCATAAAATATTAAATTTTTCCTTTGTCTTTCTTATTTTGTAAAAACATTGACATGGAATAAACTTTACAGATTGGTCTCTGTGATTCTTTTTTAATCAATGTATTGAACGGAGTTATTTTAAATGTCAGTAAATGACATTATTAAGAAAGCACACTTCTATTTAAATTGCTTTATTATGTGAAAAGTGGACCAGATCATTGGGATTCCCAACAGCAATCAAAATTCTTTTATAAACAGCTTTCCATCTAATTGTCATTGTAGCTCTGTTCTTCCAAAGCTGGACAAAAGAGGTGAAGTTAGGAAAGAGAAGAAATGTAAATAAAAATAAGGAGATAAAGAGAGACTCTTTGGAGTAGTAATGAAGGAATATATAATGCATATATTACGAAGAAGAGTTTATGTGTGCTCTGATTAAAAAACTAACAAAACAAATGATGCAATATACCAAGCATGTATTTGAGGATATTAAAATTAATGATATATCTTTAATTTAGGCCTAAATAATAAATTATTCAAGTATATTTAGAACTATATTTAATTTGCAAAAAAAATAAAGAACAAAATTCACTCTTTACTTACATTGTTTAAAATAAATCTATTTTGTAACAGAAGAGCGTCTGCAATAAAATAGTTCCAGGGAAAACACTGAATATAGATATCACAATGAAAGCCTAAAAATAGATATAATATTCTTCCTTTAAGAGAAAAATAAAGCTAATTTATTCTTGCACTTGCCTGTTTAGAGACACTACATCATAGCATCTTATTTATAGCCTCTCATAATGTTTTAGGAAGACTTAAGATCTCATTGTCAAAGAAAAACAACTAGCATTTATTAAGGGCTCTCTATGTTCAAAGAGCACAGTGCTAAATCTTAGGGAAGAGATAAAAACGATTAAGACTTAGGCCCTTCTGTCAGGGAGTTCACAATATAATGTGGTAGAAAAATTAAAAGAAAAAAATCACAAGAAAGGGCAGTGGATGCCAGATAGAGTAACACACTCTGAAAAGACAAACTGAGACTACTGTGTTTTCCTATGGAAGTAGCAGAAACCTAAATAGAGTAGGTGAATTTTGTGTTGTGTTTTGACAGAGCAGGAATTCAATATGGTAAATGGAGCTGCTATTAGAGTGAAAAATCTAGAAAGAAGAACCACAAGTTTCTCTGCAAGGAGTAGTGGAGAAAGATTTAATGTGAGTGGTTTATGGGCTATGGGTTGAAGATTTAAGAGTCATGTCAGAGAGTTGGTCTTTGGAGCTATCCTGTGATTTAAACAGTTGAAAGTGACTGCAGGAGGCAAGGAAAGAGGGCCGAAGATAATGCCTGAAGGACTGCCTTTTTCTTCATTCATTTTCTTCTTTTTTTTAACCTGAGGAGAAAGAAGAGCCAGTACAGTGTGCGTATGAAGACTGATGGCATATATAAGAGGAGTGCATTATTATGCAAGACAAATGAGAAAAGGATTTCAAGAAGAACAATGCGAAAGAAAACAAAATAAATATTCAGAGTCCAGTCAGAGGAGTTGGGTGCTTCAGAGGGGTGAACAGGATGAGGGCTGAGAATAGGCCAGGGGAATTGGAAACAAAGGTGGATACTGAAGATCTTGGAGAAAATACTGTCCTGAACATTGCGTAGACAGATACCAGACTTTAGGCATTCAAGTATGAATGTAAATAGAAGCAAAAATACTGCAAAATTATAGACTAATTCCCATTTGGGTATTTTATAAGATTTTCTGTTCTACAAGAGAGTTAGTTTGGATAAAAGGTGTTCAGATTTCCTCTTTAACTCAATATATTCTTACTTCTCTACCTAGGGTTTTACTCTCTCTCGTGTCATTTCAGATTATATATTATATGGGCTGCCTATTAGCAGAGAAGGCCAGTCATTCAGACAGTGACAAATGCTGACCTCTGATCCATAGAGCATTTTATTCCATCGCTTCTCTCCTCACTCACAGCTGACCTTCTGCCCAGCTATTCCTTAACTGGGGACAAATGGATGAAGACCAATCCAGCTACATTTCATTTCCTCGTTGGTCCTTTTCTCACATATGCCTTGATCTTGTAAACTCTTGAGTCTTTAAATGATCAATTTAAGCAAAATGTTTTTCCAAAAATAAAAGGTTGACATATGCTGTCTGATATTGCAAACTGTCTCTGAGATCCTGAGATAAACACAGAATACCTTTTTTTAAATGTCTTATGAACACATTAAACTACACTTACCAAGGTTAAAAAAGGAAAGATCTTAGCATGGTTTAAGCATTCTTAATTTATTTTATTTTCTGGGCAATAGAAATGCCAAATTTTAGAATAAATTTATTCTGATAGCCTGGGAAAAAAAGGAAATTTAATTTCTTGTTTATTATAATTGATTGGCAGCAAAGAGGGTATTATGTCATTAAAATAATTCTAAATAGCTGACAGTTATCATTATAACAGCTGTTTGAAAGAACAACCAGGATGATGATGCCCTTGAGGTCTAAAAGTCAAAATGTCAGACAGCAAAAAGGCTAGTGAATATTAATTAACTCATTTCAGAGAACAGAGAGGAAAGATAATAGCAGATACCTTTTCTAAATTTAAGGTACTTAATGTCAGCTTTTTATTATACTACAGATGTTAAAAATTAAAAATAGAGGGAATCCTACATTTTCTTGTTCAATCCTCTTCTTCACCTCTCTATGGCATTGCTATCTTCCCTTGAAAACTATCTTTTCTGTAATATGATGCTATCCCAGCATGCCTACCTATGCTATAATTTCTCAGTCTCTTTAAGTGCTTTTTCTTTGAATTCATCCTGTAACTGTGAACATTTGTCCAAGTTCTGTCTGTCTTCTATCAATTTCCAATGAGTCAAAAGAGACAGCTAGCTAAGAGTACAGATGCTAAAGCCAAACCACCTGGCTATACCGACCCTGCCACGTATTAGCAGTGTGTACTTGAATAAATTACTTACACTCTCAGGATTTCCAATTCTTCTTTCACTTCCCAATGTATCTCTGTTTTTATGAGTCTGACTTAGAGTGTATCCACTGCATCATTAATAAAAGTGATAAAAATCAAAATAAGCACAATATACCTTCTACAGTTGAGTGTTTTATTGGGTAACCTTTTATTTTTCTTTGTGTGTCTTCCTTGGAAATCTCATCCTCTGTTGTCACTGTTACTATTATTCTTACATACCTTCTCCTATCTTTTCCTGAGTCAATACCTTTTATACTTTCCAGATCTCCTGGAGCATGCCTCAGTGACCAAGTCTTGTTAAGTCCTCCTTCATAGTAGCTCATATATAATCACTTTCTGTCACTACCAAGTGCTGTCATTGAGACAGCAATGGGGAGGTAGATCAGGTAGATTCTCTTATGCAGTTCATGCTCTAGCAATGAAGATGTCCATTTACCTGTGGGGAACAACATAATAGAAAAAGTACAGGATGGTAAGAAGGACAAATAGGAAAATTATATTCTAGGAAATTGGGTGTGATGGTTAATTTTATGTCAACTTGGCTGGGTCATGGTACTCAGATATTAGGCCAAATACTAGTCTAGATGTTTCTGTGAAGGCTTTTTTTGGTGTGTGATTAGTATTTAAATAAGTAGATATTGAATAAAGCATATTCCACTCCATAATATGGGTGGGCCTCATCCAATCAGTTGAAGGCCTTAAAAAAAAAGGCTTTCGTAAAGAAGACAGAATTATACCATCAGGCTGCTTTTGGACCTGAATTACAATTCTGTGGGTGTCCAGACTGCTGGACTACCCTGTAAATTTTGGACTTGTACCTACACAATTAATCTTGTACCTTAAATCTATCTTTCTCATTCATTCTCTCTTTCTCACCACACACACACACACACACACACACACACACACACACACACACACACATTTTATTGGTTCTGTTTCTTTGGAGAACACTGACTAATACCTAGGGCTAAAGAAGACTTTCTGGAACATTACTTTTTTTTCTTGTTTATTAATTTAGTACTTTTTAACAGTTCTGCTGAAGTATAATTGTTAAGAAAGGACAGTACAAAACCAAGGAATGTGGTTGCTGGATCATACAGTAAGAGTGTGCTTGGTTTTATAAGAACCTGCTAAACTGTCTTCCAAAGTGGCTGTACTATTTTGCATTCCTACCAACAGTGAATGAGAGTTCCTTTCCCTTCACACTACACCTGCATTCGGTGTTGTCAGTGTTCTGGATTTTGGTCATTCTAATAGATGTGTATTGTTACTCATTGTTGCTCTGATTTGCATTTCCCTGGTGACAGATGATGTGGAGCCTATTTGCCATCTTCTTTAACAAAGTGTCTATTAGATCTGCCTTTTTTTTTAATTGGGTTGTTTGCTTTCTTCTGTTGAGTTTTAAGGATTCTTTGCTTATTCTGTATAACAATCCTTTATCAGACATGTTTTCTTTGTAAATATTTTCTCCCAGTCTGTGGCTTGTCTTCTAATTCTCTTCACATCGTCTTTTATAAAGCAGAAGTTTTTAATTTTAGTGAAGTCCAGTTTATCAATTGTATTATTATACTTTTGCTTGAAAAACACCTTTACAACAAAGAATTCTTTGTTGGTAGGTTGCATTTCCTTCAGCACTTGAAAATAAATCATTGCATGGTCATTTGTTCTCATTTATGTCATCAGACCACTAATGAGTCTTGTCATTATTTTTTAAAGATGTCTGAATGTTTTTAATATTCTCTCTTTCCTTTTGACATTGTATTTTGTTTTTTTAAGTTTATTTATTTTGAGAGAGAGAGAGCATGTGTGCATGCATACATGCATGCAGGGGAGGGGCAAAGAGAGGCAAAGAGAGAGGAAGGAAAGAGAATCTGAAGCAGGTTCCACACTGCCAGCACAGAGCCCCACACAGATGTGGGGCTTGAACTCATGAACCACGAGATCATGACCTGAGCCGAAATTAGGAGTCAGCCCTTTAACTGACTGACCCATTCAGGCACCCCTCCTTTTGATTTTAGATGTTTCAATATAATATATATCGTATTCTTTATATATATTTAGTTTGCAGTTTGAAAAGCTCTTTAAATCTGTGACTTGATATCACCGATTAGTTTTGAAAATCATCAACTATTATTTTTCAAATAATTTTTAAGCCTCATTCTGTCTTACTTCTGGTCAGACTCCGATTACATATAAGTTAAACCTCTTCATTGTATCCCTTTTCTTTCTGTGTTCTTTCCTCTGGATATTTTTTATTTGTTTTAGTATTCAAATTTTTAATTCTGTTTTCTGCTACCTAATCTAATTTTCAATGTAGCTTTTTACCCCTCAATTTCACATATAACATGGCTTTCATTCTTTTAATTTTTTTGAACATTTTCTAGAATTCAGGTCCCTTATGAAAATTTCCAACATGTTTCCATTTTCTTGAAAATACTAATTTCACGTATCTTAAAATCTGTTTCTCAAAACTCCAAACTTTGGCTTTCCTCTGGAAATGGAAATTTATTTCTTTCTGTTTCTTCTCTTATTATCATCATGATTATCATATTCATTCTTGTCCATTATTAGGTCATTTTTAAAAGTTGAATTCTGAACATTGTGGAAAAAAATTCTAGAAATAATGTAACCTTTTAGATCCTCATTCTTCATAGAAGTTTTACTTCTGTTTTTTCACGGACAGTTCAGTTAGGTCCACATTACTTTAATACAGTATAAAATTAAGCTTACTTAAAGCTGGATATCAAACTTTTGGAGAGCTGTTCTACATCTCATTGACATTGAATTCCAGTGCAAGTGAAAGCCCAGTATATTAATCAGAAGCACTCCACCTCCGTAAGACATGGACTTCAATACTGCTTCCATTCTTGCAAAACTATTGATAGCTTTCTTCAGTTTCCAACCCCAAGGGCTCAATGTAGGCTACAAGTACATAACCATAATTCAATCAGTAATTGACCTCATCTTTGCTGTGGTTTCAGCCTCTGTGAAAGCTAGTCTCTTTCTAGTCTGCAATTACTTTTAGAGAATATTCCTTCAGTTCTCACAAGTGGAAAACTGAATTATTTACAAGTGCTTCTTCCCCTTGGTGGGTCTTACATTTGATTCCTATTATCTCACCTTTGAGAGATTGCAAAAATCTTTGTTCTCTATTTTGGCTTTTCACCACCTCATGTGGATTGTTAAATGCCAAGAGGAAGAAGCACCTAAGACATCCAGGCTCACTTCTGTACTTCCTTTTTTTGCTCAGGATCTACTTCCTTAAAATTTTGGCAGCCTTGAGGTATTTTTTTGTTTTGTTTTTAATTATCTGTGTTTTTTAGTTTGGGGTTCAAAACCTGTCTGATACAATCTAAAATTTAACAGTACTATAAGAAGTACTTGTTATTTACATGTAAAGATTCACCCTCTTGTTCCAATTATGCATATGATTTTTATTTTTAAGCATATGAGGATCACCAAAATGATGCTAAAAATTATTTAAATATATTTTCTCCCCCCAGTACTTAGTACTGTAATATGTAGCACTAAAGAAGTCTTTATAATTTTCGTATATTAAGTATAAAGAAATAACTTCTGCTTGAGGTAGTAAATTTTCATTTTTATTACTATCTTCTAGACTAGTGGATACCTTAGCATTAAAAATACATTTTTTTTAAGGAATAAGACTTATATAGCCTAATTAGCTCTTGGGACTTCCTGAAGTCACAAGGCCAGGATTGAGCCTCTTATATATTATTAATAAGTTATCTGAAGAATAATGGATATCCAATAACTCACTCCATATTGTGGTAAACATTGGGTGGCAAAAAAACTTATTTTAGATCATGGGAATAAATTCCTGACTTATTTATGACAGCCACTGGAAAGATAAGATTTATCCAAGTTTGTTTCATGAAGAATAAGTCCTTAATTAATAGAAAATCATGGTAAATGATTAGAAATGATCAGGGCATAAACTAATCTCCTTGCTTGGTCTTTTGCTTGCATGATCATTACATATCATTATAACTCTTTGAGGTAGATATTAGGCTTTTATAGCCTAAATAAATTTCCCAAGATCTCAGAGGCAGTAAGTGAGGTAGAAATTTGACTCAAGAACAGCACTTTGTGATTTCAAAGTCAGTTTTTTAATGAAGTTCTTCTTACTCCTCATATTACTTCACAAGTTTACAATTTATAATGTATTTATAATATAGATAGTGAAATAAAAGTTAATTCCCAATTTTCCTTTCATAGCCAACTATTTTCAATGATTTGTTAATTGTTTATTACTAATAAATACATAATATTAAATACAATAATAGGGATAAATGTGGGAAATCAAGAATTCTTGGGACACATGAAATTGACTTTTTGTTTGTTCTAACTCTGTTTACCTGTCAACTCTGGTTATTAAATCTTACTAGATGTGGATACCTAATGAGACAATATATCTCAACATTGAGGTCATTTAAATAAAGATATTTTCTGACATTATTGTAGGTAGTAAAGGGTAGCAGAATATGCCGTCCCAAAATATAGGAGTTCAGGGCATGCAAGCCCCAAATATACTACTTTAGCATAAGGGCTATTTTGAGCCAAGGGCTGTTAAGAAGAAGCAGATGCAAGAAAAACTCTCTGACTTCCCACTAAATGCCTAAAATCAAGAAATAAATTTACAAAGGTGTCCCTCTTTCCTTCTCTCCCAAGAAGGACAAATGTTAATCCTGGGAGACAACCTTATATCCTTATTATGTACAAGGTAATAAAGACTTAAATCTGTGTAACAGAACTTAACCCTGTTTACCATGCTTTTTTCCTGGTAACCTTCCCATAAGTGGCCTCCCTGCTATCTTTTGTCTTTGGCTACAGATGTTGTTTAAGCTGGAGTTCTAAACTACCTCTTTGAGTTAATAATTTTTCTCTGCATTTCTCTTATTTATACATGAGTGATTGATGTTAATAAACTTCTGTTTTCTTGTTAATATATCTTGTATTACAGGAGCCTCAGCTAAGAACTCAGAAGGTTAGAGGGAAAATTATTTTTCCTGCCTACAATATAGCCTATGTTAAATTAGCATGTTTCATTTAGTATTGGTTCAGATTAGTTATTGTGGACAAACAGAGCTTTGCATATGCCATCATATAGAAGGAATATATATGTTTTAAATACTTGAAAATATTTTGTAGTCATAAATTATTAACTTGAGGTATTTGTTTTTATGTACTTATCAAATTATAGGCACTTTTTCAGTCACTGTGTCTGGCATTGGGGATAGGACAACTTGTCTCAGGGGCCGCACAGTCTAATAAAACGGATGCACATAAGGACAATACATGCAATCTTGAGCATTCAGGGAATTAAAGCGTAAGCACCTAATTAGACAATGTGAGTGTACAGCAGTTGCAAGGGGCATAAAAAATAGGCAGAGAGTTTCGATAACTGCAAATAATTTTTGATGGCTGAATGTAGAATACAGAAAGCTAGAGAAAAATAATAAAATGTTAGAAGGCTGGATAGTGTAGAGCAAGTATCCTGCCTGTAGATGGTGAAATGCAAACACATTTACTCTCTTTACTTTACCATAAAACTTACATTAAATTAAGTCTGAATTGAAGGCGATTTATAGAGGTTGGAGATCTTGATGTGTCAAGTGGTCAGTAACATAAATGGTCCTGGCACCTACAGCTTAAGAAGAGGCTACTCTTGGGTTACCTGGGTGGCTCATTTGGTTGAACATCTGAATCTTGACTTCAGCTCAGGTCATGATCTATGGTTCAGGGATTAGAGCGCCCTGTGGGGCTCTGCATTGATGGTACAGAGACTGCTTGGGATTTTCCCCATCTCCCTCTCTCCCTCCCCCCCATCTCTGCTCCTCCCCTGATCTCTCTCTCTCTCTCTCTCTCCCCCTCCTTCTCTCTCTCCCTCTCCCTCTCCCTCTGCTTCTCCCCCTCCCTCTCTTTTCTCAAAATAAATAAAAAACAGAGAAAAAAAGAAGAGGCTACTTTTCTTTCTGGGAAGGACTGGAATGGTAATTTAGAATCAGATCTGCTCTAAACACTGAGGCAGTGTTCTCCTTCTTTAACTTAATAAGCTCTTTTTACATTTTCCATTCCTTAAAAGTGAAGAGATAATAGATTACAATGGAGAGATTGGCTACAGAGCCTAAGGCAGAGGAGTCATAGTAGACACTTGCTGAACTAATTTGTGTGTGTGTGTTCTTTTAGAATTGCCTGTTGCTAACACAATGTTAGTCCTTGTCAACTCAAGTGATTCAAGCCAGCTGGCCTGTGGATTAGTGTTTTAGGCAAAAGTTTTAGCAAGTATAAAGGAGTATTGTTTTTACACAAAATACCCTCTGCATATCTCTTTGAATCGAAGATGGCAATTAGATGACTGGTTGAAAATATGAATTTTCAGGTATTAATTGATTATCTGTCAAAATGATTAACACCTCACTAAGGAGATTTGGCTTGTACAAACAGGTGTGGAAAACACTGAAGGAATTTAAGCAAGGAACAAATATAACAACATTTGCTTACTTGAAAGATTATTCAGAAGACAATGAGCGGAGGAGAGAATGAAAAGAGATAATTCCTGTAAATTAAAGTAAAATTATAAGCCTGTAATTGTTATGTTAAGTATTAATGATACTCAGATTTTTATATTAGCTTGTTAAAAACTTAATTCATACTCATTATTTTTCTTAGAAGCTATCACACAATTAGGACTTTTCTATTAGTTTGTATAGGATATCACTTTTTGCTAACCCTTCTCCAAGAATTGGGGGAATTACAAGACACAAAGAAAGAACCATTAGTTTTTGTTTGTTTGTTTGTCTCATTTTGATTCACTGAAGACACTAAGTAGTGAAAACCTAACTTTGTATTTTATTTCATTGCTAGTCTTTTAAAGAGAAGCAGAACACACAGGTTAGAAGCCCTGCAGTTACTTACTACCTAGTGTCAGTTTCCTTTATTGAGATACAGTGCCCCAGCTTTCATTAGAAGTCCCAACCTCCCGTTAACAACCATGTGATATAATCACTTACTCCTGAGGTGAGCCATGTTAGACTCAACTCATGCTGTATAATCAGCTTCATTACAATATTAATTTCTTCCCAAAAGGGCTTAAAATCCAAACAGAACTAATGTAAATAAGGAAAGCATGCTGTGAAGTTTTAGGGAAAGAAATTTCTCCTTTGTCCCACAGCAACTAAGCTAGATGCTTCTTTTATTTATTTATTTTTTTTAAATTTTTTTTTCAACATTTTTATTTTATTTTTGGGACAGAGAGAGACAGAGCATGAACGGGGGAGGGGCAGAGAGAGAGGGAGACACAGAATCGGAAACAGGCTCCAGGCTCTGAGCCATCAGCCCAGAGCCCGACGCGGGGCTCGAACTCACGGACCGCGAGATCGTGACCTGGCTGAAGTGGGACGCTTAACCGACTGCGCCACCCAGGCGCCCCTAGATGCTTCTTTTAACAGGATGTAAGACTTGATCAGCACAATGGTGTTCCATGTATTATAGGTATTTATTTTCCACCCTTATACTAGTCCATATGTTTCAAAGTAAGAGAGGAGTGTGTGTGTGTGTGTGTGTGTGTGTGTGTGTGTGTGTGTGTGTAAATTGTAGTAGGTCATAGTCATCTTTTTTTTTTTTTAAGCATACTGACCTAAAGAACAACTGAGGGAGAAGGTTAAAATTTATCATTCTTCTGCGATTCAACTTGAAGTGAAACTCACAGCCCCTTAGTTAACTGTCTACAATTAACCAGTTATCTAACATAGTTAACTATGACCAACAATTTAGTTTTTCTTGTTTTATTTTCAGTTACATAAATGGAACTTTTGTCAAGTCATAATAAAGGTTCACTTGCTAATAGGAAGAGATATGCTATATTTGTAAGCTCTGAATGGTTAACATGAGGCACATATTACATAGGAGATATATGTGATACCCAATCTTAAACGGCTACCTTGGGATATAATGTCTTACAATTTTATTTTATTTTTATGAAGAGTCATAGCTTTTAAAATGAAATTTGCTTAACATAAAACATAAGATTTAAGAAAACAGGTATAGAAAACTTATTTTATTAAAATTCTCACTGACCCAACTTTGGCTGCCTGTTGCCGGAAAGGCTAACACCCTAGAGATGAGTTTTGATTGGAAAGGAATATGAGCTTTATTCAGGAGGCCAGTCACCTGGGGAAAAGGTGGACTCTTCAAAAGCCAACTCTGAGGTTTCTGCCTGGTCCGGAGATTTTTAAAGGGATTGAATCAGTTAAGGCAGTACAGTGGTCTGTGACATTTCTTGGTTACATGCAGACTTGATAATGCCAGCTACAGAGTTATCTTAGTGCTTGGAGATTGTGCAAGAAGTTCTAGTTCCTTGGTGCCCAGGGGAAGTTGTGCAAGAAGGTCTGGTTCCTTGGTACCTGAAGCTGGTTGTGCAGATTACTTTGTTCTTTCTGCAAAGGAGGGCAAGATCTATAGATGTGCTAAAAGAGGTCAGTAAAGTCATTTGTGTGACCTTAAAAAATAAAAACATTTGCTAAAGGATTGCTGGGCTAATCAGACAGCTGAGGGAGCTTCTGTG
This sequence comes from Herpailurus yagouaroundi, assembly GCF_014898765.1. Classification (NCBI taxonomy): domain Eukaryota; kingdom Metazoa; phylum Chordata; class Mammalia; order Carnivora; family Felidae; genus Herpailurus; species Herpailurus yagouaroundi. Next base: position 2,052,784 of record NW_024412440.1, on the reverse strand, counting down.
GCCTGAGAAAGTTTTGGTCCTTCATTCCCCAAGACCAGTGGTCTGTGAATCTCAAAGAAAGCAAATTAGTTTTATAACACATCAAGGGCTTTAGGTCAGCAAGCAAGGAGTGTGTTAACTTGAAGCAAGTTAACCCTTAAGACTGCCGGGAGTGCTGTTATAAAATGAATAATTACTAACAATGCCAATACCTAGAAAAAACATTACTAACATTTGCTAAATATCACTTTAGACATTTCTCTAGAAATTTTGTCAGTTATATAAAAAAAGAAAAATAAATCGGTTTGTCATATGCAACATTAAAATTATTATATTTAGGTTGATTCTGACCCAAGGGTGAAAAAAGAATATACTGAATCTTAAGGGATTTATAGTAAATGTTTCTTTTTAATAGGAGATGTTAATTGAGGAATATTCTTTACAAAGAAATAAAATAAAGAGATTAGAAAAAAATTAGTATCATCATATTTAAACTTAGATTTTATAGGGCACCTATAGATTTTTATAGGGCAGTTGGTTAAGCTTCTGATTTCGGCTCAGGTCATGATCTCACAGTTTGTGGGTTTGAGCCCCATATTGGGCTCTGTGCTGACAGCTCGGATCCTGCAGCCTACTTCATATTCTGTGTCTCCCTCTCTCTCTGCTCCTCCCCCATTCATGCTGTCTCTCAAAAATAAATAGAAATTTAAAAAAAGTAAAAGAAAAAATTAGCTTTTATAAATCAAGATCTTGTTATAGAAAGTAAGGAGATTATATATGCATGCTAACACTTTCCAATATTCTACCTTCTGATTGGTTACATTGTTAATTTTAAAATATAAAGGTTTAGGGGCATCTGGGTGGCTCAGTCAGTAGTGTCCAACTTAAACTCATTTCAATCTCCTGGTTTGTGAGTTCCAGCTCCACATTTGAGCCTGCTTTGGATCCTCTGTCTCCCCCTCTGTGTGCCCCTCCCTTGCTTGCTCTCTCTCTATCAAAAATAAACACACACTAAAAAAATTCACTTTATTAAAAAAAAGTTTTATAGCATTTATATTCTATTTTCTCAGATTTTTAGTCTTTGCTCTTTTCTAAATGTATTTAATACTTAACAAATCATTTTACCTTATTTTCTCCATTTTGTTTTGTTTTGAATCGTATTCTGTCCCGTGGATTGATCTTCATATAAAATTTTAATAATTTTTGATATGTACTCCCTTTCCTGGATTCTAATATGATGCAAATGTCTGTCTTTTTTTTTAAATGTTTATTTATTTTTGAGAGAGAGAGCCAGCGCAAGCACGCATGGGAGGGACAGAGAGGGAGGGAGTCACAGAATCCAAAGCAGGCTGCAGGCTTGGAGCTCTCAGCACAAAGCATGACGTGAGAGTCAAACTCACGAACCCCCAAGAACATGACCTGAGCTGAAGTCAGACGCTTAACTGTCACCCAGATGCCCCGCAAGTGTCTGTCTTATACCATCAGACCTAAAAGGTTATTTGCATAATTATAACATTTTTGGTCCATGTTTTTTCTCAGATTTTTATTGGAATTACTCCATTGTCATCCGTAGTGAATGTTGCTACAGAAATTCTGAGGCCTGATTTTCTCCATATAGGTGACTCATTATTTGTTTTAGCTTAGACCCACTTTTGATTTCCTCTTCATGATTAGGTTCACTGCCTTCACGTGGATGCTTCTTTTCCCGCTGCTGACACTCAGTGAGGCATTCACTGTAACAAAATCTTTATAAGAAAAAAATTTGTTCCTAGATAGTTTAAATTTTGTTCTCTTGTATTTTTTAAATTCTGTAGAAATACTAGTTATACCCTGCTGAATCTCATTTGTCTGATTTCTATAATTAATCAATAACCATTTTTATGTAATTATTCATCTCCATTCTTTCTGGCGTGATTTCCTCTGCTCAACATCATAGTTCTCTCAGGTTGGTTTTTGTTTTGTTTGTTGTTGTTTTGTTTTTATTTTGATGCTTATCATATGGCATGAAAGCCTCTGCTGTTTAACATTTTAATTTTTCCTACATTTCTTTCCTGGGATGCCAGTCTGATGCTTTTAAGGCTTATATTTTTCCTAAAACTGTTTAAATTAGGCTTTTTAGAAGAGAACTTGTTATTTATAACCCCCTTCAGATTTTGATGAACTCTTCTGTCTGTGTTTGAACTAAGCCTTTTGTGAAGTCTCCATTTATCTGCCTCTTAATTTTGTCCTTTTTTTCCCACTTTCTTTTCTTTTTAATACGTCTTATGACATTTATTCTGTTGGTTTATTTGTGATGATTTTTCAGTTCTGAAAAGAGAAAAAAAGATTACCTTTGTCCACAACTTTGTACTTTAATCAAATTATTTCATACAGGTGACACTTAGCATTGGCTAATCTATATATTTTTCTAACCTGCCAATTTTCAGAAACAGCTCAGCTGGCTCTCAGCATGGGTCAGCCATTAGAGTGTTGGCCGACATGTGCAATATCTATCAGAGTTTGAGGTCAAGGTAATTCTCCATCTTTCTATATTTTTTTCTATTGTTCTTTCTGCTGTATTTTGTGGGGTACAAAAGAGGAAAATAAGGAAGAGGGTTTTATTCCACTGTCTTAAACAAAAATTTTGTTTCATAAACTGCTATAGCTGAATGTGAACATTAGTGGCCATTTAATTGAACCATTCTGCTTTACAAATTGGAAAATTGGGTACGAGAACTTGGTGGCAGAACTAGAACTAGAAGGCAAATCGTCTAATTTATGATCCAATGCAAAGGACATTTCTGTTGTATTCACAGGCAACAATAATTCTCGTCCCACCATTATCTCACTGATGTCACCATGGCTCCTCTTCCCTCAGAGCATGAGTTACTATTGAACTTCCTGTCTTTCTTTGGCTTTATTGGTAAAATCTGATTGTTTTGGATACAAAGCAGAAGGCACAGTTGGAATCAAAAACTGCATGTTGTTTAGTTTTTCTTGGCTGGAAAGGAGCTCTTAGGCTTTATTTTTCGCTAATCCTGTTTTTTTTTTTAAGTGGAGGAAGGAAAAGAAGTAATAACAAATGACTCAAGAGCATTCACGTTTAGTACAAAATTTATTTTTGAAGCTACAAGGTCAGTGATAGTTCTTGAATCCATAATCTAAGTAGAATGATTTTTTTTGGTATGACTTTGTCAGAACTGAACAGCAAATCTAGCTATCATATTTCCATTGACACCCTAGGGTTCTGACCTTCATAGATGAAAACCTTTATGGTTTTTAATCATCCACATCTATCAAAATAAAGAGAATCAAATCTAAGAGGAAGTAGCCTCTGCCCTAAGACCAGAGGTTAAAAAGCCTTGTCCTCTCTTCTCTGCTTTTGACCCATTTTTCAACATTGAATTCTTTAAGTCTAACTAAGTAAACTTTACTTACTTGTTCTAATCTGAAGGTCCTGCCTTAATCTTTAGAAGTCACTGACCTTGATCAGATCTAGACCCTACACTCACTTGCCTGCCCACCTGTGTCTAAAGCAGTGCCATTCTTCTCTCTGTATTATACTTGCCTAGGATATGATTTATTGACTGGTTAAAATGCTACTGTTTTCAGAGTCCTTCTCTATAAGATGCATTACTCCACTGGTGTTCCTTAATCTGTTTCAGCCCAAAGAACAGCATGACATGTTTCTAAAAGAATTTACTAGAACTATTTTTAGAATTTTACATTCCCTTTGGAGATTTTTTCTTGGTGTTTACCTTTTCAGAGTTTTATCTAAACATGTTTATGAAACTATTTAATCTTTTGAGGTCTTAATTTCAGTTAAATTAATAATTGTTAAAGCTCCATTTTCTCTCACATTGATCTATAAACATTGTATAATTGGGGGGGTTCTCAGAAACTTGGATTCTAGTTTTTTACTGTCTTTACCTCCTGCCAACCTTTTATGATTCATCTGAGGCATTATCATTTCCAGAAATATTGTCCTGACTTCTTCAGGTTCCCTTTTATATTTCAACAATTCCCTGTTCATAGCTCTGCCAGTATCTTTAATAATAGTGTGATAATTTCATATTTATTTTTCCTTTTCTTACACATCACTGTACATTCCTAAAAGACTTATTCATCTTGATTTTCCTGGAAGTTAGCACAATGCGTAGTAGGGAAAGTGTTCAACAAATGTTTGATGGACAAATAAATAAATCAGTAATGTGAATTCTGCCTTGCTACAGCAAAAAGAGGCTGAATTAGGCAAATTGTAATAATGCCCTCTCCCCATCTGAAATTCTGAAATTCTTTATTTTGCAGAAGTTTGGAGTATTAAAAGAAAGAAGAAACTGGGGCGCCTGGGTGGCTTAGTCAGTTAGGCATCTGTGTCTTGATTTTGGCTCATGTCATGATCTCATGGTTCATGAGTTTGAGCCCCATGTCAGGCTCTACTTAGAACCTGCTTTAGATTTCCTCTTTCCCTCTCTCTCTGCCCCTCCTCTTCTCTCTCTTTCTCAAAAATAAATAAATAAACAAACAAACAAACAAACAAACAAATTTTTTTTTACAGAAGAAACTTAGAATTTTACAGTTATGTAAATTGAATAAAGCATCTAGACAAAAATCTGTATCTTATGATAAGCAAGAAACTGAAAATTTTCACTTGTTGAAAATACAGGATTTGTAAATTGCAGAATTAGAGCTGCGATCTTATTCTTCTTATAAGTGTGATATCATTTTTTTTAGTGACATATGGCACAGTTACGGAAGTAAGAAATATTAAGTGATTGGGAAAAATATATATAATGGTAAATATGAAGTACAATTAAATGTAATAGATATTTAGTAAATTAATAGGGACATAGGCCAGGCAGGATAAAAATTAGACACAGAAATTTGTAGGATTTGGATGGAAAAGGGAGTGCAGGTAGATAGCAACATTATGAAAGACATGGTGGGCATGTTTCGCTTGCTTAGGTATTTCAGAAGGTAAGTTGTAGTCAAAAGTGCTACAGGCCCCTGGCTTACTTTGGAAGATTAAGAATTGAGAATTACCAATTTAATGTAAGCAATAATTTTCATTCAATGCTCCTCATGTTTACCTAAAAATATTTTTCTGTTATTGTTATGGAATTCATCAGCTGCATGTAGGTGAAATCATCATCATCATCATCATCATACTGCCTATTAAAATAGATAAAATAAAATACTATTAAAATAGTATTCTACACTGAACACTAAGTCATCACCATGTTGGTAATTAGGTCTCTGTTGTTACTATGTTTTTGCCTTTCTGAACTCGTAACTTTTAGTAGTCTCCTACATTTTCTAATTTTTGTTTTTGTCTCTCTCTACCTACTTTGTTTTATGGTACTCTCTCTGTTCATAGATTATAAAAATTATATAATGCCCATATGCTTGCATTTTTTAAGATTATGAGACATTTTATAAGTGTTCTCAATGTTGCATTCATAGTTTTTGGAAACCAGTGTAATTTATTTATTTTTTTCCTTTTTTTTTTTAGGGTTAGTGAAATTTGTTTATTTATTTTAGGTTTAGTATTTAAATTTTTTTCAAGTTTTTATTTAAATTCCAGTTAGTTAACATACAGTGTACTATTAGTTTCAGGAGTAGAACTTAGCGATTTATCACTTAATGCACAACACCCAGTGCTCATCATGACAAGTGCCCTCCCCAGTACCCATCACCTATTTAGCCCACCTCATCTCCAGCAACCCTGTTTGTTCTTTATAGTTATGCGTCTGTTTTCTGGTTTGCCTTTTGCTCTTTCTCTCTGTTTTCTTCCCTACATTCATCTGTTTAGGGAAACCAATTTACTTTAATGGAAAGTCTCAAGTTTCACGACTGAGCTATGAAAGTTTACAATCCTCCTTCCGACATTTATATATAAAGACCTCACTGGAAATTTTAGTCAACCATTGAATAAACCATTACTTTATTCATTACACAATATCTTGAGCCACTGTTATTTGACAAAACAGAAAGTGACTTAATCATTTAGTGTAAAATTCCAGTCACAGTAGTGGGGCACTGGCATTTTTTGTAAGTTTTTCTTCATATATGTATCAGTGGTGATGACTTTTTTTTTGTAAACCCCTTTCCATTATTATACATGCATGTTAGAATGTAAGAATACTTGAAAAATATTTAATATTTAATAATCATATTTGCATATTTATGCCTTCGATATATGTATATATTCCCATTCCCATGTATATATTCCCTGCTCTTTTACTTTTATTATGTAGCCACAAATTTTTAAATATGTTTCCAGATGAGAAAGGCATTTAAAAGAAAATACATAAGTAATAAATTGAAAATTTGACCTGCTTCTGCTTTCAAACTTTCTTGATATTTATAAATGCAAAATTATTTACTGAGACTCCACTTTCCTATTTTTATTCATATATCACTCCTCCTGCTCACAGTGAATTTGACTTCTTAAGACAGATAATTTTGCCCTTGAGATGTTAGGTCACTTTCTGACATTCTGTAAAAGAGTCCACATCTGTTCAAATGATGAATACTCGATCCCTTGTGGATTTTTATTTGTGGGAAAAAGATATCCTCATGGTTATAATTTTATGTTAGTATTCAACCATGGTTCTATTGTTTTAGCCCAAGTGAGGACTGATCTGTTCCCTATTCTTATGCCTAAATATACGTCTGAAGAGGAAAAATAGCGTTTATTTAAGGGGTGCATAGCCAGAAAATGACCTTTTAAAATTTTAAGTGAGTTTTTAAAAGCTATTGGAGTTTCTTATTTTCTGGTTTTGCCATTGAAAATATACTTGTACTATCCCTTTACCTTCTCTGATAACTTTTGCACATTTTCTCCATTGATTTTTCAAAACTAACTGGTCTTGCTTGGGTTATTGTTGATTTTTTTTCTTAAATTATCAAACTAGGTGAAGCATACTAGGTGAAATCAGAGGCCACAAAATTTTCACGTACCTTTACTGGTATTTCTATTTGAGAAGATTAATTGTAAAGAAGTTTTTCACTTATCACCAGAAAAATCCAAATTATTATACTTACAGAAAAAATATGGGAATCAGCAAATATTTATTGAGAACATATAAATTAAAAAAGTTATAAAGCTATACTATTATGTTACTCACAGTCACATATGCCTATTTGAATTTAAATTTAAGCTAATTAAATGTAATAAAATTAAACTTTCTCTTCTTCATTTGTAGGAATCACATTTCAGTTGTTCCATAGCCGTTTGTGGCTGGTGGGTGCTATATTGAATAGTGGAGAAATAGAACAGTCCCATCATAGCACAGAATTCCATTAAACATCACTATGAGTCTTGACAGTGGATTTTTTTTTCTTTAGAACTCACAATAAATAAAATTGATGAACTCTCAATAAAGAAAATATATACAAGTATAGCAAATTACAGTAGATGATAAAGAGTATTTTGATAGACAATATAATAGCAGTCTTTGTAGACATGAAAATATTGTTTATTTTCCAAATAACAAAGTACTGCATTAGCTAATTATTGTATTAGTTCAAACTGGCATTTTCCTGTGTGGCTTGTTTTATATTTACTACCTAGAAATTTATCATTTTGAAATAATTTTTGCTTACCTCTCGTTTTACCTATTATACCTCCCATTGATTTGTTTTATTTTATTATGATAGCTAGGATCTTGAGAACAGTGTTGAATGTAATGGTCATAGCAACATTTTTTTTTTTTGTGACCAAAATGAAAATGATTCAAAGTTTGACTGCTAAGTATAATTCCTACTGTAACTGTTGTTTACATAACTAGATTATATATCTACACTTAAAATTTTTAACTATTTTTATTATATTTACAAAGTCTTTTCAGTAATTTTCAAATTATAATTAAATATTTTATGCTTATCTATAGTTTACAACCATAAGCAATAAAACAGCACTTATACATAGTATTACAACCTATAGTACATAATAGATACTATTTCATAAAAATAGAATGAAATAAAACCCCATTTAAAAAAACAGAAAAAAAGAAATATCTGATAGAAATAGAAATGTGATTCTGTTGCATAAAATGTCACTAGTCAAAGGAGAATGTTATAAAATTCACATTTAAATAGATTTTCTTTAATTTCATCAGTTGCTCAAAATTACAGCATATTTTCATTTGCTTTCTATTTGCACTATGAATTTTTTTCTGTAGCTTTGCTTTTGTCCCAGAGTTTATAATCATCTTCATTTCATATCTTTTGCTAAATAAATAAGCAAATATTTACACCTTCTCACAAAGATTATCCAAATTAATTTCCTTGCACCTTTTTAAAGTGTAAGTAATTTTCTCATATCTCTTATTTCTAATTATTCTTTCTTCTGCTCTGAAACATTCTTCTTTATTACATTGCTGAATATTTGTTTCTCTGTGAACTAATTGCTTCTTCCCATATATGACTTTTGTTGCATTTGGAATTACCTTATTCATTTATCACTTTCTTTTTATTCTTGGCTATCGATTTGCATTTTTGAAATAAAATTTATATTTGTGTTTGATATGGGTTTTCTATGTTGTCATTCAGATTTTTTCCACTGACCTTACCCAGAATGGGTAGGTTGATTACATTGACTTGCAGGTCTCATTTTAAGGTATTTAGGTGGAAAGCAGTCCATGAAAGTGGCCTACATCCAGTCAACTCAGGAACACCAATCTTCACTAAAATTCCTAGTGTCTTCAGTCATGCTATTCAGTTTCTCTAGAAAATGCATACCTGGTTTTAACTTGGTGCCCAATATTCCTGTCTTTTATGCAGGTAGGGCCAAAATTGGAAAGATTGCCAGTGGGTTCCATGTATATCCTGTGTTACCTGAACACTGTACCCAGGTCCATTTGCCTCCTGCACTTTCAGTGAGCTTGGGAATTCTTTGGAGTCATAATGAAAACCACTCACATCTCTGCTCTAGCCTTCTGTTATTAAGGTTTTGGTCAGAGAATATGCTTCTTCATTCTTCGCTATGACTCTTTCCACACTCTCACACTCCATTTTGCAGAAATGTGTCCAAAATTATTGTTGCTTTTCCACCCCCTTGCTTCTCAGGATTGTAAAAGGCAATAAATTTGTTGATTTAAGCAATTTTTCATTTTCATAGGAATTCTGGGAGGATGAAAAGGGAAGAAAGAGTCATATGCTTTAAGAGACATATTTAACTGCTCTTTTTTCTACCAATGATAAAAACAAACCAATCATTTTTTTTATTGAGGTATGATTGATACACAAAAAAGCTGTGCATATTTAAGGTATATCTCTTGATGAGTTTTAATTAAGGTATACACTTATGAGACTATCACTGTATACAATACTTTGAACTTAAACATCACCTATAAATATTTCTTCCTTTTTTAAAAACATAACACATTAATTCTTATAGTCTCTTCCCACTCAGCAAAGACATTCCCTGCATCCACTTTCCCCTGTAATCTTCCATATATTGTGAAATCATCTAAGCATTTTTTAAACATTTTATCTCTCTGTTGAAAAAGTAATGTTTACAGTTGTATTATCTTTATGTATTTATGTATTTTAAAACACAGTTATGTTGGTTTATTTGTCAGTGTTTTCTCACATGAGTACTTTCTATTTTATCAGTACTTTAAGTTCTTCCATTTAAGAAAATCTCTATTGTGCCCTTAAACTTGAGTATTTGCATTTATTTACCATGGACAGAATCTATGTTCAAAATCATTTTGTGGTGCCTGGGGGGCTCAGTTGGTTGAGTGTCAGATTCGTTATCTACTCAGGTCTGCCTCTGCGTCTCTCCCCTGCTTGCTTGTTTTCTCTCTGTCAAACAACAACAACAACAACAAAACATTGTTTTCCCTTCAGAGCTATGAAGATTTTGTTTCATTATCTAAGTTTTTTCTACTCAAAATCAGTGATTGATATGACAGGTTTTCATTTAACAGTTAACCTGTTTTGTGTTCTCTTGAGAAATTTTAATAATTTTTGTCTGCATTATTAGTATCTTACATTTTATCATTTTGAGTTTAGGTATATGGTATATTTTATTATTTTTACTGTCTGCCAAAAAAATCTAATTTAACGCCATTATTACTTTACCGATGTCTACTTTTTTCTTTGTATTTGAATTGTAAACTACTATGAGTTAAATTTGGGCCCCTCTGTTTTTATAATCTATGATACTCTCCTTTTACAATATGTTTGCTTCAAACTTCATGCCCAAAGCCAAACTTCAGCTGTGTTTTTCTGCTGTAAGTTTTAAATACTGAATTTTTAGAATATTTATTTTTACATTTGAACTTGTCTGAACTTTATCAAAAATTTGTGTCAGTCTGCTCTTTGATTGTAGATAAATATCCTCATATTTTTGTATACTGTTTTCCTTATTTAAAATTTTTATTGTCTATTTGATTAACTATTTTGTTTTTGGGGAAACCTTTCAAAATTTCAAGCTAATGACATTCTATGACTGGTGATTCTTAGTTCTCTACCTATGCTAGAATATCTGGACTCCACAGTAATGGTGGCTGGAGTGCATATCATCAAAGCAAGTGATGATGTATATAAAAATTTTTGGATTCCTGACTAGATAGTTGCATGAGTACATCAGATGGAAGACTAGGAAGAGAAAGCTGCTCATTGAAGGCCAAAAGTTCCCTGTTTGATTTTTCTAGACTCACCACCTGTTTTAGAAATGTCCCACCTCAGAGAGTTGATATTCTTGACTCTAGCCTGTGTACAAACACTGACATCAATATTCAGTGCTCAGGATCAACACATTTTTTAACTTGTTTGTTTTTGTTTTCTTTTCTTGTCCTACCACCCAAGTCTAGCATCTACCCCTAATCACACATCTGAGTGTAAAATTAATATTTTTGGCAGTTTCTTCTGATAGTACCCTTCCTTCTTTGCAATACAGGTTTGAATTTATGTTAATTCGTGGTCTTCTCCCCCAACCCTGGCCCAGTGATATTTAGAAGGATAGATAGGTGAAGACAGATACTTCCTTATCTAACGGGATTCGTTTTGTCCTCATAGTTTCCTCAGGATCTGACTCATAGATAGTACATGCATAGCAGCTGAGGCAGTTTGTTATTAATCTTACACTTGTGATTTTTGAATTATCAACTTCTTTTTGGGCGGTAAATTAAATTGATTCCATTAGACTTGTTTTTTGAGTACACATCCTGATTCTGAATTTTAAGTCCTTAATTATATACTTATGTTCAGTACCAAATTTATACCTAGGGGGAAAATTAAGCATAATAATGATGGTATATTATTCCCCTCAAACTGCAGGGACAATGACTTATGGCTTTGGTGATGAAAAGTAATTGTTTTCTAGTAAAGGATTCATCACAATTATATTTTAAAATCTTTCCTTGGATTGCTCTTATGAATTAAAGAGCAAAATGAATCTTACCTCATTCCATTTTCAGATGCTAATGATTAGAAGTGATTCCTAACATTATAGCTATTCCCCAATATTATCAGTGTTTTATTATTACTTTTCAGAAAGTAATATATCTACTATTGATGAGATGAAGTGAGAGAACTCAACTGAATGCTTAAAAATATCTGTTTCTTAAGCTTTCTTGAAGCTTGCTGTTACTTCATCACTGTAGTTGACAATGAGCCTTTTAAGCAGAGCCTGGTAGATATATAACATAAAAGATTGTATTTTAGTGTAAAAGTCCTCTGACAATGAACGCTCAAAATGTAGATCATGTAAGAGGGAAAAAAACGTTGAGAAATGAATTTAGCTTTGCCAAGTATGTAAATGCCTATCTGTAGTGAAAAATATACTTGAGTAAGTATTCACTCTATGATGCACATTTGTGTTTAGATAAAAATATAGCAGCTGGAAATAGGGAGTTATAAATCATAGTCTTTTTTTGCAAATGAAGAGTAATGAGTAACCTTATCTAAAATAAGATAGAAAATCAAACCAAGAACTTTAACTGATAAACTAATAGCACTAAAATGAAATGAACAGATTTTTCTACAGCTTAAGCATGTATTTTATAATATTCTCATTTTAAAAAGTGCATAAAATAGTTTTAAAAGCCAAGTAACAAAATACAAGTCTAAAGGAGTAGAATGTTAGTCTAAATTAATGGATCTTATTTTTGAAAATCTGCTAACTCCTCTCAAACATTATCTGCAACATGAGTATATATTGGGGTAGTGTGAATTCATGTAATTTTCTAAGTGGGTCAGGACATTTGTTTTTCTTAGAGTGTAGGACACTGGAAATACACAGACTCTCACCAGAATGTTCGGTCTGGGTAAAGTGAAATAAGGCAAGGAATTGATAATAAGGAAAATTCACAGAGGAGCCTTTGGAAGAAATTGTCAAAGTTCTTGTCATTCTTCTAACCATCATCAAGACATTTATGGAGATTCAAGAGATTTCTCATACAGAGTGACAGTGCTTGTCAGAGGGAAGTCTGTTCTCTCACCCCCAAATGAATAGTCTCTAAGCTGCAGAAGTCTGGTGTTTCTGAACATAATGGAAGGTGGAGTATATCTGATCATAGAGTGGAGATATTATCATGTGACTCCTAGACTTAGGGCAGAGGAATGTGTTGGTTATTGACTTTTACATTATGACCTCTTAAAGAGACTGAGTGAAATGTCTGTCACATGGAGCATTAGTTTCCTATGGCTACTGTGATAAATTACCACAAACTTTGTGGCTTAAAACAACACACATTTACTCTTGTACAGTTTTGAAGTCCAGAAGTCTGAAATCAGTATAATTGGGTCAAAATCAAATTGTCAGCAGTGCTGGCTCCTTCTAGAGGCTCTAAGAGAGAATCTATTCCTTGCTTCCTCCAGCTTCTGGCAGGGGAGCTGTCTTTCCTTGGACTGTGGCTGCATTACTCTAGTCTTTAAGGCTAGACGACTTCAAATCTTTTTCTGCTGTCTTCACATCACCTTCTCCTCTATGTATCTAAAATCTCTCCCCATCTCTTTTTTCTAAATAAGAATATCTGTGATTGTATTTATGGACCAGTCATATATTCAGAATAATATCTCTATCTCAAGATCATTAATTTAATCTAACCTGAGAAGACCCATTTTTGCCATATAAGGTAGCATTATAGGTTTCGGGAATGAGCACTCTTTGGGAGGTCAGTTTGAATCTACCACATGGGGTCAGAAGAGATGACTCAATGAGTGAAATTTTGCCCTTACACTCAAGGCCCTAATATGAATTTACAAGAATAGATTTAAGGAAGATATCTAGGATTCTGTGCTTTGAAAGGACATTCCATTAAGAGGCATTACTTACATTTCCAAATCAATTAGTCATTAAAATATGTGTGTAAAAATATTAAGAGGTAAGTAAAATATTAGACTCATATAAAACAATGAATTGTTTTAAAAGGAAAAACACATATTTGAAAAAAGTACTATAGAAAAATTCTAGAAATGCAAATGTAGTAGAAATGAAAATGTAGAGGTGAATAATACCCTATTAGAGGTCCTAGAGGACTTTAATACCCTACTTACATTAATGGATAGATGATCAGAGAGAATTTCAATAGGATAACGTAGGTGAGCAAACAACATGTTAGACCAAATGGCCTTAACAGATATATAGTAAAACCTTGGTTTGTGAACATAAGTCATTCCAGAAACATGCTTGTAATCCAACACTTTTATATCAAAGCGAATTTCAAGAACCATTGGCTCAGTTGTGATCATGAGATGTTTGGTGTCACATACTACTTATATTGCTCATTTATGAAATTAAAATTTATTAGAAATGTTTGCTCATCTTGAGGAACACTCATAGAACAAGTTACTCACAACCCAAGGTTTTACTATATACAAAACATCTCATTAAAAAGTAACAGAATAGAGCGGCCTGGGTGGCTTAGTCAGTTTAGCATCCGACTTCAGCTCAGGTTATGATCTCATGGTTTGTGGGTTCAAGCCCTGGGTCGGGCTCTGTGCTGACAGCTCAGAGCCTGGAGCCTGCTTCAGATTCTGTGTCCCTCTCTCCTGCCCCTCTCCTGCTAGCACTCTGTTTCTAAAATAAATAAACATTGTTTAAAAAAAAACAACAGAATATACATGTTTCTCAAGTGCACATGGAACATTCTCTAGGACAGGTTGTATCATATACAACAGAAAGTCTTCATAAATTTAAGAGGTATGACATGATATCAGGCATTTTTTCTTATGAGAAGTGTATGAAACTAGAAATCAATTACAAGAAGAAAACTGGAAAGTTCAGAAATATGTAAGATTAGATAACATGCTACTTGGACAACCAATGGGTCAAAGAAAAAAATCAAGAGAGAAATTAAAAAAAAATACCTTGAGACAAGTGAAAGTGGAAATATGCCAAAATGTATGGGGTGCAGCAACAGCAATTCTAAAGGAAAGATCTTAGTGATAAATACCCACCTCAAGAAACAAGAAAAGTCTCAAATAAAACATCTGACTTTACACCTCAAGGAACTAGGAAAAGAAGAACAAATAAAGCCCAAAGTTAATAGAAGGAAGGGAATAACAAAGATTAGAGGAGAAACAAATGAAATCGACAGTGCAAAGACAATAGAAAAAGGTCAATGAAACTAAAAGCTAGATCTTGGAAAAGAGAAAAAAAAATGACAAACCTTTACCTAGACATAGAGACACAGAGAATTAAAAAAGGTAAAATCAGAAATGAAAGAGAAGTTACAACTCATACCCCAGAAATACAAAAGATCATAAGAAACTAGTAAGTATGAACATTTATATGCCAACAAATTGGAAAATCTAGAAGAAATTGATAAATTCCTAGAAACATACAACCTACCAAGATGAATCATGAAGAAATAGAAAATCTGAGTAGACTGATTACTAGTAAGGAGACTGACTCAGTAGTTAAAAACATCCTAACAAACAAAAGTTCAGAACCAGAGAGCTTCATTGGTGAATTCTGCCAAATATTCAAAAAATTAATACCAATTCGTCTCAAACTGCTCCAAAAAATAGAAGAGTAGGCAACTTTTCTAAACTCGTTTTACAAAGCCAGCATTACCCTGATACCAAAACCAGACAAGGATACCACAGGAAAGGAAAATTATAGGCCAAAATCTCTTATGAACATAGATGCAAAAGTTTCCACAAAATATTAGCAAACTGAATTCAACAACATATTAAAAGAAAAATATAACATTATCAAGTGGGATGTATTCCAGTGGTGTAACACTGGTGCATCATGTACAAATAAGTCACTGGGATACGTCACATTAACAAGATGAAGGGTAAACCAATCATACGACCATCTCAATGAATGCAGAAAAAACAGTTGCAAAATTCAACATCCATTTATGATAATAATCCTCAACAAAGCAGGTATAGGGGGACTGTATCTAAGCATAATAAGGCCACATGGGACAACCTCATGGCTAACATAGTAGTGAAAAGCTGAAAGCTTTTGTGTAAGATCAGAAACAAAACAAGGATGCTCACTCTTGCCAATTTTATCCAACGTAGTGTTTGAAGTTGTAGTCACAGCAAATGGGGGGAAAACATTCAAATTGGAAAGGAAAAATAAAACTACCACTATTTGCAGGTGACATGATATTATTTATAGAAAACACTAGAGATTCCATCAAAAAAGTGTTAGACTAATAAACAAATTCAAAAATGTTGCAAGTTACAAAACCATTACATAAAAATCTGTTGTATTTCTCTACACAAATAATATATTATTGTAAAGAGAAACTAAGGAAGCAACCTCATTTACAACTGCATCAAATTAGGCATAAATTTAACCAAGAAGATAAAAGTCCTGTATAGCAAAAGTTTTAAGACATTAAGGAAAGAAATTGTAAAAGAAAGATATACCTTGCTCATAGACTGGAAGAATTGATATTGCTAAAATGTCCATACTACCTAATGTAATCTGCAGATTCAGTGTATGTCCTATCAAAATTCAAATGACATTTTTTTATAGAACTAGGACAGATAATCCTAAAATTTCTACAGAAGCACAAATGCCCTGAATAACCAATGCAATTTTGAGAAGGAAGAACAAAGCTGAAAGGCATCACCCTAATTTAAAACTCCAGTACAGAATAATAGTAATTAAAACAGTATGGTATTGGCATAAAAATAGCTGTACAGACCAATGAAAGATAATGGAGAAAATAGAAATAAACTTGGACATATTTGATCCACTAATATTTGACAAGTAACCCAAGAATATACAATCAAGAAAGGACAGTATCTTAAATAATTGATGCTGGCAAAATTGGATAACTACATGTAGAGACGTCAAATTGGAATGCTGCCTCACACCACTCATAAAAATTAACTTAAAATGGATTAAATACTTAGTACACATAGATCAATGGAACAGAATAGAGACCCCAGAAATAAGGCCACACCTATATGGTCAATTAATTAATGATAAATAGCTAAGAATATACATTGGGAAAAAGATGGTCTTCTCAATAAATGGTGTTGGGAAAACAGAACAGTAAGACCGAAACCATAACACTAGAAGAAAACATAGGTCATAAGCTTGTTATTTTTTTCAATATATGAAGTTTATTGTCAAATTGGTTTCCATACAACACCTAGTGCTCATCCCAAAAGGTGCCCTCCTCAATACCCATCACCCTCCCCTCCCTCCCATCAACCCTCAGTTTGTTCTCAGTTTTTAAGAGTTTCTTATGCTTTGGCTCTCTCCCACTCTAACCTCTTTTTTTTCCCTTCCCCTCCCCCATGGGTTTCTGTTAAGTTTCTCAGGATCCACATAAGAGTGAAACCATATGGTATCTGTCTTTCTCTGTGTGGCTTATTTCACTTAGCATCACACTCTCCAGTTCCATCCACGTTGCTACAAAGGGCCATATTTCATTCTTTCTCATTGCCACATAGTACTCCATTGTGTATATAAAGCACAATTTCTTTATCCATTCATCATTTGATGGACATTTAGGTTCTTTCCATAATTTGGCTATTGATTAGAGTGCTGCTATAAACATTGGGGTACAAGTGCCACTACGCATCAGTACTCCTGTATCCCTTGGGTAAATTCCTAGAAGTGCTATTTCTGGGTCATAGGGTAGGTCTATTTTTAATTTTTTGAGGAACCTCCACACTGTTTTCCAGAGTGGCTGCACCACTGTGCATTCCCACCAACAATGCAAGAGGGTTCCCGTTTCTCCACATCCTCTCCAGCATCTATAGTCTCCTGATTTGTTCATTTTGGCCACTCTGGCTGGTGTGAAGTGATATCTGAGTGTGGTTTTGATTTGTAATTCCCTGATGAGGAGCGACATTGAGCATCCTTTCATGTGCCTGTTGGCCATCCGGATGTCTTCTTTAGAGAAGTGTCTATTCATGTTTTCTGCCCATTTCTTCACTGGGTTATTTGTTTTTCGGGTGTGGAGTTTGGTGAGCTCTTTATAGATTTTGGATACTAGCCCTTTGTCCAATATGTCATTTGCAAATATCTTTTCCCATTCCGTTGGTTGTCTTTTAGTTTTGTTGGTTGTTTCATTTGCTGTGCAGAGGCTTTTTATCTTCATAAGGTCCCAGTAGTTCATTTTTGCTTTTAATTCCCTTGCCTTTGGGGATGTGTCAAGTAAGACATTGCTATGGCTGAGGTCAGAAAGGTCTTTTCCTGCTTTCTCCTCTAGGGTTTTGATGGTTTCCTGTGTCACATTCAGGTCCTTTATCCATTTTGAGTTTATTTTTGTGAATGGTGTGAGAAAGTGGTCTAGTTTCAATCTTCTGAATGTTGCTGTCCAGTTCTGCCATTACCATTTGTTAAAGAGACTGTCTTTTTTCCATTGGATGTTCTTTCCTGCTTTGTCAAAGATGAGTTGGCCATACGTTTGTGGGTCTAGTTCTGGGGTTTCTATTCTATTCCATTGGTCTATGTGTCTGTTTTTGTGCCAATACCATGCTGTCTTGATGATGACAGCTTTGTAATAGAGGCTAAAGTCTGGGATTGTGATGCCTCCTGCTTTGGTCTTCTTCTTCAATATTACTTTGGCTATTTGGGGCCTTTTGTGGCTCCATATGAATTTTAGGATTGCTTGTTCTAGTTTTGAGAAGAATGCTGGTGCAATTTTGATTGGGATTGCATTGAATGTGTAGATATCTTTGGGTAATATTGACATTTTGACAATATTTATTCTTCCAATCCATGAGCCCGGAATGTTTTTCCATTTCTTTATATCTTCTTCAATTTCCTTCATGAGCTTTCTATACTTTTCAGCATACAGATCTTTTACATCTTTGGTTAAATTTATTCGTAGGTATTTTATGGTTCTTGGTGCAATTGTGAATGGGATGAGTTTCTTTATTTGTCTTTCTGTTGCTTCATTGTTAGTGTATAAGAATACAACTGATTTCTGTACATTGATTTTGTATCCTGCAACTTTGCTAAACTCATGTATCAGTTCTAGCAGACTTTTGGTGGAGTCTATCGGATTTTCCATGTATAATATCATGTCATCTGCAAAAAGTGAAAGCTTAACTACATCTTTGCCAATTTTGATGCCTTTGATTTCCTTTTGTTGTCTGATTGCTGATGCTAGAACTTCCAACACTATGTTAAACAACAGCGGTGAGAGTGGACATCCCTGTCGTGTTCCTGATCTCAGTGAAAAAGCTGTCAGTTTTTCCCCATTGAGGATGATGTTAGCTATGGGCTTTTCATAAATGGTTTTTATGATCTTTTTTTTTTTTAATTTTTTTTTTCAAAGTTTATTTATTTTTGGGACAGAGAGAGACAGAGCATGAACGGGCGAGGGGCAGAGAGAGAGGGAGACACAGAATCGGAAACAGGCTCCAGGCTCTGAGCCATCAGCCCAGAGCCCGACGCGGGGCTCGAACTCACGGACCGCGAGATCGTGACCTGGCTGAAGTCGGACGCCCAACCGACTGCGCCACCCAGGCGCCCCGGTTTTTATGATCTTTAAGTATGTCCTTCTATCCTGACTTTCTCGAGGGTTTTTATTAAGAAAGTGTGCTGAATTTTGTCAAAGGCCTTTTCTGCATCGATTGACAGGATCATATGGTTCTTATCTTTTCTTTTATTAATGTGATGTATCACATTGATTGATTTGTGAATGTTGAACCAGCCCTGCATCCCAGGAATGAATCCCACTTGATCATGGTGAATAATTCTTTTTATATGCTGTTGAGTTTGATTTGCTAGTATCTTATTGAGAATTTTTGCATCCATATTCATCAGGGATATTGGCCTGTAGTTCTCTTTTTTTACTGGGTCTCTGATTTAGGAATCAAAGCAATACTGTCTTCATAGAATGAGTCTGGAAGTTTGCTTTCCCTTTCTATTTTTTGGAATAGCTTGAGAAGGATAGGTATTATCTCTGCTTTAAGCGTCTGGTAGAACTCCCCTGGGAAGCCATCTGGTCCTGGACTCTTATTTGTTGGGAGAGTTTTGATGACTGATTCAATTTCTTCGCTGGTTATGGGTCTGTTCAAGCTTTCTATTTCCTCCTGATTGAGTTTTGGAAGGGTGTGGGTGTTTAGGAATTTGTCCATTTCTTCCAGGTTGTCCAGTTTGTGGGCATATAATTTTTCATAGTATTCCCTGATAATTGTTTGTATCTCTGAGGGATTGGTTGTAATAATTCCATTTTCATTCATGATTTTATCTATTTGGGTCATCTCCCTTTTCTTTTTGAGAAGCCTGGCTAGAGGTTTATCAATTTTGTTTATTTTTTCAAAAAACCAACTCTTGGTTTCGTTGATCTGCTCTACAGTTTTTTTTAGATTCTATATTGTTTATTTCTGCTCTGGTCTTTATTATTTCTCTTCTTCTGCTGGGTTTAGGCTGCCTTTGCTGTTCTGCTTCTAGTTCCTTTAGGTGTGCTGTTAGATTTTGTATTTGGGATTTTTCTTGTTTCTTGAGATAGGCCTGGATTGCAATGTATTTTCCTCTCAGGACTGCCTTCGCTGCATCCCAAAGCATTTGGATTGTTGTATTTTCATTTTCATTTGTTTCCATATATTTTTTAATTTCTTCTCGAATTGCCTGGTTGACCCATTCCTTCTTTAGTAGGGTGTTCTTTAACCTCCATGCTTTTGAAGGTTTCCCAGACTTTTTCCTGTGGTTGATTTCAAGCTTCATAGCATTGTGGTCTGAAAGTATGCATGGTATGATTTCAATTCTTGTATACTTATGAAGGGCTGTTTTGTGACCCCGTATGTGATCTATCTTGGAGAATGTTCCATGTGTACTCGAGAAGAAAGTATATTCTGTTGCTTGGGATGCAGAGTTCTAAATATATCTGTCAAGTCCATCTGATCCAATGTATTATTCAGGGCCCTTGTTTCCTTATTGACCATGTGTCTAGATGATCTATCCATTTCTGTAAGTGGAGTGTTAAAGTCCCCTGCAATTACCACATTCTTATCAATAAGGTTGCTTATGTTTGTGAGTAATTGTTTTATATATTTGGGGGCTCCTGTATTTGGCGCATAGACATTTATAATTGTTAGCTCTTCCTGATGGATAGACTCTGTGATTATTATATAATGCCCTTCTTCATCTCTTGTTACAGCCTTTAATTTAAAGTCTAGTTTGTTTGATATAAGTATGGCTACTCCAGCTTTCTTTTGACTTCCAGTGGCATGATAAATAGTTCTCCATTCCCTCACTCTCAATCTAAAGGTGTCCTCAGGTTTAAATGAGTCTCTTGTAGACAGCAAATAGATGGGTCTTGTTTTTTTATCCACTCTGATACCCTGTGTCTTTAGTCCATTTACATTTAGTCCATTTACATTAAGTGTTATAGAAAGATATGGGTTTAGAGTCATTGTGATGTCCGTAGGTTTCATGCTTGTAGCAATGTCTCTCGTACTTTGTCTCACAGGATGCCCCTTAGGATCTCTTGTAGGGCTGGTTTAGTGGTGACGAATTCCTTCAGTTTTTGTTTGTTTGGGAAGACCTTTATCTCTCCTTCTATTCTAAATGACAGACTTGCTGGATAAAGGATTCTCAGCTGCATATTTTTTCTGTTCATCACATTAAAGATCTCCTGCCATTCCTTTCTGGCCTGCCAAGTTTCAGTAGAGAGATCAGTCACGAGTCTTATAGGTTTCCCTTTATACGTTAGAGCACGTTTATCTCTAGCTGCTTTCAGAATTTTCTCTTTATCCTTGTATTTTGCCAGTTTCAGTATAATATCTCGTGCAGAAGATCGATTCAAGTTACGTCTGAAGGGAGTTCTCTGTGCCTCTTGGATTTCAATGCCTTTTTCCTTCCCCAGATCCGGGAAGTTCTCAGCTATTATTTCTTCAAGTACCCCTTCAACACCTTTCCCTCTCTCTTCCTCTTCTGGAATACCAATTATGCGTATATTATTTCTTTTTAGTGCATCACTTAGTTCTCTAATTTTCCCCTCATACTGCTGGATTTTTTTATCTTTTTTTTTCTCAGCTTCTTCTTTTTCCATAATTTTATCTTCTAGTTCACCTATTCTCTCCTCTGCCTCTTCAATCTGAGCCGTAGTTGTCTCCATTTTAGTTTGCAGTTCATTGATAGCATTTTTTAGCTCCTCCTGGCTGTTCCTTAGTCCCTTGATCTCTGTAGCAAGAGATTCTCTGCTGTCAGCTATACTGTTTTCAAGCCCAGCGATTAATTTTATGACTATTATTCTAAATTCACTTTCTGTTATATTATTTAAATCCTTTTTGATCAGTTCGTTAGCTGTTGTTATTTCCTGGACATTTTTCTGAGGGGAATTCTTCTGTTTCGTCATTTTGGATAGTCTCTGGAGTGGTGCAGGACTGTGGGGAACTTCCCCTGTGCTGTCTGAATAACTTGAGTTGGTGGGCGGGGCCGCAGTCAGACCTGATGTCTGCCCCCAGCCCACCACTGGGACCACAGTCAGACTGGTGTGTGCCTTCTCTTCCCCTCTCCCAGGGGCGGGATTCACTGTGGGGTGGCGTGGCCCATCTGGGCTACTTGCTCACTGCCAGGCTTGTGGTGCTGGGGATCTGGCATATTAGCTGGGGTGGATCAGCAAGGTGCACAGGGGCGGGAGGGGCAGGCTCAGCTAACTTTTCCTTTGGAGATCCGCTTTCGAGAGGGGCCCTGCGGCACTGGGCAGGAGTCAGACCCGCGGGAGGGATGGATCCGCAGAAGCACAGCGTTGGGTGTTTGCGTGGTGCGAGCAAGTTCCCTGGCAGGTACTGGTTCCCTTTGGGATTTTGGCTGGGGGATGGGCGAGGGAGATGGCGCTGGTGAGCGCCTTTGTTCTCCGCCAAGCTGAGCTCTGTCGTCCGGGGCTCAACAACTCTCCCTCTCGTTGTCCTCCAGCCCTCCCTTTCTCCGAGCAGAGCTGTTGGCTCATAACCTTCCAGATGTCAATTCCTGCTTGCTGTCGGAACACACAAACCCCTCCGCTTTTGCCAGCCAGACTCAGGGGCTCTGGTTGGCCGGCAGGCTGCCCCTCTGCCCCAGCTCCCTCCCGCCAGTCCGTGGAGCGCGCACCGCCTCACCGCCCTTCCTACCCTCTTCCGTGGGCCTCTCGTCTGCGCTTGGCTCTGGCGACTCCGTTCTGCTAATCATCTGGTGGTTTTCTGGGTTATTTAGGCAGGTGTAGGTGGAATCTAAGTGATCAGCAGGGCACACGGTGAGTCCAGCGTCCTCCTACGCTGCCATCTTCCCAGGATCCCTGGACATAAGCTCTTGACATAGGTTTTGTTGATGAGTTTTTGGATCTGACACCAAAAATGAAAATAAAAGCAAAAATAACCGTGTGACATTATATGAAACTAAAAAGCTTCTGCATAGCAAAAGAAGCCATCAACAAAATTAAAAAGTAATATAATGGGAGAAAATATTTAAAATCATATAGCTAAGAAAGGGTTAATATCCAAACTATATAAAGACTGATACTACTCAATAGCATAAAATAAAAAAATATCTGATTAAAAAACTGTAAGATCTGAGTAGACATTTTTTTCCCTGAAGAAGACTTACAGATGACCGACAGACATATTAAAATATACTCAATATCACTGGTCATCCGGGAAATGCAAATCAAAACCACAATGAGGTTATCTCCTTACACCTGTTAGACTGGCTATTATCAAAAAGACTAGAAATAACAAGTGTTGGTGAGTATGTGGAGAAAAGGAACCCTTGTGGGCTGTTGGTGGGAATGTAAATTGGTGTATCCACTCTGGCAAACAGTATGGAGTTTTCAAAAAATTGAAAACAGAACTACTATATAATCCAGCAATTACACTTCTAGATATTTATCTGAAGCAGATAAATATTTGAAAAGATATCTGTATCCCCATGCTCATTGCAGCATTATTTACAACAGCCAAGCTATGCAAACAACCTCACTATACATCTATAGAATAAATGGATAAAGAAATCGTGGCATGTATACGATGGAATATTATTTATTCTTTAGAAAATAAAATCTTGTCATCTGTGACAACATGGATAGATCTAGGGGTATAATGCTAAATAAGTCAGACAGAGAAAGACAAATACCACATCATCACTCTTACATGTGGAATCCAAAAACAAACAAATCCATGCTCATATATATATATATATATATATATACACACACATATATATATATACATATATATATATATATATATATATACACACACACACACACACACACACACACACACACACACATACAGGGAACAGAGTGGTGGTTGCCAGAGAGTCGGCAGTGGTGGG
The DNA here is from genome assembly GCF_014898765.1 of Herpailurus yagouaroundi. Lineage (NCBI taxonomy): Eukaryota > Metazoa > Chordata > Mammalia > Carnivora > Felidae > Herpailurus > Herpailurus yagouaroundi. Next base: position 2,029,122 of record NW_024412440.1, on the reverse strand, counting down.
GTAGGGGAGAGGCATGGTAGGACAAATGGGTGATGGGTCTAAAGGCAAAAAGAAAAACAAATTAAATAAAAACGAGATATTAACAGGTAAAGAAAAAAATCTTTACAATGTACTTTACGGCTTTCTTGCCAACGAACATTCTCATATAAATGAAAAAATGTGTAACAAAACTAAAATTTCGATGGAAAAAATTCATATCGATTTTTAATATACTTTTAACTCCTTAATTTAAGGAATTGATAAAAATTGTTTAATAATATTTAACTAGAAAATCAAATCTTTTTGTTTTTGTATTATTTTTTTAGTGTAAGTTCTATGCTCAATATGGGGCTCGAATTCATGGCCTAAGATCAAGAGTAGCACACTCTCCTGACTGAGCCAGACAGGCGCCTCAAAAAATGTTGAAATATTTAAGTTACAATTGGTTAACTCTGTCCAGTAAGGAGTAGTTACACAAATAAATTTAAAACTCAAGACAGTACTGAAGCCAAAGAACTCCAAAGACAAGGAGACATAAAAATACCAAGAAAAATGAAATCATACAATTATTTGACATAGAAATCACATTTCTAGTATCTCTGCCAAGGTAAGTTTGAAAAAAAAAATTCTTTCATTCCAGAAAGAACCAATAAAACAAAAAAACAAAATATAATGAAATAGTTATGCATTGAAGAGGGAATAAATAGGAATGAATGAAGAGGGGCAAAGAAGAAAGCAAAGCTTCTATACATGTACCTTGTTTTATTACCTATACTTTGAAAGAATGTAAGTAGTTTACATATTTTAGAAAGCAATATTATAGGAAAAAGAAAAAAAATTCTAAAACTTGAAGATGAACCGGGACTAGATTTATATCAAGTTGGCAACATAACCAATTATAACAAATGATTTTGAAACATGTTTATAGTGACTATAAAGCTTAGCAGAGTACAAATAGATATTCAAAGAAATGTTAAACATCATTCATGAGTCTTATTTTAGTATCATTTTTATTGCCATTTGAAATTATCAAATGTATATTATAGCATAAAACAAGCAAGAAAATATGGTGTTTTAAGATCCAAGATTTTTAGCATAATAAACAAAAACCAGAGCTAAAAATGTTCAAAGTTTAAGTAAATCACTGTAATCTTAAAATTCAAATGACTTTATCTTTTAGAAATAAATGTATTTCTTAGCTCTCCACTGAAATAGCTGGAAAATGATATTCTACAAAAAAAAAAAAAAAAAAAAAAAAAAAAAGTTTGTGTCCCGAACACCCAGATTGTGGTTTCTAAATGCCATTTTTCCTGAAAGAAATGGAGTTAGAAAATGGAAGATTTCAGATATCAGGCTGAAAAATGCACATAGAATCAAGGAATCTTGTAGCAGAAAGCAAGACGCTACTGGGATTATGTTCAAAAGGGCAGAGGAATAAACTTGAGGAAACTCTCACTATCCAAGAATGGAACAATTTGAGCATGAAATGAATAATAATTCACTTATTTAAATATGTAAAATATATAAAATCCATTTGGAATTCTAGAGAATCAGTATCTTATTCTCAAAATTAATAAGGGAAAATTAAGCCTATATTCTCTTTTTTTCTAAACTAATGATAAGTGGGGGAAAAAACTCCTCTTCATGATAAATACAAAAAGATATCTTTTAAATGAATAATAGAGCTAGTCAGCCATTGTAAGTGGATGATGCAACAATCAAGTGAAAGATTAATGAGAAATTTTATAATGGCGGAATCACACTGACAAGACCTTTACGTGGTGATCAGTCATTAATGCAGGGAGAATACAGATAATCACCTGTGAATTATTTTTTATAAATAAATCCTCTTATCTAAGAAAGTCTCCAGAGCTAATTATACATGCATTTTTTTTTAAATGAGAAGAGTAACAAATTTCAGGATTCAATTATGAAGCAATCACATATATACAGGAAGTATCTGTAATAGTGATTCAGTGTCTTCAACAAATGTATGACATGTTAAAAAAAAAGACAATTGGTACAGATTAAGAAGTTTTAAGAGACATAACATACAAATACACTTTGTGGGTCTTGTTTTGGTTCCCCTATTTGGATTAATTAACTGTAGAAAGACATTTTAGTCAGCTAGAAAGTTTTGAATATGGAATAGGCATTAAAATATGTAAAAGTATTGTTTTTTGTTAGATTGGATAAAGTCATTGAGATTATTATAAAACAAAACCAAAAACTCAGACATTTGTGAAATATATTCAATTACTTACTTGTAAAATTAAAAAAATAAAAAACTATCTGGAATATGTTGGAAATTACTCCAAATAGAAAAAATGAAAACAAACCAAACAAACAAAAAACAAAAGCAGAAGAACATAGATTAAAAAGTAAAGACTAGAAAGATGTTTATAATTCTTAAAGTTGGGTGAGAGATGTATGGGGTTCATAATTCTTTCTGCTCTTAGATAAAGTAAAATTTCCATTTAAAAAAGAAAAACTGAAGAAAGACACAGTACCACATAAAGAAGCAATCATTTGACTGACAGTAGGTTTTACAACTGTACTAATAATGGCCAGAAGATAATGGAATAATATTTTCAAAGTGCTGATGAAAAAAAAAAAAAAAGCTGTCAATCTCAGATTGCCTGATCTTTTACATACCAATCAAAATTGAACATGATATAAAAGGACATCCCATTCAAAGACTAGGACTTTACTAATAAGTGAATGTGAGGATTTTTGTGTAAGATGTGTTGAAAAATAGTGGTTAATTATATTTTTAAATGTCTTGAAAATCTCTATCAACTAGGTGACAATTGTGATATGTCAACTGGTAAAAATGAGAAATAGACAATAACTACAGAGGAAGAGACCTAGTTAATGCAAAAGCATGGCATGCATGGGCAGTACAAATATGTATTCATAACTAGATTATAGGATGCCAGGAAGTATGTGGTAAGGGCTAAGACTGCCAGAGAAACTGTCAATCACAACATGTAGTGCCTTGTCTTCCTATAGAATTTGAAAATACTGCATAGAAACAGAATATTTTTCAAAGGTAATTAGAGAGATTATTACTAAAGTCAAGGTTACATTAGAAGAGGATCCCTCTGTTAGTAGTAATATGCATATTAGATTTTGAGGAGAAAAGATTGAACTTGAGGGGAAAAAGATAGGAAACAAAATAGGAGATTATTTCATAATTAAAAATATTACAAAATCTGCAATTAAAGTAACCAAAATGTTGATAAAGATAAAAAGACAGATTTAGAAAATATTTAGGAGGTGAGTCTGAAGAATTTGGGTAATGTTTGGTTCGGAGTGTGGATGAAGTATAAAGATACAGGACTCACTCCAGGTGTCTGTCTGGGTGTTTTAGGGGACAACCATGCTGTTCTTTGAAATGAGATATACAGAATATACAATTTTAATAGCAGAAGCAAATGTAATACATTTAGCTGCATATTGTTGAGTTGGTGGTAACCTTGTGGCATTCAGGTACAAATAACCGCTGAGAATTTAATATATCTGGTGTAAAAATGAATATATTGTTCTGGAGCTTAGGAGTGAAAAGGGTAATATTTTAGGAGCTACTGTATTTATGACAGTGGATAAATATCTTCCAGCTGGAATGAGAAAAGAAGATTAATGAGTCCTGAAAAAATGGGTATTTGTAAGCTGAAAATATACAGGGGAACATTTAGTGAATGCTAGGATATTTGCAAAGATGTTATGAAAGAAACGAGGGGGTGTAGTCACGTATGAGTTAGAGCTTTTTCAAAGATACACATTTAAATTTTAAAAAGTTTTCTAAATTACTAAATAACATTAGAAGAGCCTTTTCCAGAAGAATTCTAATGTAATAGAAAGCACACATAAAATTTAAGTATGGAAGGACATAAGTGGCATAATCTCCTCCTATAGTTTTGGGGGGTGGAGGCTAAAAGGAAAGGCAGGTTTTGTTTTCTTGTTTTTGTCTTCTTGTGGAAAAGCTAAGGAAAGCACATCTAAACAAAATGATAGATATGCTTTTGAAAAAATAAATACTAGATGTTGCAAATTCAGGGAAGAGGGAGGACCAAATAATTAAATGTGTAATTTCTGGTCAGACATGACAGGAGATTGGATCAACACTTAGGTGGGAAAATTAAACTTGAACTGTAATAGCACATCTAGTTCTCAGAGAATGCAGAAAGAAATGAAGTAAGAGCAAACATAGAGGTGTATTTAGAGATATGAGCAAGCGTGGAGAGTGAATGAATTTTTCTATAGAGAGCTAAGATACAGGCTACAAATGTACAGCTCAGAAATAGAGTTATTATTAAGCACTAAACAAACCACTGAAGTTAAGAAGCATGAACGTGTTTTTTCTTCTGCCCCACTTTGTCAATCCCTGATCCAAGGCAAGCGGTTTGTAGCTTGGAAACAAAGAATAGGAGTGCCAGGGTGGCTCAGTCAGTTAAGCTTCTGACTCTTGATTTCATCTCAGGTCATTATATGATGGTTTGTGAGATCAAGCCCTGTGTTTTGCTCTGCGCTGACAGTGCAGAGCCTGCTTGGGATTATCTCTCCCTCTCTCTGCCCCTCTCTAGTACACACATACTCTCTCTCAAAATAAACAAACAAACAAGTAAGAGGAAAGGGATGATGTATTGAGGAAGATGTCAAAAGAGTGGCTATAGGGATTTACCTTTGATTAGAGAGTTAAATAGATGAGTAGCATAAAGCTGAAAGGGTGAAGGTCATAGTTACACAAGGTATCATATGGAACTCACAAAAAATTCATAATAGGAGTTTAATAAATATTTTAATATTATTTTTAGAATTTTTAGAATAGCACTGATTCTACCTTTTTGTAATGGTTTCCTATAGCTACCATAACAAACTGGCTCAAATTGGCAATGTGGCAAACTTCAGAATGACAGAAGTGTATTCTCATAGTTCTGGACACCAGAAGTCCAAAATTAAACTCAGCAGATCCATGCTCTAGGAGATAATCCTTTGTGTCTTCCAGCTTTTGGTAGCTCCTTTTTCGGCTTATTGCATGACTCCAATTTCTGTCTCATTTTCACATGGCTTTCATTACTGTGTCTTTGGGTCTTCTTTTCTGTTTCCTCTAAGGACACCTGCTATTAAATTTAGGGTTCACTCTAATCCAGAGTCACCTCATTTTATAATCTTTAAATACAAGTGGAAAGACCCTAATTCCAAAAAGGTCATATTCTGGGATTGTGAGTTGATATATCTTTTTTGAGGGGGTACACAATTCAACCCCTTACCCTAGGTATCTTTAAGTTAAGTTTGTGGATGTGTGGCCTTCCCTCAAAGGAAGAAGTATACTTGAGGAAAGTTAATGCAATTCAGGTTAGGATTTAGAGGTGGAAGGAGGATTCTGTGAAGTGGTTAAATATCTAAAACCATGTGTGGTCACACAGGAAAGTGGTGATATGAATATAGGCATACAAAATTCAGGGCACAGTAACAAGTAGAAATGTAAGGGAAAAAAAAAAAAAAACAGGTGACTGGAGTGGATTGGAAGATGTTTGCATTTCGGGAAGTGGCCAATGGCAATAGGGAAGAGTATCCTAGAAGGACTCACCTAGATATTATCTAGTTTCTGAAACTTTTCACAGAATTCAAAGGGAATGTTGTTGAGAAGTTTTCTGGCACATTTGAAAATAATTCTCCTGAAATTTTTAACCAGATCTTTCCCAAGAGATATTTCTAAAGTTACAAATGGTAGAATAGGTTTTCTCTTGTTAGATTATTGCTAGTAGGTTCAGGGCTCTAAATAGAGAAGAATAGCCATGATGTCATCACTTTCTTTACGTAAAGTCAAGATAAGAAAACTTTGAATATAAATAATAAATTATTAATAAATAATTGTACAAATGTTGCAATATTTTGTTTAGTTGGAAACTACCAATTTGACATAATTGCAGGTTTTGTTAATTTGTTTCCTTGTGCATCTTATCTGAAGTACACAAAGCAGTTGCCCTATCATTAATGAGGACATTTGTGACAGGCAGAGCTGTGTTTCAACAGATTAGGCTACCACACCAGAGCACTGTATTTTACAATCTTTCTTTGTTCAGTTAAAAAAAAACTACTTCTGATTGAAAACTTGGAATTTATTTCCAGTGAATTTCCTGTACGTATTTGAAAGTTTGAAAGAAGGAATATTAACACAGAGTTCCTGAATGATATGTGAAAAATGTTAAACATTAAATAAAAATTAAATTAACTTTCATATGGGTAATTTCTTCCTTGTATTTTCATCTCAAAGTCAATAGAGAATTTATTTTTAGTAATGAGATTTCTAAACTTCTTCATGTTTTTAATACACTCTCCCAATTTTAAATAATTTATTTTAAAAAATCACTAAGTCATTCTAAAATTAAGCATTCTTCTGAACTCTGCCATAAAACTTTTATCTCATGGTTCTTATATATGAATCCTAAATTGTGTCTGATGACATTTTCTACACAGACTAATAATATATTGTTTTACAGTAGCAATGATTATTTAATTCTCTTGCATTGTTTATTACTTCCAAATCTTTTCGAAAGCATTCAATGCATGATGTATAGAAAAGTAGTCCTATTTATAAATCAGGGGAAAATGTATATATCCAATGGTGAAAGTCATCTTTTTATGCAAGTATATTTTCACAAAAATTCAAAAAAGAACTAGTAATCAACAATATCATAAAATATAGATACTATAGTTATCTGTAGTTCTATGGTGCCCAACCACAGTGCTTCATAAATGCCAGTTACTGTTCCTAGATAAGGGTTGATTTATACGACTATTCATTAACTAGTAACTTATTAATTAATTTACTTATTAATTCCCTCATAAATTCTTCACTAACTTGCAAGTGCCAAAGAGATCTTAGATACTAATTAAGACACTAAGATTACAAACATGGATGACGTATAGCTTCTTCAGTTAGTCTGGGTGAAATGTCTTTTCTTATTAGGATTTAAAGTGAATTTTTAAAATTTTGTTTATATTGAGAGAAATAGAGAGTGAGAACATGGTGGAGAGGCAGAGAGAGAGAGGAAGATAGAGAATCCAAGCAGGCTCTTCACTGTCAGCCTGGAGCCTGACACTGGGCTTGATCTCACAAACTGCAAGATCATAATCCAAGCTGAGAGGTCGAGTCAGACGCTTACCAGCTGAGCCACGTAGGTGCCCCTAAAGTGAATTTTATTAGTTACTGATACTATACACTGATATGTTGATTCACATAGCATACAGCCTCTATTTTTGTTTATTGAATCCATATAGCATCTTACTGGATGTATATCATATAAAAAGATATAAAGAATCCTGGATAGTGACTCTTAGTGACGTATAACCAGGGCTGGCAAATAGTTTAAAGTAATGAGTATGTATTTACTTCTGTATAAAAAGTAATATCAATTAGACTTAAAAATCAATATAGTATGGATATTTGAGAAACATTTTTATTTCTCATTTTTAACCTATATTTCTTTATTTTTTGAAGACTTTGTATGGAAGGTACAGAAAAGTATATAAATTATATTCTTAAGTTAAAATGGCATAACTCTGTCTGCTTAGGTTTATCTGATTTAGGTATCCTAAAATATTTTCTACAGTTTTCAGGAATGACACAACACTTATTAGTAGTTATTGCCTTTTGGAAGAGAAAGTAGGGTAGAATAAGTGGTGTTCCTTTTAAAAAATAATTTAAAAATAATTTTTAAGTTAATTAAATGATAGATGAACAGTATATTTTTATTGAGAAGCCTAACAAAGTTGGTTAATGCCTTAAAGAATTCAAATATCCCCTTTGTGTTGGAAAGAGTATAAAATTTTAGTACATATGCCAACATATATGTCGTTCTAGAGATCCTTATTTCACTAGGTATTTTAGCTTGTTTTTAAAAAAATACGATTAAGATACATTGGAATAAATGATAATTACCATAGGAATTTTGATTTCTTTTCTTGGCAAGCTTTGAAAAATCTTTCCAAGCTCTGAAGAAGTTCTGATTTCTTGTGTACAGCAGTACTAGAAAATATTGGTTATTAAACCTCTTTTTAACTTAACAGGATGATTCATTACCTTATTTGAAAAGTAACTGTTGAGTAGCTATTATGGGCTAGGGATACTCTTTAATATCTGAAACTTTCAATTTAAAGATACTTAATTGAGACTGAATATTGCAGTTTAAAACATTAATGCCTCTTCACACACACACACACACACACACACACACACACTCACTCACAGGGGAGTCTTGTTTGGGATCTTGTTCATCAATATATCCCTCCTTCTTTTGGGCTTCAAAATATTTCCTCTAAATTACTCTCCCTGAGTCTATAAACAGCAAATTTCAGCTGTGCTTTGAGCCTGATTTGGTCACTTTTATTGTTTCTTGCAACCTAGGTAAGCAGCAGAGCTGTTCACATAGAACATTTACTCTTCCCTATTTCCCAGTCCCCTATCAGTTCATCAGAACTTCCCAGTGTATTCTACAGACACATTCTACATGTCTTTCAAAAGGTGACACGTTTCACCTTTGGGCCAATGCGTAGAACAGACAGCGAAGAAGTTTGCGGGTAAATTGTTCCCTGCCAGCAATGGTGCCACCCCATAACAGCCTACATTGACTTGGAAGTGACTCTGTGGATCAGGGCCTGCCATCCCAAACCCCATCACTGATACATGCTAGACATGGGAAAACCAAGCCAATCTTTGTGGTATTAAGCAACCGAAGCTGCAAGATTAATTTGTTAGTGGAGCTTAATAGAATTTATCCTAAAACACCAGTGATCCATTACTTTTCTATCCAGCGATATTCTTTTGTTGTTGTTATTGTTGTTGCTGTTGTTTGATTTGAATAAAATCTTGATTTTATTATTCACCTAGTCCAGGAAAGATACTTAATATCCTTGCTTCTCAGCAGTCTCTTCTGTAAACTGCTAATTTTAGTCACTAAACTATACCTTTGTTGTAAAAATAAAGGTTAAAGAGATGTTCTTTTCTTGCTTCTTTTCCTTCAATAACCTGGCTTCTGTATTATTTAAGTCTCCTAGGGTGCCTAACCTTTTTATTTGTTCTTGTTTCCTTGAGTGACTCATCTGCTCTTACTCAGCTACAGAAAAAAACAGCACCAAATCTCTACTCTCAGAATCTCCCTTTCCTTAGCACATATATTTTATTCCCTGAAAGCTCTCATTTCTTTTCGTAACGTCAATGAACATTTCTATGATCATAGTCCTGTATTTATCCAGCCAAAAGGTCTCTTCTTAACTCCGTACTTCTTTTCTAACTTCCTGCTAGATGTTATCTCGTATGTCATAAGCTCAGCATGTCCAAACATTTTACTTCACCGTGTCTCTCTAGGTAACATTTTCCTTCATGGTTCTTGTTAGCATACCTATTCTTAGTTTGAATTATTTAAAATGTTCTCTTCCACCAACTGATTACAAATTATTAAATCATAGTGCTATTATTTTACAGTTATTCTCTTCTTTTGATAAATTTACATTGGTTCAGGCTCTATTAGGCTTACACACATGGTTCCACATTGTGTACAGAATAAAGTTTAAAAAATATGTATAGGCGCTCCTGGATGGCTTAGTCAGTTAAGCAACCGACTTTGTCTCAGGTCATCAGCTTGTGCTTGGTGAATTCAAGCCCCATGTCAGGCTCTGTGCTGACAGCTCAGAACCTGGAGCCTGCTCGGATTCTGTGTCTCCCTTTCTCTCTGCCCCATCCCCACTCTTGCTCTGTCTCTCTCACTCAAAAATAAATAAACATTTAAAAAATATGCATATACACACATACCCACACACACTTTTTAGTACTATTCTTTCTCAATAGAACCCCAAATCCTATTTCCAATTCTGCACTTTAGCCACATAATTGTATTTCCCTATTTCGTGAACATAGCACTAGAAAAGTGTGAGAATAAGATCATAGAACTTTGATTTTTCTCAATTTCCTCTCTCCAACTGTATCTGAATATAAATAAACTCCCTGTCAGCTATGTACTCTAGAAAGATTATTTCATCCAATAGAAAGTAATCTCTTCCTGACCTCCTACAGAATTTGGTTCTTGCCTTATAGCACCATCACGGTGTGCTTTACACTTTAGTAATTGAAATGTTTATGGATTCTCTATTAATACATGGCTTATAGAGAACAGCAAGAAATGCCTTAATCTTCTTCTATTTCTCATAATAACTAGAACCGTCTGGAAACACTTAGTAATGCTATAAAATTGGAGTCAACATCTTTGTTAGATTATCTGTAGAAATTAACATATAATTCATTTATAATAATTATGTGAGCTAGGCCTATAATCTGTTTAGATTTCATCTATAAATTTTATGTGGGGGAAGATGCATGGATGTATATTTACAATCCCCACCCATGCCAATAGAATAGCTAATGCTGTTTTTGAAAACGAGTTATATTAGAACATTATACAACATAAAAATAATTTATTTTTATATTTGGAAAGTCTGCCTCTATTTTATTAGCATACTTCTGTGCATGTCTACTATTTAGCTGGAGCATATAGCCGCCTTGGTAATATGCTACACCAAAACAAATGACACAGTATGAATTAAAAATTAGGGATGCCTGGGTGGCTCAGTTGGCTGAGCATCCAGCTTCAGCTCAGGTCATGATCTCATGGATTGTGGGTTCAAGCCCTGTGTCTAGCCATATGCACTGGAAGCTTGGAGCCTGTAGTCTGCTTCAGATTCTGTGTCTCCCTCTCTCTCTCTCTCTGCCCCTCCCCTGCTTATCTCCCCCCACCCTAACTCTGTGTCTCAAAAATAAATAAACATTAACAAAATTAAAGTTTATAAAAAACTTAAAGCTACTGTGAAAACTACTACACACTCATGCATTAGAATCAAAAGGGCTGGCAATAACAAATGTTAGCAAGGAGATTTCTATTCAGGGCGTATGTGTAGGCATTTCATATAAGGAATTGCTATTTTGCATATAAACTCTAGCTCTAGTTGTAGAATGATTTTGTTTGTTGAATCTACTGATAAAAACCAGGATTTATATTCTGCATGTACTTGGCATTCTTCTAGTAATTCAGTTTTACCCTACCCTATGCAAAATATTTCATAACATATTAGAATGGACAATAATATATAATGGAATACAATAACATAATAAATATAATAATAAATATAAAGGGTAGGGCGCCTGGGTGGCTCAGTTGGTTAAGCATCTGACTTCGGCTCAGGTCGTGATCTCATGGTTCGTGAGTTCGAGTTCCGTGTCGGGCTCTGTGCTGACAGCTCATAGCCTGGAGCATGCTTTGGATTCTGTGTCTCTCTCTCTCTGTCTGCCCCTCCCCGACTCATGCTCTGTCTCTGTCTCTCAAAAATAAATAAATGTTAAACAAAATTAAAAAAATATATAAAGGGTATAATAATATCAATAAGCCAATCCTTTAGCAATAGTTTGGAAGCACTCCTCAGAACCACAGAACACCTGTCTAGCAGGGACTTGGAAATAATTATCGGAGACAGAGAAGCCTGACATGTACCTAGAAGAATTGCTCACCTTTAAAAGAATTCATAGTCAGAGACCTCTTTTTTTTAGCAAATCCAGGTTTCTCAATCCTTGTCTCTCTTACCCCAGAGATGACAATGATTGAAATCTGTGTAATAGACCGGGTTAAGGTAGTGAAGAATTACAACAGATCCTAAAAGAAAAATTACTATGCGTAGTCCCACTTATCCATTTGTTAATTTTGGTGGAAGACCATGCTCTTCCATGTGAAAAGGCACTTCTACTTCCTGGCAAAAATCCAATATCACTGCACATATATGATATATGATAAACAAGCTGTAGGAGTCTCAGCACACAAAGACATATGTGATCTCATTTTATGTGTGGTTTTGCACGATGTGGTAGAATTAGTTGGAATTGAACTGCAATAGCTTTGGGGAATATGCTGGAAGGTGATGAGGAGAAAAAACCATGCTAGGGTTTTTCAAATCTTGAAGTAATTTGTACTGCCATCCACTATTCTTATTTAGAGCTTGCTGATGTGATAGATGGCCCAATTTCTTTCTATTTATTTATATTTTAATTATAGGCATTCTTTTGAAGGATAACATGTGCTCTGAATGGTGCTCTGTTTTAGTCCAAATACCCATCTTACTATGAAGGGTTCGGGTTAGTGACACTCAATTGTATATGATGGCCCACTTTTAAAATGGGTCACTTGATTTCCAGAATCAGGAGCTCTGACGATCTGGAAGTTTTGTGATTGTTGGTAGGAATACTATCAGCTGGACGTTTCAGGCTTATGTTGTTAGAAGAATAGAAAAAAGAGAGAGCTATGGTATACTCTGAATTCAAAGGATTTATAAGCAGAGGCCAATCTGTTTTATGTAACATCATCTTCATTTACTATTGTGCTGCCATTACCATAATGAAAGGTAATGGAAAAGTATTTAAATTATATGCATAATGGGCTGCTCAGAATTCATGAAGATAGAGGCTAAGTTTTCTTCACTAGATCAGGGAAGCTGAAATAGCCAAATACAGGAAAAAGGCAAGAGAACCTGGAGGTAGTAAAGAAGGAGGGAAGTAATAAGATCACTGGCACTGTGGAAAATGTGGTTGTGGGCTCATATTTTATGTTAGTTTTCTTCCTGTTACTAGTGAGTGTGGTACTTAGAATTTTCAAGCCATATCCATTGCCATTTTTTACTTTTCCTAAACAGTATTCAAAGTGCTAGCGTCTCTACCATTTAATTTGCAGAACAAAATTGGCAAGAATATTGGAACTGAAAGAAATTACAAAAATACAATGACAAATGGTCATCACTAGTTCACAGGTTGCAAACCAGCAAGATACACTCAAACTAATGGAATCGCTATGATAAATGAACACAAGTTGACATTGCCATGTGATATTGGACTCTAAGACTTAAAAGGTCACTTCAAGGGACTCTAAAATATCTGTAACTTCCTGATTGAAAAACTGAATATAACTTTTGTGTTGCAATAGGGATAACTCCATAAACTCAAGACAGCTGTGTATAGAAATACAATCTAGGTGATATTAATAACACTGCCAGAATAAATAATATTCTTCATTTAGAAGTATAATTTAAGAAAAGAGAAAATGAGAGTGATTATTCTCAGAATTGCTATTCTTTGTTAGGAAGTCACTTGTATATACTAACATGTAAACAATTCTTGCACATAATTGCCTCTGCTCAGTAATTCCCTTTCAACCTCATATATACAGGCACTGAACTTTAATTGTTGTAAATGGTATGACCATAACTTTACTTTCAATTCTTGGCAACCTGGCCAGGAAGTTCATGGAATACTGATGAGTAATGCATAAGAAAGTCAGAAAACAGGTAGTAAAGCAATTGTGAGTTTTCCTACTCATTATTTCCTGGAGGACAGGGATTATATTGTTTACTTATATTATCTACATTTCTGAGCACTTGTCAGTTGACTTATGGTAATGATATTATACTTCAGTGAAAACATGGGAAATAGAACAAGTAATATAGGAGACTTACTTTTTTAACATCTGTCAATTTCCATAATGGAAGATTAGGGCTAGAGGTCAGGAAATGACTGAATTTGGGAGAAAATATATGGAGAGATAGGAAGAAAAACAAGTGCTATTGGATGCTTCCTAGTGTGTATCTCAGCATAATTTTAGCAGTTGACTTAAAAAATATGATTGTAGGGCACCTGGATGGTTCAGTCAGACTTGGTTTTGGCTTAGGTCATGATCCCAGGGATGTGGGATCGAACGCTGGTCGGACTCCACATGGAGCATGGAGCCTGCATTCTCTCTCTTCCTTGATCTCTGCCCTTCCTCTGCTTCCATGGTCTGTCTGTCTGTTGTCTGTCTGTCCTTCTCTCTCTCTCTCAAAACAAAACAATCAAAACACCGTTGTTTATAATTACTGTTGTATGATGCTTTCCAACACAATATATTCTGTATAAAAATATCCTGATACAGAAGAGAATCCCCTCAAATAATTTTAGACTAATGGACAAACACAGGAAGAAAAGAGAGGATGAAAAGCAGAAAGAAATGAAACTGAGGGAAGCAACTATGAAAAAATTATCAGAGAAAATTCCACTGAGGAAGAAAAAAAGAAGGGGGAAAATGAGTAGTTGAACAGCTTAGACTACATGTGATTTCATATAATATATTCACTGTCATATATTAAATATATTAACATGAAGTTATGTACATACACTCTCAGAGAGAGGAGGAGAGATAAATGAGAGAGCAAGAGAGAGAATCATTTTATTTTATTTATTTATTTATTTATTTATTTATTTATTTATTTATTTTTAACGTTTATTTATTTTTGAGACAGAGAGAGACAGAGCATGAACAGGGGAGGGGCAGAGAGAGAGGGAGATACGGAATCTGAAACAGGCTCCAGGCTCTGAGCTGTCAGCACAGAGACCGACGTGGGGCTCGAACTCACGGACCGTGAGATCATGACCTGAGCGAAGTCGGACGCTTAACTGACCAAGCCACCCAGGCGCCCCAGAGAGAGAGAATCATTTTAAATATTGGGACTAGGGAACAGGAATATTTGATCTAATTCGGAATAAATCAGTATTGATGTTGGATTGTGACAGACTTGTACACTAAAGGTAGAATTATCACATTTTTTTAAATCTCACCTGCAGATTTTCATTTCATCTGCCATTTTATTTTAAATTTCCAGAAAAACAAGTTTATATTTTCCAAGATGAGTTTGTTGCATGGCAGTTATGTGTGTTTTGTATTATGGTAGATATGGCAGAATTGGGTGTCTTGGGTTGAGAAAATCTTTCACTGTTGACTCCTAATCTTAATTAGTTACCTGCTCCACTTGCTTATTCCTACACTATCTTTTCCACTCCGTTGCCTTGTAGTGACAAGCAGTGATGCTACATGCCTGCCCAGGGCTCTACTTGTCAAATTGAAGTCACAGAAAGCATAGCACCTTGTTTTGGATAGAGCTGGATAAGATAAATCTTGTTTTCCTCTTCTTTCTGTTAACAGCTAGCTTCTTTTGTGAAAAAAAAAAAAATGGCCTTTTCAAACTGAATACATAAGATCTAGAAGGTTGGAACTGCAGAGGGCCAGCTTGCAAAGCCTAAAGCCAAATAAATTACTGAGCTATTGTGGTGTAACAGCACGTTGGGAACATAGGGACTTTTTCACCTCTTTTATTGGATTTAGGTCAAAGAAGGATCAAGTGAAACTATAGCTCTCCTGGGAGTAAAAGGACGGATGGCTATAAGTGGTTTCTGGTGTTGGCACTGATCTGACCTTAACAATCTTTGTTAAAATAATAGCCACCTTAAAATGCACATCTATTAATTGATTAAAAGTATAATGATGAAGAAAAAGTATTATTCACATGTAAAAATAGTTGTAGTACCTGAACTTCTGTAAGATTACAAAATATGTAATAGTCAAGTAGCTATTTGAATATTATTTATTGCTATGTAATGTTAACTTTTATGATACATATTTTTTAATGTTATGATATATACAATGTGGAATTTTCAGTTCAGTTGTCTGAGCTTTATTCTTTTTTTTTTTTTTACGTTTATTTTTGAGACAGAGAGAGAGCATGAACGGGGGAGGGGCAGACAGAGAGGGAGACACAGAACCGGAAGCAGGCTCCAGACTCTGAGCCATCAGCCCAGAGCCCCACGCGGGGCTCGAACTCACGGTCTGTGAGATCATGACCTGAGCTAAAGTCAGACGCCCAACCGACCGAGCCACCCACGCGCCCCTGAGCTTTATTCTTAATATTGGGGCGTGAATGATGGCATTGAGAGGCATAGATACATTTTACAGGTAACACAGTATATTCACATGCTGTCTTAATTATAATAATAAAGGTGGCACAAGACTGTGGCTGAGGCGTTTCAGAGAGCTTGTTCAACGTTCACAGTTACAAAGTAAGTGTTTAACAAGGACCCACATCATGAGAATCTCTTTCTTCTTCAAACCATTGTCTTTAAATAGGACTAGTATCATTTATCACATTTTTAGTTATTCTTGAGTTTTTTTCAAATAATCTACTTTGGGAATCATATATATTATTATATATATTTACACACATTAAATCCATTTGGTCATTAACAAATATTTCTTAAATACATACTATGTGAGAGCTGCCAATGCCTGGCAGAGAAGTGTTAGCAAAGAAAAGGAAAGGGCACTGCTATCATGTAGCAAAAAAAGTATATAGAAATAAATATAATAAACAGAAGAGTGACTTTGGTGAAAGGTATAGTGAATTGCAAGATGCTATAGGAGTATAGAAAAGATGTATGACCTAGTCCGGAAGGTGTAAGATTTCCAGAGAAATAAATTTTGATTTGTGACCTAAAAGTATTAGACATTACTAGAGTAGTGGGTGGGAACGTTGTTCACTCAAATGGGAGAGCACATGTGGGGAAATCTGGGAGAAAGCACAATACAATGTAAGAACTGAAGGTAAATCCACTCTATCTGGAGAGTAGAAAGAAAGGAGAGGTGAAGGGGAGATCTAAAGGGGTGAGTTCCCTCAGAGTCACAGAGACAGGGGTGCCTGGGTGGCTCAGTCGGTTAACCATTGGACTCTTGGTTTAGGCTCAGGTCATGATCTCCCAGTTTTGTGAGTTTGAGCCCCATGTCAGGCTCTGCACTGGCAACACTGAGCCTGCTTGGGATTCTCTGTCCCTCCCTCTCTCTCTGCCCCTACCCCACTTGCACTGTCTCTGTCAAAATAAGTAAACTTAAAACAAAAGATTCACAGAGCCAAAACCACAGAAGAGCTTTCAGTCAGTATCTGATAAGAGACTTAACAGTGGTGGCTGGAATTTGTTTGGGCTAGAAGTGGCTCACAGATGGCTCACACGTGTGCGTCTCTTTCCAATTGCACATTCACATTGTCAGCTTGAGATCAGCCATTGTGGGGGTATTCACACAGCAGAAATCACCACAGGACCACTCTTAGGATACTTCTGAAAGAGAATGACTGTACAATGTACAGTGAGAAAGGATGTGAGAAGGCTCATTAAATGTTTATTGCAGTAACTCAGGTGAGATGTAACTTAAATTTAGATTAGGAAATTGACAGTGAGAATCAGTATAAATTCTTTTAAGTATTTAGGAATTTGAAATAGGATTTGTTGATTGATTGGAGTTGCGAAGTGAATGAGAGAAAGCGGCAAAGAACAGAGACCACATTTCTGCCGTGAACAATTTGGTGCAAAGTCCCTTTTGAGAAGGCCATAAAAATATCTTACCACAAACTGGAAAGATATTTACTCCTGGATATTGGCTACTGAATATCCATTTGCTACTGGATAATTGTGTAACTGTTCCTATTTTGTCTAATATAGATTGCTCTAGCAAACGTGAATTTTCTTTTCAACTCTAATCTGTGGAGTGGGCAATAATTATTCAAAGTGGGATGCAGAAGGGGATTTTATGAACAAAGAAAATAAATATACCAGTGTTAGTAGCTATAACAAGAGTAAAATTAATACACTTAAAAAAAGGTTGGTGAGATCTTAGGAGACACAGGTCAAGCAAGGAGACAGGCATGGGACTATTAGCGTTCTTTTGGCCACTATAGGGATGGGAGAAAAATACAGAGTTGGAGTTTGATGCAAGAGAGAAACAGCCTGTGGCAGTACAGATTCCCTTGCGTGGAGCTGTCAGAGTTATAATAATTATTTCATGCTGAGGAATAATATTATAAATGGAATAAGTAGTAATTTGAGCTGCTATACTTGGTGAGAACATTTGGAGAGAACTTTGGGAAGATTTTGTGATGAGTAAGGATAAGGACACAAAAGGAAAAATCTGAGCAGTTCTCTTACCGGCTTGATCACAATCAAGGCCAGTAAGTGAGGTCCTAAATATCATGTCATCTCACAAGTTTTGAACATTGATGTTGCTTCTTGCAAAACGGTCTTGCCAGAAAAATCAACTTCGTTTTGCTTAGTGACATGTAGGTATGTAAAAATAGTTTAGCACCTGTAGAGTTACCTTTTTGAAGATCACTCAACTAGTAAGTGATGGAGTCAGCATCAAACCTGAATTTAATTTCCCAATAACCTACAATACCACCCATGAAATTCAAAGTTATTTTTTGAATCTTATTTTAAAGATAATGACATTGTAGGTAATGATGTTCTTAAAACCAGTTTGTTAACAAATTAAATCTTTCTTTTTAACAAAGGAATAACTACCACAAAACTATTTCCCCTTCCATATTAACCTGATCAGAGGACAAAAAAAAAATAATAAAAATTAAAAAAAAAAATAGCAGCTGCCTCTTATAGTTTATAGCCAATTCAATAAAACTATTTTTGAGATTGTACCATGTTCCTTATGGGTTCATGATTCATAAATTCTTTATTATTCGTTAAAGGAAAATAGTAAAACATCAGAATGTATCACAAGCTAGGAATGAGGCACATAAAAGGATAGTTGAAGCTCTTAATTCCATTTCCAGCATTTTAGGTTTTTATGCAGAAAAATTGTGTGAATCATTTTAATTTGAAAAGGTTCTGTTTGTTTTTTGTCCTTTTAGAATATATACAATCACTCAATATACTGCTTGTCAAAACCTGCCAGTATAATTTTGGTATGTTGTACATACAGACACTCAATTTTAAATTAAGGAAAGACTGCTTTTGGATAATTAAACGTAGAAAAGTATTGGTTATGTTTGTGTTTTGTTTTTGCAAGAAGAGGAAAACTAAAGTACAAAGAACATTTGTTCATTAAAAGTGTCTGAAACTTAAGTGAAAAAAAAAAGAATTACTTCCATTCTCCTGGTCAGACTCCAAATTGGGTAATTGCATTTTTGCTTTTCTTACAGTTTCTTTCCAGCTTCCAATGCAGCTGCTCTCCTTCTCTATCCTTATGCTAAACTACAGTCAGGGTGCCTTTGCATAATGTGAGGCAGCAAATTGATTTACTCTCCAGAGAGAGGCGAGGCAAAGAGCAGGAGAAGGGGGATGGACTCTGCTTCTTTCTTCTGATTCTAAAAATTCTATGTAATTTAATTACTACATATTTTGGGGGAAATGGCAATGTGTATGTAGTATTTTCCCTTTGTTATCACGCTTTGTCTCTAGGCACTAGCTGTGGTAAAAAGAAGTAACATAAAACAAAACGTGGTTAAATACAGCTTTAACAAAATGATATATAGTTTAACCACACACACACACACACACACACACACACACACACACACATATAGTTAGATAAATTATAGTGTTCATACACATGCTTCTTAGAAAAGGTTTTAAGTAAATTTTCTTTAGCATGTAGGGGGTCTCTGAGAATTGTGTGACCCTGTAATACATAGACATGATTTTTTATATAGATAAAAGTGGATTAAAAATGTGTCATCTTCAGTCTGCCAAATGATTTATGATGTGGTAACATTCTATAAATATATTAAAGCTGAAGATATGTATACCGATGCCTCAACTAAATATATACGTGCGTGAACCAAAAAATATTTACATGAATTGATAATAGCAATAAAAAAAAACTATTGGGGTGCCTGGGTGAGCAACCGGCTCTTGGTTTTGGCTCAGGTCATCATCTCATGGTCATGGGATTGAGCCCCATGTTAGGCTCCACACTGAGCATGAAGCCTGCTTGGGATTCTCTCTCCTCTCTCTGTCTCTCTCTGTCTCTGTTTCTCTCTCTCTCTTTCTCAAAATATATAAACTTAAAAAAAGCAATAGAAGTAAAAGAATAAATACTACATAATTCCGTTCATAAATGAAGTTCATAGAGACAATATTAATCTAACTTGTCAGAAGGATGAGAGGGTGATTGAGAGCAGGATTGAGGGATTTTCTGAGGCTAATAATTCTCTCTCTCTCTCTCTCTCTCTCTCTCTCTCTCTCTCCACACACACATACACCTGGCTTTTGCTTACATGGCTATATCCACTGTGAGAGAATTTATTCAGCTATACAACTCTGATTTGTGATGCTTTCTATACATATTTTATTAACTAACAATATATTAATAAAAAGATTATTGGCATTTTTAATAATGCCAGCCTATCCATCTGCTAAAATTCTTTGTCTATATTTTAGTGAGTTTTAGTAGTGTTGATAATTGCGTCTTGGGTTCCATGAATTTCTTTAGGGTGACCATGTATTTTCATTTCTGCCTAGACAGCAATTAGCATAGTGGCTAACAGAGGAAAGTACTCAATACTCATTTTTTTAAAACCTTTTTTTATGTTCACTTATTTCCGAGACAGAGAGAGACAGAGCATGAGTGGGGGAGGGGCAGAGAGAGAGGAAGACAGAATCAGAACCAGGCTCCAGGCTCTGAGCTGTCAGCACAGAGCCTGATGCTGGGCTTGAACTCACAAGCTGTGAGATCATGACCTGAGCCGAAGTCGGACGCTCAACCGACTGAGCCACCCAGGTACCCCTCAATATTCATTTTTAAAATGAGGGAGCAAATAAATGAAACTTTGGTATGTATTCCAGGCTCTGATATGTTTAGAATTAGAAAACTAAAAGTGGCTTTTGTTGTTCTACAAACAAGTGTCAGATAAGTAATGAGAGAAGGAAATGATATAAAGGAGCCAATAGCAAGGGGAAGGGAGAGTACCTGAGAAACGAAACCCAGGAAATCTGATGAAACAGAAATCTGGAACCATTTGGTCCAGGAACAGATATTCCAACATACCTCTGAGTTTATCTCTGTGTTTATCAGGTTTCACTTCTATTCTTAATTCTGCTGCTTTAAATAAGGACACATACAAGAAATTTATGATATGCAGGGTTTCATTGTGGTTTCTTTATTTCTGTGTACATATAAGATTGTATTGGATGATATCTAAAAGTATCTTGTTCAAGCCATCATTCAAAATCAAAAAGATAGTTTATGGAAAAACAGTAAATTTTCTCAGAGAATTCTCCCAAGTTAGTAATTTTGTCTACTTTTCCCCCAGTAAGTTCCATTGTGCCCGTATTTCTCCATAAAATTTTTTGTATTATTTTAATGATTGATGTAACCATCTTCATTAATATAAAATAGCTTTAATAAAAAATGTTAATCTGCCTCACTGAACTTCAAATTCCTGGGCAGCAGTCATAGGCCTGTTTTTTTCAGGCCTGTATCTTTTCCTCTTAGCATAGTATTAGGGATATAGAAAGTGCTGATAAAAATGGGTTAACATAGTGATATTTTATGCTAAAATTCACAGTGCTCATGTCTACACAGTTTTAATTATCTATAATTCTGATCCATAAGGTGAGCTTGTTCTATTTATTTGCATTATTAAAAAGTGAGTGTTGTGTCGTCCACAGGATAGTAACAAACATGATCACTTTGGGTAAATATTTCACTTGCTATCAGATGTTGATGCTTATTAACATTCTAATGCAGTCATGTCACTATGAGGAAATGGTAAATATGTAGCTAATTGAAAATGTGCAGAGGGACGCCTGGGTGGCTCAGTCAGTTGAGCATCTGACTTCGGCTCAGGTCATGATCTTACAGTTGTTGAGTTTGAGCCCCGCATCAGACTCTGTGCTGACAGCTCAGAACCTGGAGCCTCCTTCCGATTCTGTGTCTCCCTCTCTCTCTGCTCCTCACCCCACTCATGCTCTGTCTCTCTCTGTCTCTCAAAAATAAGTAAACGTTAAAATAAAAAAAAAAAGAAAATGTGTGGACCCAAAAAACCTTAGCAACTTCTTGTCAAGTGACAAAAGTAAAACAATTTAGTAATGGTTTGATGTCCTTTATTCAAGAGAAAACAATCTATGGATTAGAGGAATACAGTAACCCACATGCAATGGAGCACTCTTCCTGAGTGATGTGGGGAAGAGTGAATTTAATAGAATATGAGAAGAGTCAACATGGAAACAAGCCATGATTGGCTAGGAGGTCAGGGATTTCCTTATAAGGCTCAGCAGGTTCTGTTTCCTAGGGTAAGGTAAGCTATCTAAAGCAGATTTGGAGGATTGTGCTTGGTAGATGTTAGGTTTCTTCAAAAGGTGTTTTCCATAGGTACAGGCTGACTTAGGTGAAGATTTGTGACATGGTCAGGGCAGCTGGGTGGCCCAGTAGTTTAGGCATCCAACTTGGGCTCAGGTCATGATCTCATGGTTGGAGCCCCACATCAGGCTCTGTGCTGACAGCTCAGAGCCTGGAACCTGCTTTGGATTCTGTGTCTCCTTCTCTCTCTGCCCCACCCCTGCTTGTTCTCTGTTTCTTTCTATCTCTCAAAAATGAATAAATGTTAAAAAAAATTTTTTTGTGACATGGGCTGGGCCATTGGGGCAGCCTTTGTTTTGTGGGTCCCAAAATATAAATTAACTTTACTACCTCAATAAGCCAAATGATTTATAATGTTGAGACATCATTCTATAAATACATACATGAATACTTATCTGTCAACAATTCCATTCATAGATATATCCTAAGCATAGATATAGACATTTGTGCACCAAAAAATGTTGACAGAATGTTTATAACAAAAGATGTATAAAAGATTGGATGACATAAGAGAAGATATTTTCAGTTCAGCCTAGCTCAAGATGGCTCCCTCTACCACTGTTATATATTTTGTTATTCTCATGTTATTCACTGCTTGCAACATGTATTTATTCTTTGTACAATCACACTTTCCCTGATCATTGTTTACACTATATGTAGTGTCATTTTTTAAAAAATGATAATTGAGTATAGGCTCTAAAGTCAGACTTCTTGGGTTTGCATTTTACCTATTCACTTACAATGCTTGCCAACTGTAAATTTAAATTCCATGCCTTGTTACCCTCACCTGCAAAATGGGGGAAATAAAAGTACGACCACAAATCTAAGATGACTATGAGGGTTGAATGAGATGACAGTTGTGTCACACTTACTAAGTACTACCTGTAATAAATGTTCAACATAATATATATTGTTGTGGTTATTGTGAATTTTACTGACAAATATAATATAAATGTCTATTTGAAGCTATGAGTGTAGAAAGAAAAATGTTGGCAAAAGAACATGGGTGAGGTAGGGAAGAAGTCTAGATTTGTGTTCCTGCTCTGATTCCCAGAGTGTATGATGTCATTAAACCTAATTAACCTCTCACACCCTTAATATTTCCATATTTAAATGGGATTGATAATTCCAATTCCATAGAATTATTGCAAGTCTGGCCTTTCTTTCTTTCTTTCTTTCTTTCTTTCTTTCTTTCTATATATTTGTTCTATAAATGCAAAGATTTCTTAAAGTCAAATATAAGGCAGAGTTTGGCATGTAAAAGATATTTAAAATTGAAAAATCCCTTCTGTTACAGATAAACACTCACTATAGGAACTTAATAAATGTGTTTAAATGCTAATTGTTTATCTCCCTTGATATTCTCCGTTATGTTTTCTTGATCAAATAAACACGTTTTGCTTTACCATGAAAGTTAATGACAAAGACTTAGACTCAAGGAGGTAATAAGTGTAATGGATATATTCATGTAGTAGATACATTTTCCATGATGTTTGGGAGATCTTTAGAAGACAGGCCCCAAAAAAGCATAAAATCATGTATCACAAAGTGTTGTGAATGTAATATTCAATGCCTTATTGGCTTCATTTGAAAGAATGAGCAGAACCAAGAACTATTTTATAAATGCAGAAGAAGCATGTTAATTTATTAATTCTAGAGCAACAAAAGCAAAGAAAAATGAAAACAGACATTTGGTATGAGAACTACAGAAGAGAAGTATGAACAGACTTTATAGCACCAATTTACATTTTTGTCTTAATTTAGTTTGACAATAACAGCAAGGAATATCAAGGAATATCTGGACAAAATTATTTAATCTACCTTTGGAAAACAGGTGTAAATAGATGATATTTAGGCAGACATTTTACAACACAGTCATATGAATAATTAATAAAAAATAAATATCTCTTCTAAAAGAATGTGTATAAAATTAGTTCTGGATTACTTATACTTTAACTTTATTTTTTTTAATGTTTATTTATTTCGAAAAGAGAGAGAGCAAGTGCATGTGGGAGTGGGGAGGGGCCGAGAGCAAGAGAGAGAGAGAATTCCAAGAAGCCTCTGTGCTGTCAGCGCAGAGCCTGATGCAGGGCGTGATCTCAAAAACCATGAGATCATGACCTGAGCTGAAATCAAGAGTTAGACCCTTAACTCACTGAGCCTTAACTGACGGGTGCCCTTCACTTTATAACTTTAAATTAGAAATTGAAATTTCATTTTAGATTGTGCAATGATGATTTTTAAAAATTATTTTAATACAGTTTATTCTTGACATAAACAGACA
Organism: Herpailurus yagouaroundi; assembly: GCF_014898765.1. Classification (NCBI taxonomy): domain Eukaryota; kingdom Metazoa; phylum Chordata; class Mammalia; order Carnivora; family Felidae; genus Herpailurus; species Herpailurus yagouaroundi. The sequence goes on along the minus strand of NW_024412440.1, from coordinate 2,004,816 downwards.
AAAAATGGATTCTAATTTATTTCATTTCTCTGCTGAGTGTGGAGTTTTTTTTATATTTAATAAAATCCTAGTACATATACCAGCTTCTACTTGTACACACTAAGACATTTCTCCTTTTCCTATCACTGTAGTTGTTATATAAAAGATGCTGAATTCATGTTTCCTATTCAGAATCAGTACAACATAAGCATTCAAAAATAAAACATTTTTAATAATATCTCTATATGTTGTCATTACATTCCTCCAAAAAGACTTTGCTTATGTTCTAATTATTATATAGCTCTAAAAATAGTGATGTTACTTGAGTGCTCTGATCCTGAAAAAACAGCAAATATTAAGAACTCTCCCAGCATTTGTGCTCTGGATAAGCACTTACTACAACCACTCTTCCCCGTATGACTTAGATAACAGTGAGGGATGTCTCCTTTGTTTACCTATGAGAGAGCCAAACACAGCCCTTCAAATTCCCATTCTCTTTTCATAGATGATTAGCCGGTTCCCATCGATGAGCTGGAACAAAATGCTCATTAATCAAACTCTGTTTAAGATACGCACCTTCTCCCAGACCTAAGAACCTTACTCTGAACCAGCAGAAAACCTTTCTTCAACAGGTCTTCCTGGAAAGTAGGCCAGCTTTAGGGTACGGTATTCTTTGCTCTATCTGATCACACCAGTTTTTCATCCCATTCCTCCACACGCAGTTATTTTTAGCCTTGTTTACTCCTCCTTAGAAGAAAATCTCATTTTTCATGACCCTTGAGACCCTTGAGGAGTTTATTATGATCGGAGAATTCTTCCTAATAGTCCCCCTCCTCTGTTTGTCCTCTTCCCACATTGCAGTCATCCTTTTAAAGGAAGTCACTTCTTACTAAGCCTGGATTAATTTTGTTTCTGTTTCTGTTTGTTTGTTTGGCAGTTATCTTATTGTTCCAGCTTAACTTAAATATGTAATTATGATATCTTGACTCAAGCTTCTCTTGAATATAAATTCTATTTTTAGAAGACTTGGATCTATTTGCTAATAGATATGATAGAATGATTATATGTTTCCAAGATTAATGAATGTAATAAAACTTTAATCATCCTTGCACATTTCATGAGAGCTCAAGTATTTGCATCCAAACTCAAAATAAAAATTGAGGGAGAAAAAAAAAAAGATGCACAGAATTGTACAGCTCAAAGCCTCATTAGAATTCAACAATTTTAAACTCCTCGTTTATAGATGAGATAATATGAGAGTGCAGAGGTAAACCGTGCCACCCAAAATAATACATTTCATAAAAAGTGGAATCCTGAGAAGATATTAATTATACAAGCAAAAATTGTTATGTTCCTCATCTGGCACTAAAAGTGAGCTTCCAATTTCTTTCAAAACCCGTTAGGCAGATCCAGTCAACCTCAGAGTTCTCATTCATTTTCTACTGCTTTGTATTAAAGTATAAATACATTTGGACAAGTCCACGGATCAGAATTATATAGCTAGCTAGCTGAATTTTCACAAACTGAGCACACCTGTACAAACTGCATCTTCTCTGTCCATTGTATACCTTAATTTTAGTTTTTATTTTTTAAATTTTTATTTATTTGGAGAGAGAGGGAGAAGGAGAGAGAGAGAGAGAAAGAGAGGTGCATGCCAGTGCATAAGCAGGGGAGGGGCAGAGAGAGTGGGAGAGAGAGAATCCCAATCAGGCTCTGAGATATCAGCCAAGAGCCCCACGCATGGCTCCATCTCATGAATCATGAGCTTATGACTTGATCCGAAATCAAAAGTCGGCTGCTTAGCCTAGTGAGCCACTCACGTGCCCCTGTATGCCCTTGATTTTAAAGCCAAATCTTGAGATTGTTAATATACAAAGCCTCAAGAAGAGCCAGAGAACATAATTGTCTGATCATGGGCTGATTTGTGTTTGAATCAGGATGTGCCACTTAGTTACTGTTTCATGCTGGAATGCTAATAACCTTTCAAAAACTCAGTGTAGCCCTTTATAAAAGAGGGCATTAACCCCTCCACTGACTCCATAAGAGATAAAGGAGATCGTGCAAATTGTGGAATGCAAGCTTAACATATAGTGAACACTATGAAAAAAATCAGTTATTGGTACTAACTAGTCTAAAGACCCTCTAATTCACCTGAAGAATGACTTCTATCTGAAAACAACCTCTCATGCTTTCAACTCTCTGCATCCCCCTCATACCCACCGAATGTCCTTTCAGCTGATGCTCCTGCCCCTGAGCAGTCAAGACCTAAAGAGTAAAATCACATGATAGTATTAATTGCTTCATCAAAATTTATTATTTCTAACCCTGGCTAGCTATTCAACCCTACTCTGCATTTTCTTTTTTCTTTCTTTCTTTATTTGATTTTATTATTTTTTTGTGTGTGTGTCTCTAATTGGCTTCTCTTCACATCTGCAGTACCAACTAGTGTCTTTTAACTCCTCACAAACCCTTCATCTTCTCTCAGGCACTTTACACGCATGTGGATGTTTTTGCCTCACTGGTAACTGAGAAGATCAAAACCAGCCGTTCTTTGGATTTCTTCAACTTCTCCTGGTCCCATGTGTTTGATGGCCTAGATCTTTCCCCATGGCTCTCCATTTCCCTTGCCAGATTTGAATTCACATTATTGTGTGTCTCTCAACCCTTTCCCTTAATTAACCTTGCAGGCTTCCAATGACTCATATACACTTGTATGTGATGTGTCCAGCTCTTCCAATTTGGCCTGACCCAGAACTGCATGCCTGTGCTTTTGATTTTTCTTTTTTCTTTTTCTCATTTTCGTGGAATTGATTTAAACCTATGAAATTAAATCCAGAATATTTGGAACAAAAATGGGAGCACTTTTTAAAAAGATAAGAAATTTGGAATGTTCCTTTTGGAAGTTCGGTAATTAGTTTTTAACAGCATAGCTGTCTGCTTCACTTGCCTATATAAATATTATGTGTGACAAACAGGCTAGAGTTGTATGTTGATTTGAATAAAATATATGTGGTTCTGAAGCAAATACTATGATAGTTTGTTAGAATTTTAAAGTTGTAGCTGAGTAATCTGAGACTAGGAGGAAATTTGTTATTTCAATTCCACAGATACTGCAAGAACAGAATATTTTCTTGGTGTTGTGCACCTTTGGAGTGACATCTGATATAAGTGCCAGTGGGCTCTTCAGCTCCCATTATGATGATGATGATGATGATGATGATGATGATGACTATTTTAACTTTTAGATTATTTTCATACTAGGTATGAAATATCTTTTTCCAACAGAGAAAGGAGAATTATCAGAAAGTACATTATTGGAGTTTAGACTTTATAAAATCATGATTAGGAATTTAATTTTTTAACTGTATCAAAAAAAACCCACAACAACACCCGAGCATGTTTCAGTAATATAAATAGGAATTTGCAGTCCTTTATCTGAGACTGCAATTACAGGAGATAAGGATAATGGGAAAGTGTCAAGGAAAGTTTGGAGTAGGGGGTGGGGAAGTGATGGAATGGAGAGACAGGTGAATAGAACTGGAAGTTTGAGAAACGAGTCCAACTCTGAAATCTCTGATACACAGGTGATGTCTACAGTGCATTACAGAAAAGAAGGGAGCAGGTAACTGAGAAACCCATAAGCAGGCTAAGCACAAAACAACCTAAAAACCATGCCTAGACATGATTTAAGAGTAAGGGAAAGGGGCGCCTGGGTGGCGCAGTTGGTTAAGCGTCCGACTTCAGCCAGGTCACGATCTTGCGGTCCGTGAGTTCGAGCCCCGCGTCGGGCTCTGGGCTGATGGCTCAGAGCCTGGAGCCTGTTTCCGATTCTGTGTCTCCCTCTCTCTCTGCCCCTCCCCCATTCATGCTCTGTCTCTCTCTGTCCCAAAAATAAATAAACGTTGAAAAAAAAAAATTAAAAAAAAAAAAAAAGAGTAAGGGAAAGGGGCACATGAGTGGCTCAGTTGGTTGAGCATCTGAGTCTTGGTTTCAGCTCAGGTCATGATCTCACTGGTTCATGGATTGAGCCCTGTGTTGAGCTCTTAGCTGACAGTGTAGATGGAGCCTGCTTGAGATTCTCTCTCTCTCTCTCTCTCTCTGCCTCTCTCTCTCTCTCTCTCTCTGCCCTTCCCTCCCCACCCCTCAAAAATAAACATAAAAAAAAAGAGTAAGGGAAATTTCCTAGTCATGAAGAACCATTCTTTCTTTATAAGTATCCTGTGTTAAATCCCACTTGGCTTTGAACACCACAATTCAAGACTTGTTTGAAACTGACAGAGGTAGAATGTATTTTGTCATATATTATAATCAAAATGTTGCAATATATGTAGTTTAAAACAAATCACTCTTACATAAATATAGTCACCATAAAAGGAACTGTATTTGAATTCAGTATATAAAATCTTGTGTACATTTTTCTATAATTAATGTGTTTGTAAAAATCTATTCAAAGGGAACTTGGTTTATCCTATTTTATCCCTAATTTGCCCAGTATTTGAAGCAATGAGAACAAATTTTCATGAAAGTGAAAATTGAGATCAATGGAAGGTTTTATTTATTTATTTATTTATTTATTTATTTATTTATTTAATTTGGGTGGCAGGAGTTTGGTGTTTTGTTTTTTTTTTTTTTTTTTTTGGACAGGAGAAGGAATTCTCATGTTTCACATGATATTGAGTTATATGTTCAATGTTCATCTTGAAACTGTGTAATTTATAGTATTGTAACCTAAACTTCTAATCTGATAAAGATGCTATAGATAATTTAGAATAAAAACGTTTTTGGATATTTATTGAATGTATGGATGGATCAGCTAAAGTTTAATCACCAAATTGCCTTGTTTTACTTAAAAATAACTTGGCTAAATGCAGTAGTGCCCTTTAACACATTGCTGTAGTGTATTCTTTATAGAGATCATTAAAATATAACAATTGAAAACTCTTTCTGTTTTCAGGAAGTTTTATTGGTTGTGTTTCACTATTCCATACCATATTGAGTGGATGAGAAGTAAATTTAAACCTGCTCTTAATTGACTTACTGCTGTCATTATCATTGTACATAATTTTTACCTTTGGTGGCAGGTCTAGCTTTTCCTTGATGACCACAACTTCCAACAAATTATCTCCTTTCTTTCTAAAATGGAAGCCATTAAAAATAATTAATTCAGTTAAAATTCAGCCAGGCTTTAGAGAACTATATATAATGAGTTTTCAGAAAGTTAGCACATCTAATGGAGAAGCGAACTTTCAAAATAGATGCATGGATAAGACCAGTTTAACAATATAAAAGTTAGCAAATACAGGCAGCATTCAGTTGGATAGATTGGGGGTTGGAGGTTAGATGAGCTAAGTGAAGACTTTTACTGTCCTAGAGCAAATTTTTCCCCAAGGAGAGTTTTCCTGGCCCCTTGTATTCCCTGTGCTTGCCTGGATCAAAGAGGCTTGGTTTACAGTTTATTTACTTGTCAGATTCACTTTATGTTCATATTCTGAAATGAAAGTGGGCCTCTCTTTGCACAGTACCATGATATATTCTGTGTAATAACATTAAATATCCCTGGCAGCAGCAGCTCATAAAGCTGCTATTTAACTGTTACAGCATATGATGAAGGCTGCCCTACGTACTGTGAATACCTGAGGTTACTAGCACAAGAAAGGCTGATTGACCTGTTTAAAGGTCTGATCTCTTAAACTTTGGGGTACAGTGGTGAGAGAGAGAGAGAGAGAGAGAGAGAGAGAGAGAGGGAGAGAGAGAATTGTGTGTATATTGGAGGGAAACAGGAGACACCTAGGCACCATTTCAGCTTTATTAATAAAGCTGTAAATTTTTCCCTAGTTTTTAATTCTCAAAATAACATTTGTGAAGCATATCAACATTTGGAACATTTAACCTTAAATGTTTGAGACATTTGGGTAGTTTATTTACTTTTCTCCAGGTTTAATTATTGAATGTGTAGTGTGATAAATGTATTTCTAACTTGTACATAATCAACCTAAATATTATTTTTCTTTTTCCAGGCAACTTCTTAGTTATCTTAGGAACTTGACACATGTGACAGATGGGAATGACAGAGAGAGTAGAAAGGATAGACCCCATTAATGAAAGACCCATTAAAATAAACCATTTGACTGTGATTAAGTTAAAAGAGATAATCACCTAATTGTGTCTAATTGTGCAGAAAAGGCTCTATTTTTTTTCATTTTTGCAAGATGGATAGATTTCAAAATCCTGGCTCTATTCCAAATGCCATGCACTGTGTATTAGCTTCTGATTTTCATAACTTAAAAAACATTACTAGAGATGTGATTTAGAAAGTAATATAGTTGATATTTTGCTTCTGAACATCGTACCATAATTTCTTTACTACATGGGGGAAGAGAAAATGAAACAGTAGTAAAAGCAATTCAGTTATGTGGGTGTTTGTGTATGTGTGTCTGTGTATATGCCTGTGTTTATTTGCACACACACACATAGTAGCTCCCATCTCAAAACAATTCTACAGTATGAACATACTATTACAGTTTATTTTTTACAGATGAAAATTACAAGACACACAGAGGTGAGGAAACTTACCCTATTGCTAGCTAATGGCTGAGAAAGAACTGAAATGGAGCCCAGGAAATCTTGCCACAGAGACCTGGTACTGAAGCTTCATGTTGTACTGCTTCACTTGGAAACATAAGTGAAATACACTTTATCCCTTAGAAAATCTAGGTGTACACCAAAGGAAATACAAACATTAAACATGTGTTCAATGACATTATGTGCAATGCATGCATTAACACTTTCAAGAACTCAGAAAAAAAAGTCATCAAGATGCGACTTGGGAATGAGTCTTAACTAGGAACTTCAAGTAGTGAATTCCAAGTATAATCTGAGGACCCTTAAGAGGTATTAAGAATATTTCAAGGCATCTGAAAAGTTTTTCCTATCCCCATGACATATCTGTGTGAGGCTTGAGTTTTTACACTCAACCAAAGCAATATACTGTAACAAATCAAATGCAGTAGTAGATAGGAGAATCTAGCTGTCTGGTATTAAGTCAGACATTAAGGTGATTTGCAAAAATGTAAAATAATGACATTCCTGTCATTAGTTTTGGAGGGTTCTGAAAAGTATCTTAATTTTATTTTTATAAAAGGATGTTACTTATGAAACATATAATAGGTCAATATTGTTCTTTTAAAATTTATTAATAATCAATTTTTTCTGGTTTTAACTTCTAAACTGTTAAGTAACATTACATTAAATCCACTTAAACAACAACTTTTAGGATATTTTTTATTTTAATGAATCTTTTTAAAGTTAAAATTAATACTGAACAAAATGACAAAATATAAACATTTTAAATAAAGAATAGAATCCAACCCTGTTATTTGTACTGCTCTGCCCCAGTTGCCTTACCTTAATCCTGCCCCTGGTTTCAATCAAACTTTATAATAAATAAATAAATAAATAAATAAATAAATAAGCCAAAAAGAGACTGCAGACTGTAGTTTGCTGATTTTATTTATTTTTTTTTAATTTTTTTTCAACGTTTTATTTTTATTTTTGGGACAGAGAGAGACAGAGCATGAACGGGGGAGGGGCAGAGAGAGAGAGGGAGACACAGAATCAGAAACAGGCTCCAGGCTCTGAGCCATCAGCCCAGAGCCCGACGCGGGGCTCGAACTCACGGACCGCGAGATCGTGACCTGGCTGAAGTCGGACGCTTAACCGATTGCGCCACCCAGGCGCCCCGCTGATTTTATTTTTTTAATGTCACATTATAATATTTTTTTGAGAAGAGCTTTTATTGTTAGGAAACTTATATGTGATCTTACTAATTTCAACATTATAGATGAATTCTCCATGATCTGTATATTAATTTTATGAATTAATGTTTTGGTGGCCTTTCATGTAAATTTTCTGTCATAATTTTTTTTTTTTTTTGGTATATATTTTACTTTTTATTTTTTTTTACTTTTTAAATTTTATTTAAATCCTAGTTAGTTAATATATAGTGTAATAACTATTTCAGGAGTAGAATTTAGTGATTCTTAAAGTAAAAAGTTGAGAATGTAATGATTTAGATAACCACGGGCACCTGACTGGGTCAGTCGATTAAGGGTCCCACTCTTGATCTCAGCTCAGCTCTTGATCTCAGGGTTATGACTTGAAGCCCACATTGGCACACAGTGTGGAGTCAATAAGTAAGTAAGTAAGTAAGTAAGTAAGTAAGTAAGTAAGTAAGTAATAGAACAAGGATAGGCAAGACTAAAGCAAGAACAAATAGTGGAGACCGGAGTGAGCATGGCAAATGTTGATCACATTGAGGACATCCATCTGAGAGAATTACTGGAATGAATAAGCTTATGTCTGAAGATAGTGGAAATAAGATTGGTGGGATAGGGTTAGAACACTTCTGAAGTATCTAAAAGAGCAGGGTTAACAGTTTAAATATGATTGCATAATATCATATTTTCTGAGGTTGCAAAATGCCCTGATTTAAATGGATTTAAAGACTGTATCCAGCTTAAGTAGGGGGCTGATAACAACTGCTATCAATGAAACTTATTAAATGGATTCTTCCATGGAGATCAGGATCCAGAGTGTCTAGGAATAGGATTAAGATGATGGGGATGGGATTATGGAAATCTGGGCTAGTACTAGGCATATGAAAAAAGTAAAATTTGCTAAAACTTGCCTGGGTACAGTGGATGCAAAAGAAAAAAAAAGAATTAAAAGTGCATATAGGATTCTGCATGTCGACTATTAGAATAGACACAAAGAGTTTTTTCTTATTCTGTGTGTAACTTCCAACATACCTCACAAGTTTTACAATATTTACTGATTCCGGAGCTGTCATTGAAAATGTTCTTTGATATTTTATTACACATTTTAGTATTCCTCTTGCCTCGGGATACAAAAGTTCAAGCAAGTTGTTGATTAAAATATTCTCTTCAAAGAGCAATACATTTACATTTTGCACAGCTAGTCAGTGATATTTCGGTATGTGAATAATCGGCTGGTAAAAGTACACAAAATGACTGGAGTGTTGAAATTCAACCTGAGGTTGTACCAATAATATTTAACAATTTGTAGAACAGAAACACTGAACAACTAGAGTAGAGTTGGCTGAAGGGACCTGCATATCCATTTCAGAGAAAACAGTTGAAATTTAAGCCATAGTCTCCAGATAGATTAGTTCTGTGTCACATATTTGAGGACACTCTGTGAAATCTAATTGAAAGTGAAGTGACTAATGTTACCAAGAAAAATCACCATTCATATGACTGAAGGTTACAGTCAAATAGGCTTTTTAATGGCCCTGCAGTTAATAGTCATTTACTTTACTTTTCCTCTGCTGGTTGAAAACACGGTCACGCTCTGTGTTCAAGTTAACATACAGAAATTAACTGCAGTTTTTGAAATATAAGAACCCAATGAAAACCCTTGCTACTGTAAAAATAGTAACATGTATTTTGCTTTACTTGTGTTAGTGAATGAAAGGAGATCAAGTCAGTGAGTGCTTAATCTCCTTTTAAATTCTATCTCAAAAAGGAACGGTGTGTGTTGGTGAAATTCAAAGCTGTTATGTTTGTTCACTGAAGAAAAGACCTGAGCCATATTTTGTTTTCTTTCTCTAACTCCTCTAGGTCTGAACTGTTTATTAGTTTTAGAGTAGACTGTGGTAACCACTGGCTATCATGATTATAGAGACTACCACAACTGAGTACATATGGTTACTCTGCTTCAGTATTTTAATTTAAGACAGTTCAATATTGAGAGGTAGACATGTTGCAAGTGGAGATGCTTTACCCATTACAGACAGGCGTTCAAGGCCAGCTGTACAGTACGACATTGAATAAGTCCCCTAACCTCTTGAAACCCCACCATCTTCATGTGTAAAATAAAAACGATGATAGTACCTGCCTCATAAGTTATTGTGAGAAAATCATTTATTTATGATATCTACATGTAGATATTGTTAGTTAAATATACATATATGTGACATATGATTGATAAAAACATTATTATAGAGCATTATTTATTTTAATTTTATTATGAAAACCATTGTATAGTAATCGGTGTCAACAAAATTTTAGTAAGCAGACTTGCAACCAGTTTGTCTTTTTGTTGTTCCTATTTCTTCCCTCTTGCTCTGCCCCTCTTTCTATCCCCTTAACTTAAAGTTTCGCTTTATGCAGTGAGTATATAAATGAAATTTTCAACAGTAGGGCCTTCAGACCACTTGCTGCTGGTGGCAACGTAAGATTATTGAATTTGGCTAGAAGTACATAAATACCTAGTAGAACAACCTGCCTTCGTGTGTAGTTATGTTCAACAAATCTAAAGATAATGCTACAGCAAAATAATATTAAAAATATCTTACTGACTTATTTTTACTGCGAGTATAGACTGGCAGCCAGGAAACTACAATTTATAGAAGCTCACTTAGAAAAAAATGTGCATATGTCCCTACAATGAATTATTTGTACATTATGGTCCAGTCTTTAATGTCTCCCTTGAAGGTCATCTGTATAGTTAATCTATATAGAGGAAGCAAAACAGAGAAGATACTCCAATAACTGTGATAAATATTTATAAAGTAAAATATTTAATGAAATAAAATAATTTTATGTAATTTGTCTTATGTAAAATATTACATGCACATTCTATAAATACATTATTTTGAATTGTATGCAATATTATATGCATATTATACTCATAATAGTTGTGTGTTAATATATAGGAATATATACACAGATATATATATATATATACATATAAAAGTTGTAGTGATAGAGACTGAAAGAGTATGAATCTGAGTAATGCAGACAGATTTTCCTCACAAGTTTTTGTGTCATCATTCATTAAATAATTGCTTTACGTATGAATTTTATTTTACCAGTAGACACACATTTTAACTATGATAATTCACTATATTTTTATGGAAAGAAGTGTCACTAATAACACTATATTTGGCAATAACATATTACCAAATTCAATATATTCAATTTATTATAGATGTAGAGTGGTACTCCAAACATCTACATTCATTTTTTGCCTTTAGGCACTTTTGCTTCTCAAGTATGTATGTATTCACTGAGAAGAGCTTCACGAATTTGCTAATTCAGTTATGAAACATTAATTGATTCTCAACTCTGTATGTTAAACTGTGAACCCATATAGAAAACGCAATGATTCCTAAAAGTGAAAGCAATTGTTCTATTTTCTAAAATTCTTAAGGTGATTGGGACAGGAAACAAGATACTAAAATAAGATTTGTATTAATACTCTAATTTGTTTTCGCACTGGGATATGTACCTTTTTATCACTGAAACTCTATCATTGAAACAGCATTGGCCACTCTACTGTGCTTGAGCATATTGTTTTGTTTACAAATATATCACATTTTTACTTGTATTACCAGTAGCTTATCAGCTCCCTTTTTTAGTGCAGCGGCTCCATGTTACTGCTATATCAGAGTTAAAATGTGGTACTTTAGAATCAGAAACCCGCTGCTGTCGTTGGCAATGTGCAAAAGTGTCTGGCGGGTCCTCTCTTTGAAAAACATATCCCTTCGATGTAAAAAGCCTTAAGCGAATCTACAAAAGCCAAGGAAGCCTGTATAAAAGGGGATTGTGATTGGCACAATCATGGTGAGGCCTATTCATGTGGGAACAGCATATGTGACCCAAATGATAAAAGTTAGGAACATGCCAATGACTGCATTCTGAAAGTCAAATAAAAAGCACTTACTTCAGAAGTCAGTTTTTTTCTGAAAATAATTGCATTTCATTATGCAACATGCTTTGGAATGTTTATGCATTAATTAATAAGTAAAAAAAAAAATTGCTCGTCTAAAGAAAAGCAGAGAAAGAAACACATATTCTTTCTTATGTGACTATATTAGTGATACTTCATGCAAATCAATAGCTAAAGGGTTAAATTAGGGCCTAGTTGCTCATGTGGTGCGAGCCTTATGCCTCAGCTCAGTCTCCTTTCTACTCACTCCAAGCCTGGCAGAATATTCGCTTTGGCATAAGCAAACAAGATTCGTCTCTTTAATATACAGTCAAAATTCAGTGGGTGGAAAAATAATTTTACTTTTATATTCCCTTCTTTCTCTGAGGCTGTGTTAATACTGGCACGGATTTGGTAATTTTCTCTCAACTTCTTATTTACCAACAAAAAATAACACATTTTAACAACAGTCAGGGGGTTTTGTGTGTGTGTATAAATAAACTTTTGAAGATTTCAAACATCACTGATAATGTTGGAGGAAATAATGAATCTATGTAGCCCCTTTTTGTAAGGAAATGTGTACATTCCATTCCATGCCTTGAAGTATAGCTGTTTGAAAAATGACAGAAAGGATTATGAAGGGAAATAGTTGTAATTTATTCATCTTTATTATGACAGTGAAGTGAAATATATTTTTCTAAGAAACTTTTCCTCAGAGGATTTGTCTGTTTTTGTTTTTGTTTTTGTTTTTTTCTCTAAGAAATTTGGTTTTCTAACTATTTTTAAGAGCTCTATTAGGTATATATCACAGGGGCAGCTGGTGGCTCAGTGGGTTAAGCATCTGACTCTTGATTTCGGCTCAGGTCATGATCTCACAGTTTCTGAGTTTGAGCCCCGTGTTGAGCTCTGCCCTATGTCAGTGTTGGAGCATGCTTGGAATTCTCTCTCCCTCTCTCTCTGCCCCTACCCCACTCATGCTCCCTCCCTCCCTCTCTTTCTCTCTCTCTCTCCCTCTTTCTCAAAATAAAGAATATATCACAGCATACAACTGAAGTGTATAATAGAATAATTTTTAGTATATTCGCCAGTTGTGCAACCATCATCCCCCAAAGAAGGCTTATGCTCATTACCAGACACTCCCCATGCCTCCCCATCCTCAGCTCTAGGCAACCACATATCTACTTTCTTTATAGATTTGCCCATTCTACACTTTCAATGCACACGAAATCCAATAATCTGTGGTCCTCTGTGACTATTGTTGTTGTTTATTGTTATTTTTCACTTAGCATAATACTTTCAAGTTTTATCCATGCCTCCTCATTCATTTTTATTTCTGAATAATATTGCCTTTATAGACCTACCATTTTTTTTTTTTATTTAAAAATTTTTTTTCAACGTTTATTTATTTTTGGGACAGAGAGAGACAGAGCATGAACGGGGGAGGGGCAGAGAGAGAGGGAGACACAGGATCGGAAACAGGCCCCAGACTCTGAGCCATCAGCCCAGAGCCCGACGCGGGGCTCGAACTCACGGACCGCGAGATCGTGACCTGGCTGAAGTCGGACGCTCAACCGACTGCGCCACCCAGGCGCCCCTAGACCTACCATTTTTAATTTATACCATTCCTCAGTGGGTGAATATTTGAACTGTTTCCAGTTTTTGGCTACTATGAATCCTATCGGTATGGACATTTGAGTAAGTTTTTAAGTATATGTTTGTTTTCATTTGTCTTGTATAATTTCATTTCTCTTGAATATATATCTATAATTGAAATTTCTGGGTTATATGGTAACTTTATGTTTGACTGAGGAACTGCCCAGTGCTTTTGCAAAGACACTGAACTGCTTTACATTTTCACCAGCAGTGATGAGTTCAAATTTCTCCACACTCTCACAAATGCTTGATATTTTATGTCTTTGATTATAGCAGTTTAGTGGGGGGTAGAGTGTTCTTCATTGTGGTTTTATCTGCATTTCAGTGATAGCTAATCTCAAGCATATTTTTATGTTCTTACTGGCCAGTTGTAAAATAGTTTTACAGAAATGTCATTTATATTTGCTCATTTTTAATTGAGTTGTCTTTTTTGGTGTTGAATGGTAAGATTTTGGTTTTTTATAAATTTTTTTCTGAATGTAGTTCCCTTATCAGAAATATGATTTTCAGATATATTTTCCCACTTTATGGTGACCTTTGCCCTTTCTTGAAGTATCCTTGAAAGGTATCCTAAAACCTAAAATAGTTTACATATGATTGAGTGCAATTTATTTTATTCAATTGTCTGTCCTAGGAACATTTTTGCCTAAATCAAGCTTTCAAGATTTAATCTTATGTTTTTTCTAAGAGTTTTCTAATTTTGTTTATATATTTAGGTCTATGATTTCTTCTCAATTCATGTTTATTTATGATACACAGAAGGGTTCATCTTCTTATCTTCTTTCTTTTGTCTATGGATATGTAGTTGTTGAAGCACTAGTTGAAAAGACTGCTCTTTCTCCCGTCAAATTGTTTTGGTACACTTGTCAAAAATTAATTGATCACAATTGTAAGAGTTTATTTCTGGACTCTCAGTGCTATTCCACTGATCTTCTCTTCTTTTTTTTTTTTTTTTTTTCTCTCTTAACTATAATCACATTGTATTGTTATTGGTTTATAGCAAGTTTTGAAATTGATAAGTGAGTCTCCTTCATTCTCATTCTTTGCTGAGATTGTTTAGGCTCTTCTGTGTGTTTTTCTATTTCCATATGAATTTTAGGATCAGTTTGTCAGTTTCTGAAAAAGAATCCACTGGAATTTTAACAGATATTGCATTAAATCTATAAACAAATTTGAATTGCTAATCAAATCACATGTATTATTTTTATTGATAGACTTGAACACATGTCTACCACATTATTTTTTGTTTTCTTTATGTCTCATACTTTTTTTTTAAATTCTCTGTTGTTTCTTTACTGCTTTCTTTTGCTTAAGTGGATATTTTCTAGAGTAACATTTTAATTCCCTTAATGATTTTTAACTCTGTATTTTGAGTTATTTTTTAATGGTTATCCTAGGGCTCAAAGAATAAATCTTATCAAAAACTATCTCAAATTTATAACAATTTAATTTCAGTGCACTATAGAAATGTTATTCTGCTATAACTTTATTCCTTATTCATTTTGTTTGCTATTATTATTTTATACAAATGCATACATGTATATGTATATGCACACACACATGTATATATAACATAGCATATATATCTGTCATATACCCAAACATGCATTGTTAAAATATAGGATTTATATTTATTTTATAAGATTTTATTTTATTCAAAGAAGTTAGGAAAAGATAGGAGCATATGTATTTAGTATATATTTATGGAGTTTGTTATATTTACCTCTTTTTCCCCCATTTCTTCGTGTTGATCCAAGTTACTATCTGATGTTACTTGATTACTCCAGTATAGCTTATTCCCACCTACCTCCCTTGCCTTACGATTGTCAGATATGTTGCACATTTATACTTTATATGACTAACAATGCAATTATACACATACTGTTTTTTTTTAGCAGCTATTAAGTATGTTAAGAAGAATATGCAATTATCCTACCTTTTGTAATTATCTGTGTAATTTATTTATTGGTACTTTTTTTTTCTTATGTACCTTAGGATTACTGTTTGTGTCACTTACTTTCAGGTCAAAGAACTCCCTTGAATATTTATTGTAATATGGGCTTGCCAGGAACAAATTCTTCAGTTTTTGTTGATATGTGAGTGTTTTTATTTCACTTTCATTTTTGAAAGACAGTTTTGCTGATTATTAGATTCTGGGTTGAGTCTGTTCTTTCAACACTTTGAATATGTCAACTTATTGTCTTCTGGCCTCAATTTTTTTTTTAATAAAAAGTTAGGTGATAATTTTCTTGGAGTTTCATTGCATATGATGAGTCACTTTTCTTTCAAGGTTTTCTTCTTGTTTATGGCTTTCAATATTTTGGCTATGATATGTCAGGGTATGCCTTTCTTTTTATGTATCTTTGAGATCATTGAACTTCTTGGGTGTGTAAATTTTTGTGGGTTTTTTTTTTTTTGGTCAAATATGAGAAGTTTAACCCATTATATATTTGCATATTTTCATTTAAAAAATTTTTTTTAGAGTTTATTTATTTATTTTGAGAGAGACAGAGCATGAGCAGGGGAGGGGCAGAGAGGGAGAGAAAGAATTCCAATCAGGCTCCATGCTGTCAGCACAGAGCCCAACGCAGGGCTCAAATTCATGAACCATGAAATCATGACCTGCGCCAAAGTCAGGAGTCAGACACTCAATGACTGAGCCACCCAGGTGCCCCTGCATATTTTTCATCTTTTTTTTTTTTTTTTACCCCTACCCTTCTGGTTTTCTCATTACTTGTAAGTTGACATATTTTATGGTGTCCCAAATTTCTCTGAGGTTCTCTGATCTGTTTCTTACCTGTCCCTCAGATTGAGAAATTTCTATCAATTTATTTTCAAGTTCACTGATTCTTTTCTCTGCCAGCTCAAGTCTATATGTGAGCCCCTGTAGTTAAAACTGCATTTCATTAATTACACTTTTCAACTCTATGATATTTGTTTGGATATATATGTATGTGTGTGTGTGTGTGTGTGTGTGTGTGTGTGTGTGTGTATGTATATACATATACATGTATATATATATATATATATATATATATATATATAATTTGAATTTTAATGGTATTCTCTGTTTAGTGAGACATGATCATCATATTTTGCTTTTCTTTATTTTATATTCTTTGAATATGTTTTTAATAGCTGACTTTCTTCCCCACCCATCCCCCTACCTACATCCCCTCTGGTAATTATCAGTTTGTTCTCTGTAGTTAAGAGTCTGTTTCTTGGTTTCTCTCTTTCTCTTCCTTTGTTTGTTTGTTTTGTTTCTTAAATTCCACATACAAGTGAAATAATATATTGGTCTTTCTCCAACAGACTTATTTCACTTAACGTTAGACTCTCCAGCTCTATCCATGTCATTGCAAATGGCAAGATTTCATTCTTTTTTATGGTTGAATGATATTCCACCACCTCTTCTTTATCCTTTCATCTGTCCATGGACACTTGAGCTACTTCCATAATTTGACTATTATAAATAATGATGCACTAAACATAGGGGCACATTTCTTTGAATTAGTGTTTTTGTACTTTGGGGGTAAATACCCAATAGTGCAATTACTAGATTATAGGGCAGTTTTGTTTTGTTTTGTTTTGTTTTGTTTTGTTTGGTCAGGGATGGGGGGATGGTTTTCTTCATTTATTGATATTATTTATTTATTTTTGTTTTTTTTTAATTTAAATTTTAGTTAGATAATATTCACTGCAATATTGGTTTCAGAAGTAGAATTCTGTGATTCATCACTTGCAACACCCAGTGCTCATCATAAGTGCCCTCCTTAATCCCCATCCACTTCCCTCCATCAGCCCTTACTTTGTTCTCTATCATTAAGAGTCTTTTGTGGTTTATTTCCCTTTTTTCTCTTCCCCCCAGCACTTCATATGGTAGTTCTATTTTTAGCTTTTTAAGGACTCTTAATATTATGCAGAGTAGCTACACCAGTTTGTATTCCCACCAATGGTATATGAGGGTTCCTTTTATTTGACATCCTTGCCAACACCTGTTGTTTCTTGTGGTTTTTATTTTAGCCATTCAGACAAGAGTGAGGTGATATCTCATTGTAGTTTTGATTTTTATTTCCCTGATGATTAGTGATGTTGAGCATCTTTTCATGTCTTTGTTAGCCATCTGGATGTCCTCTTTGGAGGAACATCTTTTCATTCCTTCTGCCCATTTATAATTCAGTTATTTAGTTTTGGGCATTGAGTTGTATAAGTTCTTTATATATATTGGATACTAACCCTTTATTGGATATGCCATTTGCAAATATCTTCTCCCATTCAAAAGCTTGCCTTTTAGTTTTGTTGATTTTTTTTTTTTTTTTGCAATGCAGAATTGCAGTGCAATTCATTTTGATGTAGTCCCAGTAGTTTATTTTTGCTTCTGTTTCCCTTGCCTCAAAAGACCTATCTAGAAAAATGTTATGGCCAGTTTCACAGAAATTACTGCCTGTGGTCTCTTCTAGGATTTTAATGGTTCACTGTCTCACATTTAGGTCTTTGCTCCATTTTGAATTTATTTTTGTGCGTGGTGTAAGAAAGTGGTCCAGTTTCATTATTTTGCATGTAATGCAAAGTGCCAGCTTTCCCAACACTCCTTTTTGAAGGGACTTTTTTCCATTGCATGTTATTCCCTCCATTGTCCAAGATTAACTGACCATATAATTGTGAGTTTATTTCTGGATTTCTGTTCTGTTCCATTGACATGTGCTTATGTTTGTGCCAGGACCATACTTTTTTGATTTACAACAGCTTTTTAATATAACTTGAAATGTGGAATTATAATACCTCCAGTTTTGTTTTTCATCTTCAGGATTGCTTTAGCTATTTGGGATCTTTTGTGGTTCCATATAAATTTAAGGATTATTGTTGTAGTTCTGTGAAAAATGCTTTTGGCATTTTGATAAAGATCTCATTCAATCTGTCGATTGTTTCAGGTAGAATAGACCTTTTAACAAAATTTTGTTTTTCCAATCCATGAGCATGGAATGTCTTTCAATTTCTTTGTGTTGCCTTCAATTTCTTTCATCAGTGTTTTATAGCTTTTAGAGTACAGATCATTTGCCTCTTTGGTTAAGTTTATTCCTAGGTATTTTATTATTTTTGGTGCAATTCTAAGTGTGATTGTTTTCTTAATGTGTTTTTCTGCTGCTTCCTTATTAGTATACAGAAATGCAACAGATTTCTACACATTTATTTTGAGTCCTGTGACTTGACTGAATTCAATTATCAGTTCTAGTATTTTTTTGTGGTGGAGTCTTTTGGGGTTTCTATAAATAGTATCATGCCATCTGCAAATAGTGAAAGTTTTACTTCTTCCTTACAAATTTGGATGCCTTTATTTCTTTTGTTCTGATTGCTGTGTTTAGGACTTCCAATACTATGTTGAAAAAAGTGGTGATAGTGGACACCCTTGTCTTGTTCCTGACCTTAGGGGTTTAATAAATGTTCTATTGTCTTTTTCTGCCAACTCAGCAAGCCTAGTACCCTTAAAGGCAATTTCTACTCCCTGCTTTTCTTCTTGTATATGAACCACATTCCCTGTTCATTTGCATGTCTTATTTTTGTTGTTGTTGTTGAAAACATGGTATGTCACATAAAGTATTATAGCAATACTAGATTCTGATCCGTCCTGTCTCAGGACCACTTGTTCTCTGCTTGTTTCCTTGTTTGTTTAGTAACTTTTCTAGACCATTCCAGTGAAGTCAATTTTCCCTGCAGACTGAAGTCTCTAATGCTGGTTTTCAAAGGTGCAGACTTGGTGTGTGCCAGTCACTTTGACCCCACATCCCCAGGGATGGCACTGTTTTTAACAGGATTCTCTTTCCCATTATCTTGTTCCCTGATTTCTCTCTTAAGCTTCCTATTTCTATCAGTTTCAAACAGATTTGTTAGGTTCCACTCATTTTTAGCTGCTTGCTATATGACTACAGGAGTCTCTGTTCCCAAGAATTGCCTCTCCCCTGGCAGAAACTCTGTGCCACCGTTTGGGAAACAGATGTGAGGACAGCAATCTATATCTCTCAGTGTGTCACTCCTGGTGAGGCAAAATAACTGTGTTTGGTGCTTAGGCCATTGTTCTAATGACAGGGGTATGTGAAACGTTAGTAATTACTAGGATATTTTCTCTTGATTATTTCATCTCTCTCTTTTCAAGGCAGATTGCTAATTTTGAATCCAAAAGAAACTAAAAACACAAACATATAAGGGAGGTAATGGCTTTTCTTTACATTCTGTGTACTTCATCTTAAAAAAATGTATGTATATGTATACATGCATATACATAGACACAGACACATGCATGATGAAACTATCTGCAGTATAAATATGCCATCTCTGGAAGAAACAGAGCCGATATATGTAGGCATATTCCTAGTGCTAATTCAACCAATGTCTACTCCTAAGGCTGATACAGTACCTGAAAAGAAACTACTGCTTCATGCCCATGATTCTAAAATTGGGGCATCCAGAATAACACTAGGATCTTTAAAGGACTATTTAGGAAGAACCAGCCTTAAAAGTTGTAGGACAGTTTGCATTTTCTGTTAAGGCACTATTTTGTGACCAGATAGTCAGTGTTTGATAGACATACTATTATTATAATAGCTTGGAAGGCAAGTGATTACCAGCGGGCTAAACTAAGAATGGGCTACATATTTCAATATTATTATTATTTATTAAAAATGCCTTTAAAGAGCATTCTATTCACTTAAGCTTTGGAGGCATTCTCAATGATACTGAAGATCCCAAACCCGTGAGCCATCATTGAAAATTGTGGCTCATATGTAATACACTCAAAGATGATATTGGATATAGTTATATGTTTATTCTAATTTAATGAATTTCAGGGGCACCTGGCTGGCTAGGTCGGTTAAGCATCTGACTCTTGACCTCAGCTCAGGTCTTGATCTCAGGGTTTTGAGTTCAAGACGCACATTGGGCTCCACAATGGAGCATAAAATTTTTTTGAAACATTGAAACCTCACTGCTTCTTTTAATGTATTTAAGCATAAAGACTCATTTTGTGTCAGTATTAGGTTTTTATTGTGGCTTAACTCATTTGTTTCACATGTGTTAATGAGACCACGTCATTAATTTAAATCTTATTTTTCAAATAATCAGTCACATCTGTGTTGTTCCTTGGCCGCCAATCAAGCAAACTAGTTCAGTCACTCCTGCCTCTCCCAAGGCTCTCTCCAACCTTCTTCAAGCATAGGGTTCTTACCTTTTTCACTGGAACACTTAACGCTAGCTGCTGTAAACCCAATAAAACTTTCATCTGGTCCATAGAAACGTTTCTTCACATTTTGAATAATTTTCTTCTCCTCTCCTGATTCAAAGGAAAAGGATTTTGGCTGTTGCTGTTAAATTTTATGTTCTTTAATGTATTCCCAGGGCTTAACTTAATGTCTAATATATATGGTTAGAATTCAATACATGTTTTATATATGTCTCCTTTCTTCCAGTTTTCATAAAGTATACTTAGCAAGATTAATCTTTTTCATTTCTCTTATCTCATCCTTTCCAATCTCAACTAGGTTCTTAGTTCATCTTGGTTCCTTACCCTAACATTTAAAACAACAACAACAACAACAACAACAACAACAACATGTAGTAATGGTTAGAGCTATTGTGATAGGCTACCTGTGTTTAATTTCTAACTCCATTACTTACTAGATATATGATTATGGGCACATTATTAATCAACCTGTACTTTTGTTTTCCCATCTAGAATTGGATGTAATATCACCTATCTTACAGGGTTATTAAGAAGATTAAATAGGTTACACATGGGATACATACAAAAAACTTGGAGCAGTGCTTTGCACATAGTAAGCATTTAGCAATATGCCTGTTATTACTCATCTGTTTTACTCATTATGTTTTTCCGTTCTCTTGGCCTATCGCTTTGCTTGGGACTTTTCTTACTACAGTGCAAAATCTTCATATACATCTGATTTCTCTTTAAATTTTCTGTATATATGTTTTATTTGATTGTCAAACTTTTGAAAAATATAAATATTTTGTTTTAATTCTTGGAATTCATACCCATTAATAGAAACAACAACAATCTCATTGAAAAATGAGCCAAAGGCATGAATAGAAATTTTCTTAAAGAAGACCCACAAATTACCAACCGGTACACGAAAAGATGCTCAACATCACTAATCATAAAGGAAATGCAAATCAAAACCTCATATCTGTCAGAATGATATTATCATAAAGCCAAGATCACTTTCCTGCGATGATCAACTAGGGTGTACATCAGACACAAAGATAATTCTGGAATAAGATGCCTCTCCTCTGCTAGTAAACAACAGAAACAACAAAACAAACAAACAAAAAAACAAAACAACAAAATGCACCCAGGGCAGAGTACAGGATTTATGTTAAAAGTCACACACTGGGTCCTTTCAAGAATCTTGTAATATGGAGCATCTTTTATGCCACTCTTAAGATGGTGACTGCATCTACTGATCTGTTTGAGATGCTTCTATACCATCATGTGGCCAGGGGGAGCTGTCAGCCATACCAATTTCTGCTATTGACAAACCCCTGTTTTCATTATCAACCAGTAGCTGCCAATAAAACAGATTGTCAATAATAGATTGGGTCCTGGGAGCCAAGTCTGAGAAAGACATGTAGGCTGATTCTCCCTCCCTCCAAATAGACACAAACTTCCTAGACATAATGATGTTTGAAAAGACTGAAGCTGGTCTTCATCAGCTTTGTCTTCATCTCTATGATGCAGTAAGAGATACTAGCACTGTTCAACTTCATACATTTTCATCTGTCATGATGATATATGCAAATTTCTAAACTGAACTATCTGCCTCTCCTGGACTCTTTCCAGGAGGACAAGAACTTTTTTGTTTGTATTGAGTAGATATGACCTGTACTCCAAATTGAGCACCTAGCTTTTCCAAGATTTTTAATTAAGACTTTCTTCTAGGACCTCATGTCAACTTGCTGGTCAAGATTTCAGGGAGTGTTCTTCCTGGGAAAGGGAAGGAGGCAGTGTAGTGCACAATTCAAGCATGAGCCTATCCCTGAGTGGGAGTAATTGAGTTGATGACAATAATATTCTGTTAGCCACATAAGGCCAAATAGCCATTGATACAGAGCAAGACTTTGAAGCCCAGAAGGTTAGTCTGCTTTCCTTGGCATGGGTAGTTTGTGATAATAAAACCACCCTTAACTGTCTGTGGTCCACCAAGCAGGAATTTATGTAGAGCAACTCATCATGTTATATGTAGGTTAAAATAAAGAGGCTAAGTAGAAAAATCCTTGTCATGGGTATAGGAATTGGCAGAACGTTCTCTTAAGAACTTCAATCAGTACCTTAATATCTTTCTTTCTGGGTTGATCTGGGCTGCTGTAAGGGAGAACTTCAGGGGTTACTTACAAACCTTCTTTCATTTATTCATTGCCCTTGTCTTTTACTCTTTCCTTCAGAAAGCTCAGCAACTATCCTGACAACCCTTGTAGGTTGAAATGGTATGTTGGCCCATCATGAGAGAAAACACTTAGAGAGCCATCACATATTCAGGATGGATGAGCTAAGAGATATGGGTTATCTTATTCAAGACTGGCCACAGAGTGGGCCAGAGCTTCCTCCAGAGGCTCATGTAAGCATGCAGTTTTAGGTAACTCAGCTGACAGATTGGTGACAGTATGGCTGGGAGCCATTAGACCTCTCTGCCATGCTGCTACACTGACCCAGTTGTATCCCAGAAACTGTAGCAGGGGAAGATGTAGTGTACCCCCAAGAAGTGAAGTTGGATATACAGAGGTGAGTATCATGTTTCCACATCATATTTCTGCAACCACTGATTTTATATACAGCCCTTTGCACACTTGAGGGGACAAAGAGATGCAGATATTTTTTAGTTGTAAAGTTTATGATCATACAACCCAAAGACTGTGGTCTATTTATGCAAGTTTGGCTGAGGCTCTGTTTGATACCTGAAATGCTTTAGAATGTAATGGGAACTGGGAGCCCCAGGCACTTGCTACTGTGTAGGTCTCTGTCAGTTTCCATTCGAAAATGCTTTTCTGGAAAATGTGTATGTTTCCCAGGTACTTAATCTTGTTTAGTCAATAGAAAGACACACTAAGAAACAAAAAAACAATGTCATAAGAGTAAAGGGGAGGAGTGGGACTATCTAAAAGAAAATACCATTATGGTACACTATTTGATTTTGAATCAAGTAATAATGCAATCAAAATAATCTAAAAATTATTTGTTGATATTACTAGATTGGTGTTAAAGGAGCAAAAATGTACAGGACAGTAACATAGTAAAAGGAATACAAATAGTTGATGTATATATAAAACATTTCTTAACTTTGTTATTAATCAGAAAAATACAGATTTAAAAAGCAATGAAATAATGTTTTCAACCCTAAGACAAGAAAACATTTTTAAGGAGTTATAATTTGGATACTGGCAAAAGTGTGAGAAAACTAATATTCCCATAATCTGCTAGTGGGGATGGAAATTGGGTCAGTGATTTTGGGGAACAATTACATAATATATTTAAAAATTTAAAGAGGGACTACCCCATATTCGTTTCTATGTTTATTTCTAGGAGTACGTCTATATGTGTTAAGCATTGCAGACAAAGGTTATTGCTATTCTGATAGTCTACGTTCTCACATTTATTCTGCTTCATCTGTTAACGTTTGAAAGAATAAGGCTACATGTCTTCTACTAGGGTTGTGGACTTATACATATCTCCTGTCAGCTTTATCAGTTGTCTTGTTATTTCACTGTTCTATTCTTACTCCATTTCTAAATGTATAATTTACTTACTTTTCTGTTTAATTCTTTTTTTAACATTTTATTATTGCTTTCCTTTGGATTTCTTTAATTGCTAATAAGTTTGGGCATTTGTTCACATGTTATTAGACAGTTATTTCTTTATTTTTGGTGTTTATCTAATTTTTTTGTTTGTTTCAAATTTTTATTTAAATTCAGTTAGTTAACATATAATGTAATATAGGTTTCAGGACTAGAATTTAGTGATTCATCACTTACATATAACACTAAGTGCTCAGTTGTGTGTGGGATATCTTTTTTGGCCTTCCTCTAATTTATTTTTTCATGCTTTTTTATGACATTATTTTTGAATTCTTCTTGAAATTGGCACAGAGCTAGAATCTGTTCCATCCAACCAAAGTACCTTTGATTTTATTAGGTGGTTGAGCTATTTCATATATATTGTTTATTAATAAATATTTGACATACTATGCTATCTTATTTAATGTTTTTTCTTTATCATGTTTTATTGCTGTTTATTTTCCCTTTCTCTCAATTTGTGAATTTGGTCGTTTTTTTTTAGGTTTATTTATTTATATTTTGAGAGAGACAGGGAGCGCATGTGCTCATGCATGCAAGTGAGGAAGGGGCAGAGAGACAGGGAGGGAGTGAGAATCCTGAGTACAGTCTGCACTGTCAGTACAGAGTTTCATGTGGGGCCCGAACTCACCAACCATAAGATCATGCCCTGAGCCAAAATCAAGAGTCTGATGCTTAACCCACCGAGCCACCCAGGTGCCCCTGGGAGTAGTCATATTTTCTTGGTCTTGTTCTTCTTTTAATATTTTAGAAGATATGCATTTATTTCATATTAGTAACCACCCTAAAAATTTAAAGTTCCTTGAAAATGTGTAGACTAATTAATATATGTATATTTTTACAACCGATGACTTAATTACCTTAAATGGCTTTGAGTCCTTCCTCTTATGTCTCCATTCAACTCCTGTGTTCAGATTGTCATCATTTTAAGAATCTTATAATTGTATTTTTTAACAAAACACAATTTTAAATTTGAGATATATACATAAATTTAAATTTTTATATTTAAAAATTTTTATATTTATATTTTATATATTTAAATATATTTAAATTATATAAATTTAAATTTGAGATTATATATATGGATATATATATATATATATATATATATCCATATATAT